>NW_022630995.1:40161737-40521669 GCF_010015895.1 Lontra canadensis | reverse complement strand
ACATATATATATATATATATATATATGTATATATATATATATATATATATATGTATATATATATATATATACATATATATATATATATTAGTTTCCCCATGCTGAATACAGCTCTGAAAAATTTTCTAAAATAGTGTTTAAAAAAAAAATAGTGTTTTAAAATGTTCAGAAGAATAAAGGATATAGTATAACCTTTTTATCCCTATAGATCCTCTTGATTTCTTCCAATTCTTGTCATGCCAAGGGTAAATGTGCTACTTTTACATGAAGGAAAGTAGTTTGTATGGAGCCGTGTCAGGCCTGGACCTTCCCTTGTCACATATTTCACTGTTTCTTGCTGAAAATTATTGAGTGAATAAGGTATATTCACAACCACAAAGAGAGTTCATCAGGCTGTGAATCATGATTCTTCAGTGTTTTATGGTACTCTGAAAAACAATTTTCAGAGTCCTAGCATGTGCGAGATGGCTGGGAGTCTACATCAGAGAGGCTATGAAAAGGAGTGTAAAAGGGAGAAATAAAAACTAAATATATCAGCCCCACACTTGTCTTTTTTTTTTTTTCCCCCTTCTTTCTTTCATTTGAAGGTGGTTTGCAGGGGGGTAATGTGCATGAGGACACAATGCACTTTTTAAGTGCTATATTTCTTGAAATACATCAAAGAGTCTGAGAGAAAGCAGAAAACTCCAAATAGACTTCAAGAGAATCTTTTTTTTTTTTCCTATTAAAAACATCGGCATCTATAAAGGAAATAAAAGAATTGCATTAGACTTAAATGATCTCAGAAAAGTGTCAGAAGAACTGACAGGTAAATGAATGGTCTATCATTATTTTATTTTATTATTCCCCTCTTGGAAAACAAAGCATAGAAATGGCTGACTTTAAGCTCATTGCCTAAGAGTTATAAAATCGCATTTTCTTTCTAACTATTTATCGTGTGTAGAGAGTATCTTTTATGCAATCAGTTCTGTGAGTGTAAATCAATAACCCAGCAGATGAGTCCATTCAAATAGCATTCACTGAAGACTGGGCTATGCTCTGCATGGTACATAGGCACTGGGCTAGGCTTTTCATGAAAGATAAATTATAGCATGGCCCCCAATCTCAGGAAGCTCCATGACAAGCAAATCTAGATAATCTGGGAAAAGAAAATAATTATTCAAGCAACAAGCTCAGTTCCAGATGTGTATTTCTCTATTATTTATTTAAGTTATACCATGGAGGACTAGACTATACAACTAGAAGTTTATAAATATTTAGTCTTCCAAATGTATTCATTATTTTAACCATTTTAACAGGACAGGAGATCTAGAAAGTAATTTGGCAATTTATATACATTTTAAAATATTTTGATTGATCCTATTCTTTATGCTAGGGAAACTACTAGAATAACACTGTCATGGACACCCAGAGAAAAAGAAGTTCCTAAAACCTGCTCCAGATCTCTAAATTTACTCTGCCCAGAAGGGAGAAGGCATGACTGTAAGTGGAAAAAGATTAAAAAAAAAAAAAAAAAAAAAAGATTACTGACCTGCTTTCTTCCTACCAGAATGCACTGTGGTTCTAGTGCTATAAAGAGGGGCCCCTACTGTCTACCTAGTATAAGCACTTGATGTAGGAATTGAATGAAGATTGGCTTGTATCAATACCAGTTCCAGGAAGCTGAGCTGAATATAGCATTTTAATACAAAATGTTCTGGGGAAATTCTGTGGCCTCTGGTTCTTTCTTTGTGCCTACAAAATTCAGCAGGATTAGGGGCCACTTTTTCTGTTTAAGAGTGATTTCAAAGTATGCAAATGATAGGAGATTTTTCTTTTACCCCAAAGAAAACTGTAATTGTGTGACCAGTATCTTACCCTCTACAGCTTTCAATACCCTCTTCTGTATCAAGCACATGTTATAGTTATTTTCATTTTATTTTATATCCTGTACACAGAATGCAAGTTGAGGGCATATCTCTGCTCCTTGTTTGACACAACAGAGATAACCAAAATTAACAAATATTTTATCATAAATGAGAGAATTATTGGGCTTGCTGTTCCTAAAATGTCACTTATCAGATGCAAAAGAAAAGGAAACAATCTTTTTTTCTTTTACTGTTACTTTAGTGAGAAAGATGCATCAAATTAGATTTGACTGGCTCCTAGAAAATTTTCAGACCATACAAGTTCCTTTTATATGCAATTTTGTAAAGATTTTAAACTTCAGTTTTTGTATTTATATTATGTACTTGCACCCATGCTAGAATTGCAAAAAGTCTCCTGTTTTTCTTCAGTGCTTCAATCTAATAGTAATAACACTAGTGTAGAATCTTATCTCATATATAAATTTATTTAATGATTTATATGGTTATATACATTTAAAATTGTGTGTGTGTGTGCATGTGTGTGTGAAGGCAAAGGGTATATTAAATTGCCTACCATTCCTCCCATCCATTCTCAGAGAATAAACTGTAAGAATACAGTTTATTTGATCAAGGGTGAGTCCCTATCTGAACAGACCAATCAGATTCTCTCACCTGGAAAATTGAAAAAGAGATATAGTGATGTCAGTAAGTCTTCAGTTTGCAGTTGAAATGGGAAACACATAGGCCTTTTTCCTGTTTCTTCCCATTCAAAGGAAAGACAGGACTTCTATTTGTAAAGTGCATACAGTCCCACATCAGTCAACACAGAAGAAGAAGTTTCCTTATTTTAGAAAGGTTTTCTGGTTCTTGATCCTGGACCCTCATAAAGCCTGGCTTCCTCCCTCCCCTTGATTTTCTTGGACACTGTGTATCTTGCCAATACTCAAAATGTTTTATTAAATTCATCTCAGTTGTCTTCAATTGTTTTACAACTCTGATGACAATCTTTCAAGTTTAATTCAATAATTTGGGAAATCTTGATTGCGGAGTTACTCTGTATTCTGTATTGTGGAATGGCGTAGATATGTAGAAAATAAATTTCCCTCAAAGAATTTATTTTGTAGTGGAGAAAGTAGACATAAATAGGTAACTTAATTATATGTGTCGTGTTACAATAAATGACAGAAAATCTCCTATAAGCAAATAGAGAAGAGCTTAAAAAGATTAAGTTGCAGGGAGAAAGTCATGGAATTTCAAGGAAAGTATGGTAGCTACATTAAGTGTAGAAATACAGCCTTACTTAGTTAGACAAGGAAAGAAAGAAGAACATTATAGACAGAGGGAAGAACAGGGGGAGGAGAATGGAGATGTGAAGTCCTCCATTTACTCATTCATTTGGCAATATTTGTGAAACACATCCTGTAGGTCAGTAGGTTAGAAGCAGCAGTTAATAAAAATAAATTCTTCCCTCATGATACTTTCATGATCTTTATCCTTTGGGGAAAGAGACATATTATGTCTTATATATATAGTATTTAAATTAATATGTACAACACAATAAATGAAGAAAGCATATAAGATTGCTCTCAAATTAGCCTGCATCAGAATCATCTGAAAGGCTTGTCAAAACTTAAATTGCTGGTCTCCCTTCTTCACATTTCTGACTCAGTAGGCATGGACCAAAGGCTGAGCACTTTCACTTCTAAGAAGCTCTCAGGTGAGGATGTTACAGTTAGTCTGGCCATCACACTTTGAGAACCACTGATACAGTATATTAGATAGCAGTAAGTGTTGTAAAGATAAAAAAGTCAGGAGTCTTGGAGAGGGTTGTCATTTAAATTGATGCTCAGGCAAAGTTTCTCTGAGAAGCCTGAAGAGCGGAGGGACCCTGCTGTGTGAATATGTGGGGAAAGATCACTCTAGGCATTTACTTAGTGTGATATAGGAATTCATTGTTGAGTTTTAAGCAGACATGTGGCATGATCTGGCATGATCTCTCCATTAAAACAGACTTACTCTAGCTTCCCCATTGAGAATAGAGGGAAATGGAAGGAGGCAGAGAAATGAGACCAGTAAGGAATCTACAGCAGTAATAACATTAGCAAGAGTGATGGAAATTTGACACAGAGTGGCAGTTACATTACTAATGAAAACATAGCTAGAATAGAGGTGGAAAGATATATTTTGAAGATAGATCCTTCAGATGAACTAGTGAATTGGATGTGGGATGTGAAAGAAAGAAAAATAGTCAAAAATGATTGCTAGAATTTTGGTCTTAAAAAGATGGACTTGCCATAAACTGTGACTGGAAAATCCATGAAAAGAGAGGGCTTAAGGAGAAAGATCACAAGCTCAGTTTCCGAAATGTTCCTTTTGAGTCACCTACTAAAAACTCATGCAGGCATGGGGCGCCTGGGTGACTCAGTGGGTTGGGCCTCTGCCTTCAGCCCGGGTCATGGGCTCAGGGTTCTGGGATCGAGCCCGCATCAGGCTTTCTGCTCAGTGGAGACCCCGCTTCCCCCTCTCTCTCTGCCTGCCTCTCTGCCTGCTTGTGATCTCTCTGTCAAATAAATAAATAAAATCTTAAAAAAATGAAACAAAACAAAACAAAAAACTCATGTAGGCATATAGAGTAGCAATTTGTACTTAAGTATCTGGAGCTCAGGGTAGAAAACTGAGTTCATAAACTTGAGTGCCATGCATGTTTATGATTGTTTATAAAGGGATTGAGGGCAGATAGAAAAAAGATACTATCTAAGGCCTAAGCCCCAGGGAAATATGAGGGTAAAGAGCTGAGAGGAATAAAGACAAAAGAGGGACGGTCAGTGATAAAACAGAGCCTGAAAGTAGATGTTGCCTAGAAGCCAAAGAAAGCATTTCAAAGTAAAAAAGCTGAATAGCAAAAATAGGCAGAAATATGCAGAGTTTAAGGAAAATTTTAAAACAAAGATTATGATTGGCAGAATTTGGCTTGGAGTTGATAAGGGGAAAGAAGAAGAAAATGCTCTGGGTCATCTTATTTTTTTGGACACAAGCAGTACAAAGTGTTGCCCACGGAAGAGAAAACAGTCATTGTTTTGGAGATGAAACTAAAGAGTTGCACTGTTTTTCCCCTAAAAACCATCTTTTCTGATGAGGTTTAAACTCTTTAGCTCTATGAATATAATTTAATGTCCAGAAAGAATTCAATGCTTTCAATACAGGTGCTAAACACAACTAGAGGAAGCAGTTTATTTTTCAAGATAAGTAGAATAATTATGAGCATTTTTCCCCCACATCTAAAAAGCAGGTTCCATCAATGATTCTTGAGAACAACAATGTAGTTAGCTTTTAAAAAATCAAAGTAATGATGCACTTTGAAGCAGACCTCAAAATTATCTATCTTTAATAGAAAGTCATTATGCATTTGCACATAATACAAGAGCAAGTGCTGACTGACATTTCCAGCTGGGAAAAGTTAAATAGTATTCTGTCAACTGGCAAATAGCTAGTGATTCTTGGTGATGAAAACAATTAGGACATATTATCTATAATGTTTGTATCTTTGAGAGGAAGGTGATTTACTTGGGATCCATAATAGAAGAAGAACATTTGGGGATGCAAATAGTTCTCTTCAAGATGACTGTTTATGCTTGAATATTAAGTTTCCATTTGTGGTAAATGGGAAAGCAGATGGCTAAAGAAAAATATTTTGTCAAGTTTGTAACATAAACGACCTAGTTGTAGAAAAAACATCTTTCTCATCATTGAAAGGAATAGAAAGTGAAATGTAAACACAAATAGACTAATTTTTCCAGGATAGAGTTTCCCTTTGGGCTTTGAATACCCACTAATTTAAAGGTTTCTAGACAGTTAACCATTTAGTCAACCATGTATATGGTCCACAGATATTTCTTGAGCTTCTACTACATTCAGGCACTTTTTGTGTTCCCTTGGGCTTTAGAAAGCAATGAGACAGAAATTCTGACATCCAGGCTCTAAGTATGATAGTAAAATTAAGGCATATACTCTCAACAATAAATATTTATTAATTGCTTACTCTGTCTGCTGGAAATACTAGTGTAAATAATATATGGGGATGTAAATATGAATTACATACTTCTAAATTAATATGTAAATGATAGCTAATATTAATATTTTATGATAGTTTCTGCTACTGAATGAAATGGTGGAACAATTTAAGAGCCATTGCTTTTATTTAAACACTTATGTGTTGTTTAATATTTAATAAAGTGTATGAATTATGTTATTTTTATTATTATCATTAATAATGGCAAAGGCCATTATATGTTCAGTACTTTCTGTTTCAGTCTTTTCATGCATTATCTCGTTTAATTGTCAAACCAATTCTTGATGGACAGACTTATAGTACACCAAACTTATAAACAAGACAACTGAAACTTAAGGAAGCTAATTGATAACTTTGCCAAAGATCATATTAAGGGGCAGAATCACATTTTAACCCAGTCTATTTAACTTCAATATTCAATGTTTTGTATTCTACTTCACACACACACACATACTACACACACAATCACACACACATGATAAATGTAGAGTAGAGAGAGAGAGAGAAGAGTTTAAGTACAAAGAAAATGGAAGGTTTTGTGGAGGAGGTTGGACTTCTGTTTGGTTGCCTTGGATGGCGCATACTATTTTAACAGGAAGATTCAGGACATGGATGGCACTAACTAGTGAATAGAATTTGGCTGGAATGTACAATTTTTGAGTGAAATACTTAGGAAATTGTATTCTAAACTTATTTAGAGTTTTGATCATGGAAAACTTTAAAAACCAGGAAGAGGAAATAATTTAAATTTTATTCTTTAGGAAATGTTCAGTTACTAGTGGATTAATCTAGCTGCAGTCTGTCAAATGGACTATAAATGTTGGAGATTGGATAGGGGAAAAGAACTTATAAGTCTATTAACATGTTATAGATCATTGTATCTCAAACTTTAACATGCATATGAATTCTGTGGGGTATCTTGTTAAAATTCATATTCTGATACAGTGCACCGGAATAGAATCCTAGAGACTCCATTTGCATCAAGCATCTAGGTGATCCCTTTGCTAATGGCCCATAGTAGAGGTTCTCAACCCTGGGTATTTTGCCCCTTAAAGGATATTAAGCAATATCAGGAAATCCTTTTTCATTTTCACAAACGTGGCAGGTGGGAGGAGAGGAGAAAGGAAAGTGTAGTTACTAGTGGTATCCTGTAAATGGAAGCCAGGGTTGTGGCCAGAAGCCCAAAAATGGTATAAAATATGCTGTAATGCACAGGACAATCCCTACTACAAAGAATTATCCAACCAAAAGATCAGTACTACGAAGGTTGAAAAACCTTGTACTAGAATCATAACATTTACAGAAAACCAATGGTATATTATTTTCAAGGAAATGATGGAAATCTTTGCAGAATTAAGAAATCCTATGTTTTCTCACATGGGTGGAGAGGGTGTTGTAGAGCTGGAAGAGGCAAAAATTTGTCAACTCGAGGGGGAGGAGTCAAGATGGTGAAGTAGTAGGCTGAGACTACTTCAGGTAGCAGGAGATCAGCTAGATAGCTTATCTAAAGATTGCAAACACCCACAAATCCAATGGGAGATTGAAGAGAAGAAGAACAGCAATTCTAGAAACAGAAAATCAACCACTTTCTGAAAGGTAGGACTGGCAGAGAAGTGAATCCAAAACGACGGGTAGATAGACTGCAGGGGGAGGGGCCGGCTCCTGGCAAGTGGTGGAGCAGGACTTTTAAAAGTCTGTTCTGCTGAGGGACATCACTCAAGAGGATAAACCGGGGTGAAGCCCATGCAGGGTCAGCGTGGCCTCAGGTCCCACAGGGTCACAAAAGGATTGGGGATGTCAGAGTGTCACAGAGCTTGCAGGTATTAGACCAGGGAAGCCGGCTACAGAGACAGAGCTGAGGAGTGAGCTCTCAGCTCGGGTTTACCTTGAACCGGTCGCAGGCTCTGTGAGCTCGGAGCACAGCCAGAGGCCAGGGAGACTGGAGTAATTGGGCACTATTCTCTGAGGGGGCGCTGAGGAGTAGGGCCCTGAGCTCTCAGCTCCTCTGGGCCGGAGACTGGGAGGCAGCCATTTTTATTCCCGTCCTCCAGAACTCTATGGGAAGCATTCAGGGAACAAAAGCTCCTAAAAGCAAACCTGAGCGGATTACTCAGCCCGGCCCCCGGTAAGGGCGTGCAATTCCACCTGGGGCAAAGACACTTGAGAATCACTACAACAGGCCCCTCCCCCAGAAGATCAACAAGTAATCCAGCTAGGTCCAGTTCACCTACCAAGGAGTGCAGGTTCAATACCAAGGAGAGCAGCGGAATTCCAGGAGAAAGCAAAGCACGGAACTCATGGCTTTCTCCCCATGATTCTTTAGCCTTGCAGTTAATTTAATTTTTTTTTTCTTCTTCTTCAATTTTTTTCTTCTTCTGCTAATTTTTTTTTAACTTTTACCCTTCTCTTTTTTAACATTTTTTAACTAGTTTATCTAATATATATATATATTTTTTCTTTTTTATATTTTTTCTTTATTTGTTTTCTTTTTTTAATTGTTTCTTTTTCTTTTCTTTTTATTTTTTTTTCCTGAACTTCGTTTTATCCCCTTTCTCCCCCCCACGATTTAGGATCTCTTCTGATTTGGTTAAAGCGTATTTTCCTGGGGTCTTTGACACCCTTTTAGTATTTTACTTGCTCCTTCATATACTCTCATCTGGACAAAATGAAAAGGCGGAAAAATTCACCACAAAAAAAAAAAAAAAAAAAAAAAGAACAAAAGGCAGTACCGAAGGCTAGGGACCTAATCAATACAGACATTCGTAATATGTCAGATGTAGAGTTCAGAATGACGATTCTCAAGGTTCTAGCTGGGCTCGAAAAAGGCATGGAAGATATTAGAGAAACCCTCTCAGGAGATAAAAAAGCCCTTTCTGGAGAAATAAAAGAAATAAAATCTAACCAAGTTGAAATCAAAAAAGCTATTAATGAGGTGCAATAAAAAATGGAGGCTCTCACTGCTAGGATAAATGAGGCTGAAAAAAGAATTAGCAGTATAGAAGACCAAATGACAGAGACTAAAAAAGCTGAGCAAAAGAGGAACAAACAGCTACTGGACCATGAGGGAAGAATTCGAGAGATAAGTGACACCATAAGACGAAACAACATTAAAATAATTGGGATTCCAGAAGAAGAAGAAAGAGAGAGGGGAGCAGAAGGTATATTGGAGAGAATTATTGGAGAGAATTTCCCTCATATGACAAAGGGAACAAGCATCAAAATCCAGGAGGTGCAGAGAACCTCCCTCAAAATCAATAAGAATAGGTCCACACCCCATCACCTAATAGTCAAATTTACAAGTCTTAGTGACAAAGAGAAAATCCTGAAAGCAGCCCGGGAGAAGAAGTCTGTAACATACAATGGTAAAAATATTTGATTGGCAGCAGACTTATCCACAGAGACCTGGCAGGCAAGAAAGAGCTGGCATGATATATTCAGAGCACTAAACGAGAAAAACATGGAGCCAAGAATACTGTATCCAGCTAGACTGTTGCTGAAAATAGAAGGAGAGATTAAAAGCTTCTAGGACAAACAAAAACTGAAAGAATTTGCAAACACCAAACCAGCTCTACAGGAAATATTGAAAGGGGTCCTCTAAGCAAAGAGGGACCCTAAAAGTAGTAGATCAGAAAGGAACAGAAACAATATACAGTAACAGTCACCTTACAGGCAATACAATGACACTAAATTCATATCTCTCAATAGTTACCCTGAATGTAAATGGGCTAAATGCCCCAATCAAAAGACACAGGGTATCAGAATGGATAAAAAAAAAAAAAAACCCCATCTATATGTTGTCTGCAAGAAACTCATTTTAGACCCGAAGACATCTCCATATTTAAAGTGAGGGGGTGGAAAAGAATTTACCATGCTAATGGACATCAGAAGAAAGCAGGAGTGGCAATCCTTATATCAGATCAATTAGATTTTAAGCCAAAGACTATAATAAGAGATGAGGAAGGACACTATATCATACTCAAAGGATCTGTCCAACAAGAAGTTCTAACAATTTTAAATATCTATGCCACTAACGTGGGAGCAGCCAACTATATAAACCAATTAATAACAAAATCAAAGAAACACATCAACAATCATACAATAATAGTAGGGGACTTTAACACTCCCTTCACTAAAATGGACAGATCATCCAAGCAAAAGATCAACAAGGAAATAAAGGCCTTAAATGACACACTGGACCAGATGGACATCACAGATATATTCAGAACATTTCATCCCAAAGCAACAGAATACACATTCTTCTCTAGTGCACATGGAACATTCTCCAGAATAGATCACATCCTCGGTCCTAAATCAGGTCTCAACCAGTATGGAAAGATTGGGATCATTTCCTGCATATTTTCAGACCACAATGTTCTGAAGCTAGAATTCAACCACAAGAGGAAATTTGAAAAGAACCCAAATAAATGGAGACTAAACAGCATCCTTCTAAAGAATGAATGGGTCAACCAGGAAATTAAAGAAGAATTGAAAAAAATCATGGAAACAAATGATAATGAAAACACAACAGTTCAAAATCTGTGGGACACAACAAAGGCAGTCCTGAGAGGAAAATATATAGTGGTACAAGACTTTCTCAAGAAACAAGAAAGGTCTCAGATACACAACCTAACCTACACCTAAAGGAGCTGGAGAAAGAACAAGAAAGAAACCCTAAACCCAGCAGGAGAAGAGAAATCATTAAGATCAGAGCAGAAATCAATGAAATAGAAACCAAAAACACAATAGAACAAATCAACGAAACTAGAAGCTGGTTCTTTGAAAGAATTAATAAGATTGATAAACCCCTGGCCAGACTTATCAAAAAGAAAAGAGAAAGGACCCAAATAAATAAAATCATGAATGAAAGAAGAGAGATCCCAACTAACACCAAAGAAATAGAGGCGATTATAAGAACATACTATGAGCAACTCTATGCCAACCAATTTGACAATCTGGAAGAAATGGATGCATTTCTAGAGACATATAAACTGCCACAACTGAACCAGGAAGAAATAGAAAACCTGAACAGACCCATAACCAGTAAGGAGATTGAAACAGTCATCAAAAATCTCCAAACAAACAAAAGCCCAGGGCCAGACGGCTTCCCGGGGGAATTCTACCAAACATTTAAAGAAGAACTAATTCCTATTCTCCTGAAACTGTTCCAAAAAATCAAAATGGAAGGAAAACTTCCAAACTCATTTTATGAGGCCAGCATCACCTTGATCCCAAAACCAGACAAGGATCCCATCAAAAAAGAGAACTACAGACCAATATCCTTGATGAACACAGATGCAAAAATTCTCACCAAAATACTAGCCAATAGGATTCAACTGTACATTAAAAGGATTATTCACCAAGACCAAGTGGGATTTATTCCAGGGCTGCAAGGTTGGTTCAACATCTGCAAATTAATCAATGTGATACAACACATTAATAAAGGAAAGAACAAAAACCATATGATACTCTCAATAGATCCTGAAAAAGCATTTGACAAAGCACAGCATCCCTTCCTGATCAAAACTCTTCAAAGTGCAGGGATAGAGGGAACATACCTCAATATTATCAAAGCCATCTATGAAAAACCCACCACAAATATCATTCTCAATGGAGAAAAACTGAAAGCTTTTCCAGTAAGGTCAGGAACACAGCAGGGATGGCCATTATCACCACTGCTATTCAACATAGTACTAGAAGTCCTAGCTTCATCAATCAGACAGAAAAAGGAAATTAAAGGCATTGAAAATGGCAAAGAAGAAGTCAAACTATCACTCTTCACAGATGATATGATATTATATGTGGAAAACCCAAAACACCCCACTCCAAAACTGCTTGAACTTGTATAGGAATTCAGTAAAGTGTCAGGATATAAAATCAATGCATAGAAATCCGTTGCATTTCTCTACACCAACAACGAGACAGAAGAAAAAGAAATTAAGGAGTCAATCCCATTTACAATTTCACCCCAAACCATAAGATACCTAGGAATAAACCTAACCAAAGAGGCTAAGAATCTATACTCAGAAAACTATAAAGTACTCATGAAAGAAATTGAGGAATACAGAAAGAAATGGAAAAATGTTCCATGCTCCTGGATTGGAAGAATAAATATTGTGAAAATGTCTATGCTACCTAAAGCAATCTACACATTTAATGCAATTCCTGTCAAAATAACATTCATTTTTTTCAATGAAATGGAACAAATAATCCTAAAATTCATATGGAACCAGAAAAGACCTCGAATAGCCAAAAGAATATTGAAAAAGAAAGCAAAATTGGTGCATCACAATTCCGGACTTCAAGCTCTATTACAAAGCTGTCATCATCAAGACAGCATGGTACTGGCACAAAAACAGACACATAGATCAATGGAACAGAATAGAGAGCCCAGAAATAGACCCTCAACTCTATGGTCAACTAATCTTCGACAAAGCAGGAAGGAATGTCCAATGGAAAAAAGACAGCCTCTTCAACTAATGGTGCTGGGAAAATTGGACAGCCACATGCAGAAAAATGAAATTGGACCATTTCCTTACACCACACACGAAAATAGACTCAAAATGGATGAAGGACCTCAATGTGAGAAAGGAATCCATCCAAATCCTTGAGGAGAACACAGGCAGCAACCTCTTTGACCTCAATCACAACAACATCTTCCTAGGAACATCGCCAAAGTAAAGGGGAGAAAGGGCAAAAATGAACTATTGGGATTTCATCAAGATCAAAAGCTTTTGCACAGCAAAGGAAACAGTTAACAAAACCAAAAGACAACTGACAGAATGGGAGAAGATATTTGCAAACGACATATCAGATAAAGGGCTAGTGTCCAAAATCTATAAAGAACTTAACAAACTCAACACCCGAAGAACAAATAATCCAATCAAGAAATGGGCAGAAGACATGAACTGACATTTCTGCAAAGAAGTCATCCAGATGGCCTACAGACACATGAAAAAGTGCTACATATCACTCGGCATCAGGGAAATACAAATCAAAACCACAATGAGATATCACCTCACACCAGTCAGAATGGCTAAAATTAACAAGTCAGGAAATGACAGATGCTGGCGAGGATGCGGAGAAAGGGGAACCCTCCTACACTGTTGGTGGGAATGCAAGCTGGTGCCACCACTCTGGAAAACAGCATGGAGGTTCCTCAAAATGTTGAAAATAGAACTACCCTATGACTCAGCAATTGCACTACTGGGTATTTACCCTAAAAGTACAAACATAGTGAACCGAAGGGGCACGTGCACCTGAATGTTTATAACTGCAATGTCTACAATAGCTGAACTATGGAAAGAACCTAGATGTCCATCAACAGATGAATGGATAAATAAGAAGTGGTATATATACACAATGGAATACTATGCAGCCAATAAAAGAAATGAAATCTTGCCATTTGCGACGATGTGGATGGAGCTAGAGGGTATCATGCTTAGCGAAATAAGTCAGTCAGAGAAAGACAAGTATCATATGATCTCCCTGATATGAGAAAGTGGAGATGCAACATGGGGGGTTAAGGAGGTAGGAGAGGAATAAATGAAACAAGATGGGATTGGAAGGGAAACAAACCATAAGTGACTCGTAGTCTCACAAAACAAACTGAGGGTTGCTGGGGGGAGAGGGGTTGGGAGAGGGGTTGGGGTTATGGACATTAGGGTGAGTACTTTGAAGTACTCATATGGACATATGTGCTGGAGTGAGTACTTTGAAGTGTGTAAACTTGGCAATTCACAGACCTGTACCCCTGGGGATAAAAATATATTATACGTTTATAAAAAATAAAAATAAAAAATAAATTAAAAAAAATTTGTCAACTCTGTTATATGTGCAATTACTGAAGAAACTCCAATGTCTCCAACTAAATAATCTCAGGTTATCATTAAGAATTAAGTTGCATACACTTCTCCTAAACTCAATGTATCTCCCTTTTCTCCTGATTGCTCTTTTTCATATTTTTTGAATCGCTTTAATTCCTTTACATTTTTAAATAGAGGATAGGAAGATATGGATTATCTCAAGATCTATCCTTTTACCAAAAATAGATCAACATTTCTACTTACTTCTAATCTCAGTGGAAAACTTTCCCACTAATTGTTAAGGTCTACCATTTCCACAATTACTCCAACTTATTTCATCTAACTAGGGACTCAGTTTTCTACCCCAATTCTTTTCTTCTTTCATGCTAACATGACCTTGATTTTGCATCAAGGCCAGGACAATGATCTTGCTTGTTCAAAACCAATCTCTACAATGTCATTTCCCACTTTTTTTCACCCTCATAAATTATGTCCATATATGACCAGTTCTCATTGACATTACTTTGATTTTGGCTGGAGAAGTCTCTAGGAAAGTTATTTCAATTCCTGAATAAGAGAGCAGAATTCAGATGTGGCCATTTTCTTCATTCCTGTTCAATGTCAACAGGATGCCTAAGGATCTAGCACCTACCTTCCTACCCTATGGGAAAAACTTTGGTCTTTCCACCCATGCACCACTAAATAATGACTGTAACTCCTACTTCTGGAATTCCTGTTTTATAAGAAAAAATAAACCCCTATTTGCTTAACCCACAGTAAGCATGTTTTCTCTTTTGGGGGGTAGCCCAAAACAATTCTGATGGGTGTGTCTATCCTCTCCACCTCTGAAGAGGATATGGTTCACCAGTTTTCACTGAACTCAACACAGTTTTCAACCATTCTCTTTCTAGTCCCAGCCCTGCAAACATGTTCCACTTCCTTCTACCCCCCCAAAAAAACAATGTATAGCAAATCAAAACTTATTTTTGAATAGATATAACATATATGATTCCTTTTTTGTTCTCAGTATTACTTGAAGTTTAAGCAGTATTTTGCATTTGCTGCAGTTTGACAATGAATAGGAAGATAAGTGCTTAACTGCCTCTTTACATTTCTTTTTTTCTTCTTTTGAACTGAATATAGACATATCCAAATTTCTATGCCTGTAACCTGCAGTTTAAAACTGCAGAGTAACAGACTAATCATTTTATAAGAAAAGAAGAGAACAAAAGAGTATATTTCTCCTTTTCTTTGTTATTAAAAAGTTTTTAATAAAAATAAAGTACCTATTTTAATAAAAATACCTGTAACCTCCTATGTATTTTCAAATGCCATATATGGAGTTAACTATGCATCTCCTTTTAAGAACATTTATAAAAATTGTGTACAGTGAAAAAAAAAAAAGGAGGTTTGAATTCCTCTAATTTGAATTCTATTGTCAAACCTACTTTTCAAAAATCTATCTTGTCGACATTCTTTCAGCACATTTCAGAATTACACAACAATGCTTAGGTGATTAGTAAGGCATTTTCAGAATGCCAGTGGTAAATTTGAAACATTTTCTCAGATCCAAAATAGAATAACAAGCTTAGTTCCCCCCTGTTGAGAAGCTTACTAATTCAAGAATTGTGCAAACTCTCACAGATGCGGGTGCTCCCACAGGGAACTGAGCTAGTGCTTCTACCTTTTTACTTGTGGCACCTCACATAATTAAGAAAATTACAGTTATGTTCCTTTCTCTAAGACCCGGAATAAAAACTATCCTTGGACTCTTTCCAAGGATAGGTGGGCAATAAATCTCTCTTAGCTTTTTATCCTAGTTAAGAAGAATATTAAAAGAGAGAGAGAGAGAGAGAGAGAGAAGACAAGAGAAGGGAAAAAGAAGGAAGGAATTAACGAATGAAAGAACAACAAAACCAAGCTTTACATTTTTCTGTAATGGTGAACACACTAGTTAGATTAACTTAAATTAATTTATGCCTGGTGCCCCTTATGCTCTCTCATTTAGAAAGATGTAATAATGATTATATTAACATATTCTGTCTAAAAACGAACTTTAAGATATACATTGATGCACTTAATGAAGGAAGGAGGTTGGAATAAAGGTGAAAATTTCCTAGAAGATGTAATGAATTATATCTATTCATAGTATTTTTCATCTCTAAAAAGGAGGAAACCTGGAGTTGGGGTGCTAAGGCTATCAATCCACCTCAGTACAGCCCAGATATAATATGCCACCTCCATTTATTCTCTGTTTGGTTCCCTGGTTTCTTCAATTTCTTGTGCTACTTTCATTCCATGTTGTTGTGTTCTATCAGAGCAACTACACTAATTGCACAGTATTCTTAGTATCTATGCCTGCAATTACTCAATGCTATTTTAAACGCTCATTTTAATCCATTATATTTCCATGATATGCTTATTTATGCCATTAAATTCACATAGCTTTAAAAAAATCCTTCTGACACCCTAAGCAGAACATATGGCACATGTTGTCCTCTCATGGCATTCCTCTGTGTTTTTCTGTTTTTTACCCATCTGAGAACTCTGAGTTGAGTAAGAAGGGCAATGTACAGAACTGATGAATATTCTTTCTATTTTTTTAGAGAAAGAGACCAGTTTTTATGTTGAACAGATACAGATTACACGAAACTCCTCATTCATCACAATTATAAATCTCAAACTCCATCATTTTGACTGAATGTATCACATCTTTATTTCACCATGTAATCTTGACATGCATTTGTCTATTAACACAAATGGGTAGTACATAGTAGCACTCCAGGCATCATTGATCATTGTCTTTGTACAACTACTTTGTATTTAAATTCTCATTCAGGAGATGGAAGAATATTTTTCTTTATAAGTATCAGTGTTACTTCTAAAGCATTTTCTTTACAAGGTTGTTCCATTAAATAATACATCATGTAAAACCATACAAAGGAGATAGTCTAGGATGGCAGCATAGTAAGATCCTGAAGCAATCTCCTCCCATTGACATACCAAAACTATGTATGGAACAATATCCTTTAGAAAAAATCTGAAGGAACCCTCTTACACTCTTGGTGGAAATGCAAGCTGGTAGAGCCATTTTGGAAAACAGTATGGAGGTTCCTCAAGAAGTTAAAAGTAGAGCTACCCTATGATCCAGCAATGGTCTAATACTAAAGGATACAAGTGTTGTGATCCAAAGGGGCTCCTGCACCTCAATGTTTATAACAGCAAAGTCCACAAGAACCAAACTATGAAAAGAACTCAGATGTCCATCAACAGAAGAATGAATAAAGAAGATGTGGTACATATATAAAATGAAATATTACTCAGCCATCAAAAGTATGAACTCTTACCATTTACAATGATATGGATGAAACTAGAGGGTATTATGCTAAGCAAAACAAGACATTCAAAGAAAAACAATTATCAAATCATTTCACTCATATGTGGAATTTAAGAAACAAATTAGAGGATCATAGGGGTAGGGAGGGAAAATAAAATAAGATGAAATCAGAGAGGGAGGCAAACTATAAGAGACTCTTAACTATAGGAAAAAACTGAAGGTTGCTAGAGGGGAAGTGGGTGGGGGTTTGGAGTAACTGGTTGATGGACATTAAGGAGGGCACGTGATGCAATAGGCACTGGGGGTTATATGTAACAGATGAATAACCGAACTCTACATCTGAAACTAATGATACACAATATTTTACCTAATTGAATCCAAATAAAATAAGTTAAAAAAAAAAGAGAAAATACCTGAAAACTAGCTGAACAGATTCTTCACAATAAATAGTAAAAGGATCACCTTGAGATGTTTAAGAGAGGCAGAAGTGCAAACTGCCCAAACCCCCATGCTAGGCACTGGGACCCACAATTGGAAGGCATCTTAGAGCTCACAAGTCCAGAGCTTCTTCTGAAGGAAGTCCCACATTAGGCACCCTAAAATCTGGGAGCTCCAGTAGAGATAAGTCTCCAAAATGTCTGGCTTTGAAAGCCAACAGTCTCACATCCAGGAGACCTAAAGTGCTGGTAAGGTACTGAGATACTTCTCTTAAAGTGTTTGCTTGTTGACTCATTCACACTGGGGACTAGTGCAAAAGCAGAAGTTTAAAATGTGCCTAACCTATATGTGGAGATTTTTTTGCTAACCTTAAAGCATCTGCTGAAGGGACAGGGAAATTTTGGGGCTCTCCTGGGGACAGAAGTGTTGGCAAACACCCATTTTTGTGCTCTCGCTCTATCTTGATAGTGTTGGAAGGTATGCCATTTCCCTGAATCCTCCTGCAATGCAGAGAAAGTGAGTAGTGTGCCCTGGTCCTGAATTCTTAACCTGTCTTGCCAAAGCCAGACTACATGCATAGTCCACACAGGAGATGTTCATTGATCACCCAGCTCTGGTAGCCACGGGGCTTGTGTTTCTGCATCCCACAGAACTGTAAAAATTGGAAAGACAGTTATTGGCAGGCTACCAACCCTAGGTAGTAACATCAGCTAAAATCATACTGAGAGTTTTTCCTCTAAGATCAAGAAAAAGACAAGGATACCCACTCTTATCACCTTTATTCAACATAGTTTGGGAAGTTCTAGCCAGAGTAATTAGGTAAGAAGAAATAAAATTCACTCTTTGCAGATGCTATGATAATGTATATAGAAACCTTGAAAAACTCCACAAAAAAAAAATCTTAAAACTAATAAATTTGTTAAAGTCACAGGTACAAAAATCAACGTACAAAAATCTGTTACAATCTATACACTAACAACAAACTATCAGAAAAAGAAATCAAGAAAACAACTCCATTTAAAATTGCATCAGACATAATAATATACCTAAAAAAATAAATTTAAAAAAGAGGGTGAAAGACCTATACACTAAAAACTATGAAACAGTGATGAAAGAAATTGAAGAAGACACAAATAAATGGAAAGATATCCCATTCTCATGGATTAGAAGAATGTAATTCCTATCAGGATAACAGTGACATTTTTCACAGAAATAGAACATATCATCCTAGCATTTGTATGGAACCACAAAAGACCCTGAATAGCCAAAACAATCTTGAGAAATAAGAAGAAAGCTGAAGACATCCCATTACCTGATTTCAAACTATATTATAGATCTATAATAATCAAAATAATATGGTTTGACATAAAAATGGACAAATATATCAATAGAACAGAACAGAGAACTTAGAAGCAAACCCACACATTTGTGGTGAATTAATTTACAACAAAGCAAGTAAGAATATGAAATGGGGAAAGGATAGTCTCTTTAATAACCAGTGTTGGGTAAATTAAACAACCACATGCAAAAGAATGGACCTAGTCTACTATCTTATATTATATACAAATACGAATCAAAATACATTAAAAACTTGAGCTTAAGACCTGAAACCCTAAAAATCCTACAAGAAAAAATCAACAGTAATTTCCCTGACAGCAATTTTGGTGATTTATTTTTATTTTTATTTTTGGATCTGACTCCAAAAGCAAAGGCAACAAAGTAAAAAGAAACAAGTAGGACTCCTTCAGATGAAAAACCTTTTGCACAGCAAAAAATACTATCAACAAAATGAAAAGGCAAACTACTGAATGGAAAAAAAAATAATTTGCAAATAATATATTCAATAAGGGGTTAATATCTAAAGTATATAGTGAACTCATAGAACTCAGAAAAAAAAAAAAAAGAAAGAAAGAAAAATTAAATTAAAAAATAAAGAGAGGGTCTCAGTTTTTCCAAAGAAGACATACAGATGCCCAAGAGGCACATGAAAAGATGCTCGACATCACTAATTTAATCAGAGAAATGTAAATCAAAGCCACAATGAGATATTACCTTATATCAGTCAGAATTTCTATTATCAAAAATACAAACAACTGTTGCCAAGAATGCAGACAAAAAGGAACCCTGTGCATTGTCAGTAGAAATGTAAACTGTTGCAGGCATTATGGAAAACAATATGGAGTTTTCTTAAAAATTAAAAAAAAAAAAAAGAAAAGAAAATAGAGTTATCATATGACCCATTAATTTTATTTCTGGGCAATTATCCAAAGAAAATGAGAACACAGATTTGAAAAGCTATATGAACCCCTCTATTCATTGCAGCCATGTTTTCAGTAGCCAAAATATGGAAACAACTTAAGTGTCCATCAGTGAATGAATGAATGTATAAAGAAAATGTGATATACACACATAAACACAATGAAATATTATTCAGCCATAAAAAAGAAAGATATCTTGACATTTGCAACAATATGAGTGGACTTTGAGAGCATTATGTTAAATAAAATAAGGCAGAGAAAGATAAATACCATACAATCTCACTTATATATGAAATCTAAAACAAAACAAAACAAAACAAAAACCCAAAACACCAAAAAAACCTAAAAACCAAAAAGTACATAAACAAAACTCATGAATAGAGAGGACAGAGTGGTGGTTGCCTGGAAAAAGGAGGTTTGGCAGTGGGGTGAAATGGGTGAAAGTGGCCAGGTAGTACAGACCTCCAGTTGTAAAATGAATGGGTCAAGGGGATGGATGTATAGTGTTGCATGATGGCAACAGTCCATTTTCATGGACTACAATATTATTTATTTAGTACATATTTATAGTACATACTGTAGTACATATTTGCAGGTTGCCAGGAAAGTGGGTCTTGAAAGTTTTCATCAAATACAAATTTTTTAAATGTAACTTTTTTTTTTTTAATTTTTGTTTATTTATTTGACAGACAGAGATCACAAGTAGGCAGAGAGGCAGGCAGAGAGAGAGAGGAAGAAGCAGGCTCCCTGCTAAGCAGAGAGCCCAATGTGGGGCTCAATCCCAGGACTCTGGGATCATGACCTGAGCTGAAGGCAGAGGCTTTAACCCACTGAGCCACCCAGGCTCCCCTAAATGTAACTTTTTAAAAGAATTATTTGTTTATTTGAGAGAGAGAGAGAGAGAGAGTGAGTGTGTGGGGGGAAGATGGAAAGAGGGAGAGAGAAGAGAATCTCAAGCAGTTCCACCCAGAGTGTGGAGTTCAATTTGGAGCTTAATCCCAGGACCCTGAGATCACAACCTAAGCCAAAACCACCAGTCGGATCCTGAACCAACAGAGTCACCCAGGCACCCTCCAAAATTTAACTTTTTGTGGGGAATGGTGATTACTAAACTTATGATCATTTCATAGTATATGCACATATGCACAGTGTATATATACATATATACCTGAAACAAACATGCTGTATATCTATTACACCTTAATTAAAAAAAAAAAAAACAAAATGCCAAACATAAATGAAATACTTAGAATCAATCAAAAAGTAAAATCTATAAGTAAATATAGTTCTACCTCAATTACACGCTAACATGGAAATAAAATCTGATGAGACTATGAGCAGCTCATGAAGAACTTTGTGGTGTTTATATAAGTGATTACCATTTGGACAAGAACTAACTTTTATAGAAAGTTATTGCTAGCCAGATTGAATCTGCTACAGTAAATACTAAAATTACTCCCCAGGGGAGTAGAGACAAAACTGGAGCTATTCTTTCACTAACGAGTGAAAATATAGAAAAAGAACTCAAACATAACATTGGCAAACGAAAGATGATTAATGTAATGGGACATATACAATAAGCATTCACAATAATGTTTAAAGTGGGATGGTGTATTTGGATTAATAACAGTAGACATTTGAATTAATAATAGCAATGGAAAGGTGGGAGCTTCCTTCAATAGTGTTGTTGCCTTTTTGTGAAGTGGGAACGGGCACATTTACCTTGGGGGGATGCAAAGTTATTTTAGAAAATGATCTTACGTGAAACTGACAACACTGTCATGTACAAAAGGGTTTTAGCAAATGGGTTCTCACATTTCATTAAAGTAACATCACTTTTTGTCTTTCACATAATGGAACTGAGTAGATGATATAAAACCTAGAGCACATTTCTCTGGCTCATGGAGCTACCATCACTAGAAGAGTTAGCTTTTTTTTAAAGTAATTGAAGTTTTTGGACTTCGAGTTTCCATATTGAATAATGACTTGATTACAATTTTTATCACAGTAATTGCTGTTAATTTTGCCATTCTACATGTTTTTATATGAAAATATTCAATAAATTGCTTACTGTTTTATGTTTAAGCTTTTTAAAGAAAGTTATAAATAATGCAATACATGCAATATTTATGTTTTCATAAAAATAGCAAATTAAATTCTATTAGAGAATTCCACTTAGTAAGACTGGTAAGTTCATTTGAGTTGTTGCTCATTTCTGTTGTACCAGAGTCTTGGGCCTAACATAGTGAAGAACACTGAGAAAGGTCCCAGGGTTTGGCCACCACAATTTAGAAAGTCAATGACCTTCCTACAAAGTTTCATTCCATGTTGGCCTTTCAAATTTGGAGGCCAAACTCAGAAATAGGGACTTAAAAGATTTTCTAGAGTCAAAGGTTTTATAAGATAATTATATGAGACATTTTTATGTCTCTTGAATACTATACTCAAGCATAGTTCATGCTACCATACCTCAAGTGATCCTATTTTGTTTTCTTTTCCAACCTCTGACCTCCAGTCTTCAAATAATGTCCCATATTTCTTCCACTTTTGTTTTAGCTCTCTGAGCACCTGAAATAAACTTTTAAATAGGGGCATCTGGGTGGCTCAGTGGGTTAAAACCTCTGCCTTCGGCTCAGGTCATGATCTCAGGGTCCTGTCAAATAAATAAATAAAATCTAAAAAAATAAAAGAAAAACAACTTTTAAATAAAAAGCTTATATAGAGTTTTTGCTCAGAGTGGGCCTATTCCACACTGTTAGAATAACATAACATCTGTTCTTTGACCCTGTAATTAAGGAGAGTTCTTATCTTAAAAATTTACAATGACTCTGAGAAGGGACAAGAAACTTTTTTTCATCAATTTGCAATTAATGGATGTACTTATATGAAGAGGAAAAAAAACAAATAAGATTGAAGAACACACTAATTCTCTACAATAAAATGTTAATAAAGCATGTTGTTAAATATAAAGAGATATATATGTTGGCACACATAGCCACTAACCTACTTTCTTACACACACAATGAATTTATACAACTAAGATATTGTTTTTCACATACTTTGTTCTGTTTTATAGATTTACTTTTTCTTAACAAAGTGAATTGATTAAATATAAAAATAATTTAAAATACCAGCTGCCTCAAAAGGAAAGTGCTTTTGGCAACTTTTTTCTTTGTATTTTTGCATCTGAACCTACATAATGTAGATGATAGCATGCAGTTCCAAGGATCATTATGAAGATTTTTGAATGATTATAAACCTTGGCTGTTGGAAATACTTAAGATCCTTACCACTCTCCTCAACCCCAACAACCAAAACGATATATTAATTTCATCCATTATTTTGTCTTTATGTATGTATATATTTTTAAAAATTATTCATGTAATTGTCTCAAATCTTCTTTCAGATTTCAGGTTTAGGTAAGGTTTTAAGTATTTGGGAGAAACAAAATGAGACCTGATAAAATGAAGAAAAAGTATAAATGATGACACTTCATCTGCCTTCAGGAAATAATAAAAACCAGTTTCTACCAACAATAGAATTGAAGAGGTAGTTAGAACAAAAATTAAGAGTA
This sequence comes from Lontra canadensis, assembly GCF_010015895.1. Classification (NCBI taxonomy): domain Eukaryota; kingdom Metazoa; phylum Chordata; class Mammalia; order Carnivora; family Mustelidae; genus Lontra; species Lontra canadensis. The sequence continues at coordinate 40,498,344 of NW_022630995.1, read as the reverse complement.
AGGTACAGTAATAGATTAAGGACATGGTGTTAATTTAACCTATAATACTGACAAGACAAATGAGCAATTGAAATCAATATGATGGCAATGGTGGACTCCTATCTTTTCTTGATAATTTTACTGCCAATAATAATTGTGTGAAGCAAGGTTATATGCCAAATTATTCTTTCAAAATAAATAAAGATAATCATAGAAAATGGATAGTTAAGATGTTCCAAAATAATAGGAAAGATCATATCTGTGACAATTAAAAATGACAGAAGAATTTACATTATAGAATTATTTTTAAGTTAAAACAATCTAACCAAAGACCTCATTTTTTATAATGATACTTTAAAAAATGAAATGATGCTTTTATCCATTCTATTCAAAATGCCTTGTGTAGTCAATGACCATCTGTCAGCTTCAAACAGGATTAAAATTCTAATTTACAGAACACAATTTATTGGAAATCTTGTTTGGGGTTAGGTGCAGTCTTGGCTTCCAAAGATTGATTGTTCTCTAAATAAGTATAATAGTCCCACAATAATAAGAATGCATTTAATAGGATTGAATTGTATACTTAAAAACAGATAAAATGTAACTTTTATGTTATATATATTTTTCATAATGAAAAAATGAAAATATAGGAAACTACATTTTATTGACAATGCAGGTTACTTTTTCAACACTTAGAAAATAATGATTAACTCTTCTTGAAAAAAAAAATTATTCCTTAATTATGAGTCCTTTATTTTATTCCTTTCTCCTTGACAATATTTCTTGTATTTTCCTATGTTCTTTTAAAACGTGGAAAACTAATTGATACGATACCAGAAAACAATGGAAGAAAAATGTAGCCTTTGAAATACAGAATACAATTGTTGTAAGCAAACCTCAATATAAAAGGAAACTATATAATTCAGAAAATAAAAGAAGGGGAAATACTTGTTAACTCCTTTCATGAGACTGGCATTATTCTGATACCAAAACTGGGGTTGGAGGGTGGGAGGAACAACAACCAAACAAACAAACAAAAAAGACTAATTATCTTTCATGAACCTACATGTAAAACTACAAAATACTAGCAAATAGAATCTAGCAATGTATAAAGATAATGATACATGACTAAAGGGATTTATTTCAGATATACAAATCTAGTTCAATATTTAAGGATCAATCAACATAAACTATCACATCAATAGGTTAAAAAAGCAAAACCCTAAGTTCATATTAATTGATGCAGAAAAAGTGTTTCAAATAAAATCTAAACAAACTAAAAATAGAAGACAATGTCCTAAACTTAATAAAGACCCATCTACACAAATCATATAGTGAATATAATATTTAATGATTGAAGACTGATTATGCTTACACTAAGGCTAACATAGTAAATGTATCTACCATATTTGGTAGAGTGCCGGAAGTTGTAGATACTGCAATAAGGAAGAAAAATAAAAAGTAAACAGACTGAAAAGGCAGAGACAAATCTGTCCCTATTTTGCAGATGACATGATTCTCTACATGGAAAACCCCTTAAAAAAATCTATAAATTAAAACAAAACAAAATTCCTATGACTAATAAGTAAGTTCAGCAATGTTTTAGGATACAAGATCAACACAAACTGGATCACTCATATGTTGCTAGCAGGAACATAAAAGGTACAACCACTCTAAATATATTTGGCATTTTCTTATAAAACTAAATATACATCAACCATACTGCATTCTTGAGACTTTATCTTAGAGAAATAAAATTTTCTACCTGCACAAAAACCTGTATATGAATGTTCATAACATTTATATCCCTTTAGCAATAACTGAAAAACTGGAAACAGCCCAGATATACTTCAAATGATGAATGGACAATCTGTGATACTTCCATACCATATACTACTAGACAACAATATAAAGGAAAACATTATTGATACTTCAAACAGCTTGAATAAATCTTCAGGGATTATGCTAAATTAAAAAAAAAAAAGCCAATCTCAATTCCATTTATACCACACTCTTAAAATAAGAAAATTAGAAAAATGAGGAACAGATTAGTGATTACCTGGGGTAAGGAAGAGATAAAGAGAGAGAGAGAAGTATGACTATAAACAGGGAACACAAAGGATCTCTCTGGTGATGGAAATGTTTTCCACCTTGAATGTCTCAATGTCAATGTCAGTATCTTGCTTTTTTTTTCTTTTTTTTTCTTTCTTTCTTTCTTTTTTTTTTTTTTAGATTTTTATTTATTTGACAGAGAGGGTGAGAGAGCACAAGAAAGGAGAGCAACAGAGGGAGATGGAGAAGCTGTCTCCTCAGAGAAGGGAGACCAATTCAGGACTTGATCCCAGAACCCTGGGATGGTGACCTGAGCTGAAGGCAGATGCTTAACTGACTGAGCCATCCAGGGGTTCCAATAGCTTGGTTTTGATATTGTGCTATGGTTCTGCAAAATGTTAACATTAAGATAACTGGCTATGTGGTACATAGGTTCTTTCTGTACTATTTTTGAAAACACATATGAATCTATATCTCAAAATTAAAATTTAATTAAAAAGTAATATAAAATGTGTTCCTAGGTTTCTAATTTAAAACATAGTAATATTTTAAGCCAAGTAAAACAAAATTTAATTAGCTTAGACCCAAGCAACCAGAACATTCTCTCCTCTTCCTCTCCTGAAGCAAACAATATATCATAAGAATATTTGTTTATATTAAATAATTAAGTAAAAATAAGTAAATTTTACCACTAAAACTGAATATATACATAAAACTAGGTTATAGTAATTTCCAACCTTTAAATATATATCAAATAAAATGTCTACATAGTCTTACCAAATATCTACATTGTTTTACCAAGATTGTATGCAAACTGATAAAAACAGTATTAGGCATGATAGCCAAAATTAAATTAATCTAAACCAGCCCTGCAAGAAATATTAAAGGGGAATCTTTGAGCAGAGAGAACAAAAGTAACAAAGACCAGAAAGGAACAGAGGCAATCTACAGGAAATTTACAGGCAAATTTACAGGCAATACAATGGCACAAAATTCATACCTTTCAATAATTACTCTGAATGTAAATGGATTAGATTCTTTGATCAAAAGACATAGGGTATCAGAATGGATTAAAAAAAAAAAAAAAAAAAAGCCCTGCAGATACGCTGCCTGCAAGAGATTCATTTAGACCCAAAGACACATCCATATTGAAAGTGAGGGGGTGGAAAACAATTTATCATGCTAATGGACATCAAAAGAAAGCTGAAATCGCCATCCTTATATTAGAAAAACTATATTTTAAAGTGAAGACTATACTAAGAGATGATGAAGGACACTATATCATAATAAAGGGATCTAACCAATAAGAAGATCAAACAATTGTAAATATTTATGTGCCTAACTTGGGAGCAGCCAAATATATGACTCAATTTATGACAAACTTAAAGAAACTTATTGATAATGATACAATAAGAGTAGAGGACTTTAACACCTCACTCACAGCAATGGAAAGATCATCTAAGCAGAAGATCATCAAGGAAACAAAGGTTTGGAATGACACGCTGGACCAGATGAACTTGACAGATATATTGAGAGCATTTCAGCCTAAAGAAATAGAAAACACATTCATTTCAAGTGCACATGGGATATTCTCCAAAATCGATCATATACTGGGTCACAATTCAGGATTCAACTGGTAGAAAATGATTGAGATTATGCCATGCATGTTTTCAGACTACAATGCTATGCAACTTGAAGTTAACTACAAGAAAAAAAAAAAAAATGGAAGGACCGCAAATACATGGAAGATAAAGAACATCCTACTAAAGAAAAAAATGGGTCAACCAAGAAATTAAAGAATTTTAAAAATACATGGAAGCAAATCAAAACACAACTGGTCAAATTTTTTAGGATGCAGCTAAGGCAGTCCTACGAGGGAATTACACAGTAATACATGCCTTCTCCAAGGAGCAAGAAAAGTCTCAAATACATAACCTAACCTTATACCTAAAGGAGCTGGAAAAAGAACATCAAATAAAGCCTAAATAGCAGGAAAGAGAAATAATAAAAATTAGAGCAGAAATCAATAATACAGAAAAAATACAAAAACAAACAAACAAACAAAAAACAAACAGTAGAAAAAATCGATGAAAATAGGAGCTGGTTCTTTGAAATAAAAGAGAAAGGACCCAGATAAATAAAGTCATGAATGAAAGAGGAAAGACCACAACCAACACCAAAGAAACAATTATAAGAGAATATTATAAGCAATTTATGCCAACAAATTAGGCAATCTTGAAAAAAATGGGTAAATTTCTAGAAGTATATAAATGACTAAAACTGAAATAGGAAGGAATAGAAAACCTGATCAGACCCATAGCCAGCAAAGAAATGGAAATCATAAAAAATCTCCCAACAAACAGAAGTCCAGGGCTGGTTGGCATCCCAGAGGGGTTCTACCAATCATTTAAAGAAGAACTAACACTTATTCTTCTGAAACTTTTCCAAAAAAATATAAATGGAAGGAAAACCTCCAAACTTGTTCTCTAAGGCCAGTATTATCTTGATCCCCAAATCAGGCAAAGACCCTACTAAAAAGGAGAATTACAGCTAATATCCCTGATCAACATACATATAAAAATTATCAAAAATAGTTAATAGAATCCAGCAGTATATTAAAAGAATTATTCACCAAGACCAAGTGGGATTTATTCCTGGGCTGCAGGAGTGGTTCAAACTCTACAAATCAATCAATGTGATATAACACATTATAAAAGAAAGGATAAGAACCCTATGATCAGGGTGCCTGGGTGGCTCAGCTGGTTAAGTGTCTTCCTTTGGCTCAGGTGATGATTCTAGGGTCCTGGGATTAAGCCCCCTGTCAGGGTCCCTTCTCAACAGGGACTCTGCTTCTCCCTCCTCTTCTACCTACCCCACTCATGCTCTCTTTCTCTCAAATAAATAAATAAATAAAATATTTAAAAGAAAGAATCATGTGATCCTCTCAATAGATTCAGAAAAAAATCATTTAACAAAATACAGTATCCTTTCTTGGGAAAAAATCCCTCCACCACATAGGGATAGAGGGAACATACATCAACATCATGATGGCCATATACAAAAGACCCACAGCTAATATCATCCCCAATGGGGAAAAACCGAGATCTTTTCCTCTAAACTCAGGAATGTGACAGGGATGTCTACTCTCATCATTATTGTTTAACACAGCATTGGAAATCCTAGCCTCACAATCAGACAACAAAAAGAAATAAAGGCATCTGAATTGGCAAAGAAGAAGTTAAACTTTCACTCTTCGTGGACAAGATGATATTCTATGTAGAAAAAGAAAAGTCCTGAATGACTCTACCAAAAAATTGCTAGAGTTGATAAAGGAATTCAGCGAAGTCACAGATATAAAATCAATGCACAGAATTATGTTCCATTTTTATACACTAACAATGAAGTAGCAGAAAGAGAAATCAAGGAAATCAATCCTGTTTACAATTGCACCAAAAACCATAAGATACCTAGGGATAGACCTAACCAAAGAGGTAAAAGGTCTGTACTTGGAAAACTGTAGAACACTTACGAAAGAAATTGAGGAAAACACAGAGAAATGTGAAAACATTCCATACTCATTGATTGGAAGAACAAACGTTAAAATCTATACATTCAAAGCAATCCTTATCAAAATACCATCAACTTTTTTTACAGAGCTGGAACAAACAATTCTACAATTTGTATGGAACCAGAAAAGACTTCAAATAGCTTAAGTAATGCTGGGGGGAAAAAAAAAAAAAAAAAAAACCAAACCTGGAGGCATCACAATTCCAGACTAGAAGCAGTATTACAAAGTTGTAATCATCAAGAGAATGTGGTACTGGCACAAAACCAGACACATAGATTAACAGAACAGAATAGAGAACCGAGAAATGGACCTTCAACTCTACGGTCAACTAATATTCAACAAAGCAGGAAAGAATATAGAATGGAAGCAAGCAAACAAACAGACAACAACAACAAAACAGTCTCTTCAATAAATGGTGCCGGGAAATTTGGACAGCCACATGCAGATGAATGAAGCTGGACCACTTTCTTACACCATACACAAAAATAAACTAGATGAAAGATCTAAATGTGAGACAGGAATCCATCAAAATCCTAGAAAACATAGGCAGCAGCCTTTTTGACCTGGCCTGCAGCAACTTCTTGCTAGACATGTCTCCAGATGCAAGACAAAGAAAAGCAAATCTGAACTATTGGGACTTAACCAGGATAAAAAGCTTTTGCACGGCAAAGGAAACAACCAACAAGACTAAAAGGCAATTTTCAGAATGGGAGAAGATATTTGCAAATGACTTATCAGATAAAGGGCTAGTATCCACAATCTATAAAGAACTCATCAAACTCAATACCTAAAATACAATACAAACAAAGTAAAACAGTCAAGAAATGGGCAGAAGGCATGAACAGACATTTCTCCAAAGAAGACATACAAATGACTAACAGACACATGAAAAAAAATGCTCCACATCACTCATCATCATGGAAATATAAATCAAACACACAGTGAGCTACAACCTCATACCTGTCAGCATGGCTAAAATTAACAACTCAGGAAACAACAGATGTTGGTGAGGATACAGAGAAAGGGAAATCCTCTTGCACTATTGTGGGAATATAAAACAGTACAGCCACTCTGGAGAACAATACCCTATGACCCAGGAATTGCACTACTAGATAATTATCCAGAGGATACAAATGTAGTGATTCAAAGGGGCACACCCACCCCAATGTTTATAAGAGCAATGTCCACAATAGCTAAAATATGGAAAAGCCTAGAAGTCCATCAACAGATGAATGAATAAAGAATGGGATATATATCCCATTCTTTATTCATTTATTATATCTATCTATCTATCTATCTATCTATCATCTATCTATCATCTATCTATCTATCATCTATCTATCTATCTATCTATCTATCCATCCCATTCTTTATTCATTTAAAAGAATGAAACCTCTCTGTTTTCAACAACATGGATGGAACTAGAATGTATATATATTTTTTGAAACTAGAATGTATTATGCTAAGTGAAACAAGTCAGTCAGAGAAAGACAAATACCATGTGATTTCACTCATACATGGAACTTAAGAAACAAAACAGATGAATGTAGGGGAAGGGAAGTAATAATAAAATAGGACAAAAACAGAACGGGAGACAAACCATCAAAGACTTTTAACTATAGAGAACAAAATGGGGGTTCCTGGAAGAGAGGTGGGGAGAATGAAGTTATTGGGTGATGGGCATTAAGGAGCACACTTGGTAAAGTGAGCCTTGGGTGTTATATGCAACAATGAATAACTTAACTCTATACTAAAATTAACAATACATTATATATTAACTAACTTGAGTTTAAATAAAACAAAGAAAAAGAAAAAAGAATCTAAATGTTCATAGTAGTAGAACAAGTAAATTGTAGTATATTCAAATCATGGAGAACTACACAGCAATGAGAGTGAACAACTTATCTCTTTAATAGAATAATTTCATAAACATACTATTGAACTGACAAAGACAGTTACAGAAGGATGCATGCAGTATGATTCCATTTATATGAAATAGAAAGAAGAGAAACCTAAGTTCTTAGAGGTATGGACAGTGTCTGTCTAGGGAGGAGCAGGGTCTAGGAGCAGGATGAAGAGACCTCATGGGGAGTGGCAATGTTCTACTGCTTGGTCTCAGTGATTGTTAGTTACATACAGTCACAATGTGAAAATTTATTCAAATGTACGCATTTATTTAGGGATGTTATATGAAAATAAAGAGATGTACTTCCAAAAAATATTTCCAAACTCTGATCTATAGTTAGTATGTATGTAGCTCAAATTCTTTCAGTCTCTACAAATTTCTATACATGAAAAAATAAATGGACTGATAGTGGTAGAATAGCAAAAACCCAAATCAATGAAGACAATAACCACAGAAAAAAATGAAATAGCTTTCAATAAAATACAAAAAAAGAATTAAAACAAGATATTATCAGTTTGATTCAATTAAAGAAAAATTTTTAATGTCTCACTTAATAAAATCTAATTACAGTGCAGACTTATCCACTTTTTTAATCTACTGAAGGTGTCAAACTAGGTGTGTGTACCTAAATAGCATTTCAGCATTCTATATTCCTGCTTTTAAACTTTCCATTAGGGTATTGTTTTGCTCTTTTGCCCTTTTTTTATGAAAAATAAAAACACTGATATCAAGTTTACTCTTAACTAAATTTGATCTCGTGAAGTAATCCATGCCTACATTGTTTCATTTGTAGATGGCAGGGTTTAGCCTAAATTCTTTATCCAGGTCATAGGCAAAAAAATTCAGGCAATATTTGCCTCAGGGCACATTCCCTGTGGTGACTATAATTGGAGAGTACAGCTGTGGACTCTAAGGCAGTCCTTTTCGCTATAATCCTTTCCACATGGCATTCACACAAAATCTCTTTAGTTTTCAGAGGCGGCAAGTCTTTGCCCAAACTAGTATGGTTTGTGGTTCTCTCTTCAGGTTCACTTCATCCTTGTTGTCTTTGATCAAAAAACCTCCTGCTTTCAGAATGCCTCAGGCAGGGTGGGTCTGACAGCCATAGTTGTTTTTCCTAGCACTTCTCAACTTCTCTCCTTCTTTTGAAGCTATAACTCATCGTGCCTGGGAAGTACAGGATTTGTGTCTGGCCTCTCTCTTTGGCCCTTTCCTATTTGCCTTAGCCACACAGCTGGTGGAATGTCACATTTGGCATCCTGAAGAGTGCTAGCATTATTTTGAGCTATTTTCATCCTTCAGAAGCAGGACTGGTATATCAAGTGAGATACATTGAGATATGCTGTGGGAACAGAGTGGAGTCCTAGGGAAGGATGAGAATAGATGATGCTACGTTCTTCATCGTATGGTAGGCATTTTGGAAGATGTAACTACTACTGTAAAAGAGTAGTAAAGAAACCTAGGGGAAAAAAAAACAACATTTCATAGGAATCAAACTCAGTCAACTCTCATCTCCAACTTCACCTGCATGGGGTATTTAATCCTATGATAAAATGGTGTATTATAAAAATTTTAATATGTCCATTCTAGAGATTTGAAAACTGAGACAGAAAATTTTAGTCACATGCCCCAAAACATACAACATGTAATTTTGGAACTGAGATTCCCATGATGGCAGGGCTGACTCTACAGTCTGAGTACTTGGGCTAGAGTTGCCTCTAGGGGATGACAGCAAAGTGAAATATATCAGTGCTTTGAGTCCAATACTCCTGAAATGAGGATGCAAAAATCCTAATGAAAGGTAGGGAAAATTTCCCTCTCTGTAGTTTCCAAGGGCTGCCAGAACAAACCCCCACAAACTAGGTGAGGTTCAATAACTTGCCCAATAGTGGAGCATCTGTGTGTGAAGCCAGGATCAAAACCTAGGTGGTCTGATGCCAAATCCTTGTGCATTAGTTTCCCATCACTGCAGTAACAAATGGCCACAAACTGGGAGGCTTAGAATAATAGGCATTTTATTATCTCATAGTTTTGAAACCTAGAAGTCTCAAATTGAAATGTCAACAGAGCAATGTCTCTCTGAAACCTGTCAAGGCATTCTTACTTGCCTTTTCCTAGCTTTTGGTAGTTTTCCATCAATCTTTGACAATCCTTAGCTTGCAGCTGCCCAGCTCCAATCTATGCCTTCATCATTATGCGGTATTCTCTCTGGGTACATCTGTTATCACATGGCTATCTTCTGTATAAGGATGCCAGTCATCTTGGATTAGGGGCCCACTTCACTCCAGTATGACCTTATCTCAAGTTAACTACTTACATCTGTAATAGTCCAAGGTTCAAATAAAATCACACTTTGAAGTAATGAGGGTTAGGATTGCAGCACATCTTTTTGGACAATTCAACTCCTAAATTCTCTCCTTAATACAGCCAAAGCCCTGAATCTTAAAATCTTTTGAAACATATCACTGTCTACCTTATTACTCCATATCTGTTCACATGTTCAAATGGATAGCCTGCCTATTAGAGTATGAGATGTCAGAATGGTTAATAGCTATCACATCTTACATTTTGTTACCTGTTGCCTATTTTTTAATAGTCGGACACAGGAACTTATACAACTAACATATTTTTGTGTGACTAGATAAATAATTTTCCTATATGCCTATGTTAGATATTTATTGCTGCATAACAAATTACTCCCAAATTTATCAGGTTAGAATAATGTTCATTTATTGTTTTACAGTTTCTCTGGATAAAGAATCCTAGTGAATTTTAAATTAGGTCATATCTTTCAACATAATTTTATTTTGCACTTACTATGATAACTAAAATATGAAACTCAATAAATTAATTAGGATTTTAAAGGGAGATAAAATAGTATCTGGTTTATGGTAACAGTGTATGGTAACAGTGTAAAGACACACCATGGATTCAATTATACATAGATTTCATTTAGTCAGCATTTGCCGTAAGAAAAGCACTACACACAGCATTGTAGGGGATACCAAATAAGTACAACATTTTATCCCTTGAAAGATTTTACATTTTCACAGCAAGAAAGCAGGATCTGAAAAGCAGAGAAAAAACTAACAAAGTGTCATACTAATTATACCAAATCTATGTACTAACTATTCTAGTTCAGTTAGACAAATAGGGTTTCCATTCAAGAAAATAGGTTTTAATTGTTGTAGATAAAATGTTTAAATTCCTGAGCAACAAAGACTCTTCAGTAGCTTTAACTATTAGACCATGTCTAAATACTTATATCATTTCAATCATTGCTTCTGATTAGTATTATATTATAAATGCTTTATAATGTTAAAGGAAACTGAAATAGCCTATTTATTTACACAGGATATCATGTATCACTCTCTGCATCTGTATATAAAATTCATATTCTTTTTTTTTAAAGATTTTATTTATTTATTTAACAGAGAGAGAGAGAGATATCACAAGTAGGCAGAGAGGCAGGCAGGGGGGGGGGGGGAATCAGGCTCCCTGCTGAGCAGAGAGCCTGATGTGGAGCTTGATCCTAGGACCCTGAGATCGTGACCTGAGCTGAAGGCAGAAGCTTAACAACTGAGCCACCCAGGCACCCCTAAAATTAATATCCTTGCTGAAAGCAGTTAAATTGACACTTTTGTATAGATAAAAGAAAGGAAAATGTATGTTCCTGAACCTTTACTGCTCCCTAACCTTAACCCTTTACATTCCTCTTTACTTTTCTAATTTTGGGAATAGAATTATACAAACAAATTCTAGATTTACTGTGTATGGTTTATTCAGCATATTATTTTGAAGTATCCGAAAAGCATAAAGAACAAAAATAAAAATGGCTGCACTAATGTTTCAGCAAAACTTTATTTTAAAGATAGTATCTGGGGCGCCTGGGTGGCTCAGTTGGGTTAAAGCCTCTGCCTTCGGCTCAGGTCATGATCCCAGAGTCTTGGAATCGAGCCCCACATCGGGCTCTCTGCTCAGCAGGGAGCCTGCTTCCTCCTCTCTCTCTGCCTGCCTCTCTGCCTACTTGTGATGTCTGTCTGTCAAATAAATAAATAAAATCTTAAAAAAAAAGATTGTGTTTTATTTTTTTTTTATTATTTATTTGTCAGAGAGAGAACAAGTATGCACAAACAGGGAGACCTGCATGCAGAGGGAGAAGTAGACTCCCTGCTGAGTAAGAAGCCCCAACATGGACTTGATCCTAGGACTCAAGGATCATGACCTGAGCCAAAGGCAGATGTTCAATGGACTGAACCACTCAGGCATGCCACCCAGGCATGCCACTGATGAGGGAGCAGGAGGCTGGCTGAGGACAAAGCAAAAGCTGGCACCTTGCACCCCCTCTCCATCCGCTCCCCTCGGTAATATGTGTGACATTCCTCAGGCCTCCCTGACTGCCATAAAGGAGAAACAAATAGTTAACTTGCAGAGATCACAATCCTACAAGAAAGGAGTCTCCCTTGGTTTACAAATATCTTAGAGATCTACAAACAAAGAAGTTACCTTATCAATAGCACAATTTCCAGAGGCAAATAACTCAGTTCCTCAAGCCCTAATGTCACCCTCCCCTCCATAAACAAAACTGAAGGAGGCTGAGGTAGAAGGAAATGTAAATATAGTTAAATCTCTTCTGAACCTAAATCTCACTAACAAAGACTCTTGATAGTAGGATTGTGACATCCCACAAGGAATCTCCCAACTATCTTGATGTTAATGGCTGGCCAAAAGACAACATTGATCAAGGCACAAGGCCTCCGGTATCACCTTGTAGGCCCTCTTTAGCATATGAAAGCTCCGGTTGAAACCTCCCTTCCCCTCACCTTCCCCCAGCCGCAAGGTACGTAACCTGCCATCTCTCACAACCCCGGGGGCAGCAGCTCTTTCTGCCCGCGGGTCCTGTCCCCATGCCTTGATAAACCACCATTTTGCACCAAAGATGTCTCAAGAATTCTTTCTTGGTCATCGGCTCCGGACCTCAGCCCACCGAACCTCACCTAGGTTCTAGAACTTCATCACCACCAAGCTTGATTTTAGAGTAACCTTTTTCCTCTCTTCTACAAACCTCCACTCGTCCCTTCAGCCTTTTGTTTCAGGAACCTGGTACCACTAAGAAGACAGGACACCTGAGGCTGAGAGCACCTACGTAATTCCTGTCAAAACCAGCTGGATCCTGTATTTCCTTATAAAACTTCACCAGCCACACCTTCCAGGTGGGCTTGCCATTTTAAAAGCCATAGCCTGCTATAGCCTCCTTTTTCCTGCAAAGCAGTAAAGCTATTGTTCCTCCTTAAACCCAAACTCTGTCTTTGTGTTAAATATCTCAGCTCCAGAAGAGAGGTTGGTTTTTTTGACAATTTGAGTACTTACTATGCCCTAAGCATTATCAGATATGGAAAGAGCACAGATAAAATCTCATCCTTCATAAATCATACAGCCTATTGAAGGAATCAGCCAATCAAAACAAAACAACAACAGCAAAACAATGGAAAAGAAGAGTAATGAAACAGCAAAATCAAGCCAACATGTGATACTGGGTCCAGTAAAGAAAACTGCGTGGTGCCATAGAAGTAACAGAAAAGGATTGGCATGCAAGTGGATAATACTTTAGACAAAGCAATCACAGAGGAGAAATTCATTTAATCTGAAATGTGAAGGTTGAAAAAAAAAAGTCACATCAATAGGGAGAAGTACATGTTCAGAAAGAAGAAATGACATGTATAAAGATCTGATCTTTAGACTTTGAGTCTACAGAATCATAAGGTTAGTATGTTGAAGAACTCAGTAATGCCAGTTAAACATGTTTATAAAGAATAGGGATAAATGATTTTACCTCTTAGATAAGAATTCCAGCTGAAGTTTGCTAGATTCCACTAGGGACATACTGTTCAGTGGCCTCTAGTGTTCTCTTCAGGAAAGAAAACATGCTAGGTCCCTATGAAACTCATCTAGTAAAAAAAGCATAAGAGAGACAGAAGGTAAGCCTCTTAACTCTTTCCAAGTCCATTCTCTTTATTCAATGATTGTGAAAAGTCATTCATTTAACAAATTGTTGTTAGATATTTGTTATTGTTTATCATGCAGCTGCTCTATGCCACATGCTAATTTAAGCATGTTATAAGACTGTTCCCTTTAAATCTCTAATATAGGGAAGCCTGGGTGGCTCAGTTGGTTAAGTGTCTGCCTTCTGTTCAGGTCATGATCCTAAGACTCTGGGATACAGCCCCATATCTGGCTCGCTGCCTGCTTCTCCCTCTCCTTCTGACAATCCCCTGCTTATGTGCTTTCTCCCTATATCTCTTTCTCTCAGCCAAATAAATAAAATCTTTAAAAAAAAAAAATCTCTGATCTATCTTATGATGGTCCCTCGTTTATAGATGAGAAAACAGAAGTCTAGACTTCTTGTCTAGTTTCACATGAATCATTATAAGTTATAGTGATAAGGTTGAAATCTTATACAGTTTGAAATTATTATCTGCACTGTTATGTAGTATACTTTGCAAGATCATAGGTGGGTACACACAAAAACCAATAAGACAAGATTCCTGATATGCAAGGAATGTTACAAATAGTTGAACTAAAACATAAACATGATTCCTAACTTCAAGCTCTATTACAAAGCTGTAATCATCAAGACAGTATGGTACTGGCACAAAAACAGACACATAGATCAATATAAGAGAAAAGAGAGCCCAGAAATGGACCCTCGCCTCTATGGTCAACTAATCTTTGACAAAGCAGGAAAGAATGTCCAATGGAAGAAAGACAGTCTCTTCAACGAATGGTGTTGGGAAATTTTCCTTACACCACACATGAAAATAGACTCAAGATGGATGAAAGATCTCAATGTGAGACAGGAATCCATCAAAATACTTGAGGAGAACACAGGCAGCAACCTTTTCAACATTAGCCACAGCAACTTCTTCCTAGAAACATTGCCAAAAGCAAGGGAAGCAGGGGCAAAAATGAACTATTGGGACTTCACCAAGATCAAAAGCTTTTGCACAACAAAGGAAATAGTCAACAAAACCAAAAGACAACCCACAGAATGGGAGAAGATTTTTGCAAATGACATATCAGATAAAGGGCTAGTATTCCAAATCTATAAAGAGCTTATCAAACTCAACACCCGAAGAACAAATAATCCAGTCAAAAAATGGGCAGAAGACAGGGACAGACATTTCTGCAGAGAAGACATCCAAATGGCCAAGAGACACATGTAAAAGTGTTCAACATCACTGGGCATCAGGGAAATACAAATCAAAACTACACTGAGGTACCACCTCACACCAGTCAGAATGGCTAAAATTAATTAGTCAAGAAATGACAGGTGTTGATGATGATGCAAAGAAAGGGGAACCCTCCTACATTTTTGGTGGGAATGCAAGCTGCTACAGCCATTCTGGAAAACAGTATGGAGGTTCCTCAAAAAGTTGAAAATAGAGCTACCCTATGATCCAGCAATTGCACTATTGGATATTTACTGTAGAGATACAAATGTAGTGATCTGAAGGGGCACATGCACCTGAATGTTTATAGCAGCAGTGTCCACAATAGCCAAACGACAGAAAGAGCCTAGATGTCATCAATAGATGAATGGATAAAACAGATGTGGTGTATATATATATATATACAATGGAATACTATGCAGCCATAAAAAAAACCACCTGGAATCTTGCCATTTGCAATGACGTGGATGAGTTGAATTAGAGTGTCTTAGGCTAAGCGAAATAAGTCAATCAGACAAAGACAATTATCATATGATTTCTCTGATAAAAGGAGTTTGAGAGGCAGGGTGGGGGGGTCATGGGGGAAAGGCAGGGAAAAATGAAACAAGATGGGACCGGGGAGGGAGGCAAACCATAAGAGACTCTTAAGTTCAGGAAACAAACTCAGGGTTGCTGGAGGGGAGGAGGGTGGGAGAGATAGGGGGCTGGGTGATGGACATTGGGGAGGGTATGTGCTGTGGTGAGTGCTGTGAATTGTGTAAGATTGATGAATCACAGACCTGTACCCCTGAACAAATAATACATTATATGTTAATAAAAAGTAAAAAAAAAAAAAAAAAAAAAAAAAAAAGATAAACATGAGGTGGAGTAGAATGAGATACAAAAAGGCAAAAAAGAGCTGGGGAGGGGTGGGGAGAAGTAACCTGTACAACTTACTGACACATAGAATAGCAATCTACAAATTTGAGTTTGGATAGCTCTATATTGTCTTTACCTGCTCCTGATTTCACGTTTTTTTGTTTAACTAATGCCATTTGATTATTCTAGGATAAGTTTATTGACATTCTCTATAGTAGTCAGGCATTAAAAAACAAAACAAAAACAAATCTATTTAGACTTTTTCTACAAGAAATAGCTTTCATCAAACAGTAATGTATGGGAAACTTGATTTTTTTTTTTTTAAGATTTTATTTATTTATTTGACAGACAGAGAGGGATCACAAGTAGGCAGAGAGGAAGACAGAGGGAGCAGAGAGCCTGATGCGGGGCTTGATACCAGGACCCTGAGATCATGACCTGACCCAAAAGCAGAGGCTTAACCCACTGAGCCAGCCAGGTGCCCCAAATTTGACCTTTTTTAATCTCTTTAAAATACATGAAAAAAATGAAAGCCAGGACTAAAAATTTGTTGACTAATATTCTAATAATTGAAAAAACACATAGTCAATTGTAAATTCTTAATGATTTATAAAGAAAAGTGAGTTAAATACACTTTTAGAAAGCATATGTTACCAGCTATTGGTTATATGATTACTTAAATAATAAACTTAAAGAAGATGAAATTCCAGTGTTTAGTAATAAATACATATTGCATTCTATTAAATTATATTTATTTCAATACACCACTATGTCATATACATATATCTATATATGTATATGCATACACACACACACACATATATATAACAGTGATAATTTTACCTTGCAATTTCTTTTTATTATTATTATTATTATTATTTATTTGACAGAGAGAGAGATCACAAGTAGGCAGAGAGGCAGGCAGAGAGAAGGGAGAAGCAGGCCCTCTTGTCGAGCAGAGAGCCCAATGTGGGGCTCGATCCCAGGACCCTGAGATCATGACCTGACCTGAAGGCAGAGGCTTAACCCACTGAGCCACCCAGGCACCCCTACCTTACAATTTCAATGAAAGACATTTAAAATTTTGGATTCTATGTATAAAAATTCATGCAGAATCTGAACGTGTATAGATATTCAATTTATTACTTAACTTAAACAAGTGCACCCAAATGAGATAATTTCCACTAAGATATATTAGAAAACAGTTAAAAAGATGGAGTATGTTTAACCAAAAGAAGTGGACAGTTCAAACCATGAAGAAAACTAAAACGTTTTAAAGATTCTGAAACAGAACTTTGGTTGTTTTGACTTTTTGCTCTGTGAAAACAAATAAAGACCAACCAAATGAGAAAAGAAAAGGCTATTTATTTAGAACTTGCTTTAGTGAGGAAATCAGCCACTGTCACTTGTGTTTTGGCAGAGATTCAAAGGTAGGCAGAAGAGTGGGAAAGTTTCCTAGTGGGGAAAAGGGAGGGCTTCAGAGATGCCCTGATTGGAAGTGGTAGGCCTGGGGAAGCGGTAGGTACACTAACTAGATGGGGCATTCTATGTGATTGGTTGGGGTGCACATTTGGTCTTCTCTGATTAGTACTAAGTTGGAAGTGGGAGCAAAGATTAAAGAAGCTGTCAGTCATTAACTAGGTCCTGGTCATTTGGGGCCTCATTTGCTGATAGAATTCATGGAAGCTATTCTTTAGCTTCCTGGATTGTTATGAAAGATAGCATTCTGATTTCCCACAAGTCTAACTTGCAGCAGGTTTATTTCCTGTGTTGTTTATTGCATATAAGAGGGTTAGCTTCCCGGGAAGGTTGCTATATGTTCAAGGTCAGAGTTCTCTTTACGTTGTCCTAACATTGTCTTTTTCTATATTTAATGTCTCAGCTCTTATCTCAGTTGTTTTTCTTTTTCTCCGATTAGTTTCTCTCCAATTAAAAATAAGAAAAAAATATAATGGTGTCAAATGCTGATACTTGAAACTCAAAAGTAGTTTTTTGTTTTATTTTGTTTTGTGTGTATGTGATTGCGTAGCTGTATCTATAATGTCTCTTAGTAATGTTGACCACTTTACTCTTTGCAACCTGGAAAGTACAATCTTTTCACAAACACAAAGAGCTTTTTGCCAATGATAGAGTGTATAATAGGAGAATAATATTGATGTTGCGGCCGGCGTGACAAATCGTCCAGGAAAACATGAGGGTAAGAGGATGGTGAAAAGAAATTAAGAGACAAAGAGATGGGGGCAGGAGGGACACTGAGGAGGATGTCCAACAGTGCCGATTTTATTCCACATCTTACAAGCATTTATAAGGCAGACCAGAATAGGAGGAGTAATATATCAGTACCTAGTCAGATGACCGCAAGTTCCTATAACAAGTTTACATTAACTACAAGCAAACCTCGTGATGCCAGGTAGTTTTGGCTAAAGCCATTAGCAAGACAATCAACCAGGGAGTGGGTTATGGGAGGTACAGGACAACAAGGACCAACCAGGAATTCATGACCCTGACTACATTGTTCCCTTCTGTAGGGTGAGTGTGTGGGAAGTCACGTAAGCGAGCACACGACACATAGCACAGACCCTTTCTCAGTGTTACTCAACTTTCCCGTCCTTAACCTTGTCAAGGTGTCCAGACTTTGAAGGAGACACAAGTCAGGGCCTGGTTTGATCCTCGACTCCAACCATGCCGTAGCCTCCAAAATATTGAACTGTGTTTCTCCTGATAATAATACAGCTTTCTTAGAATTTTTTCTTTTTTTTCTTTTGCATTTTTCTAATTTTGCAGACTGTAAGAGTACAAAGGGGAGGCTGCCAAAAGAAGGAAGGAAGCATAATTAGATTTAACTTGCCCAGTGAATTGGAAGATATTCTATTCCCAGAGGCTCTCTGAAAAGCTGTAAAATTCCAGACTATATGAGTCTTGATTGCTATAATTAACATATGTGAAGTCTTTCAAGTGTCTTCAGAAGCAAATGTATCTATTGAAAACTAGCTTCAAGCAGCTTTTAAGTAGAGGAGAGTTGACTCTATAGACTATAGCTCTCCATAAATGCCTACCTATTATCAAGGTCACAAGTTGATACATAATCACTAAACTGGACCTTTTTTTTTTTAACGAAATGTGAGCATTTAACTGTGGGAGGAAGGGAACTACATAGTCTTTGGAAAGCCATTTCATTTCCACTCTCATGAAGACAGGGAATCTATATATGTGATTCAAAAATTGTCCTTAAAAAAAATAGGGGGAAAAAAAACGCACCATTCAAAGAGAATTTTCTACCACCTCTTCAGTAAATTCAGCATTTTGTGTTTAGAGCCTTTCATCAAGGTTGACCGGTTCGGGTGTAATTTATTCACCTTATGAGAGCAAGCAAGATGTACTTAAAACAATATTGTATTAATTTAGAGCTCAGAAGGTCACAGTTTCAGAGGTTATTCTCATACTATGTGAATAACCTCAGTTTCTCCATCTGTAAATAAAGTGACTATATTTGATAACTTTAAAAATTCTAAAAGGTTTCTAGATACTTATATTCTTAAAGAAATTTTTAATCTTGGCAATTTTTAATCTTGATTGTTTAAGGTTACTCTCTGCTATTAAATTTGTGATTCTACAGTCT
The DNA here is from genome assembly GCF_010015895.1 of Lontra canadensis. NCBI lineage: Eukaryota > Metazoa > Chordata > Mammalia > Carnivora > Mustelidae > Lontra > Lontra canadensis. Next base: position 40,479,133 of record NW_022630995.1, on the reverse strand, counting down.
CTATCTCCTTTGTATATTTAGCCATGCTAATAATATGAATTATACATAACATAAGTTCTTTTTTAAAGAAATTACATTCAAGTTATGAATCATATGTGTATGCTAACTTAGATATGCTAACATTTACAAACACTATCATACTCAGTACAAAATTACATATCAAATTCTATAAAAATATGTTCATAGAAGAAAACCCAAAGATTTGCTTTTTTTCAGAGAGAAATATAGTAAAAGATGGATTAGGAGTAGTTTCTTGTTTTTAGTAGATATATGAAATTTAAAGCCTTTTCAAATGGAGTGAATTTCGTGCTTAAAATATTTCTCAAAGTTTAATTTCTACAACAAATAGACATTCCTTTTCATTGCTAAGTAGCATTTCATGTATCATTTCCTTATATGGATGTTCTTCTACATTTAGTTTATCCTTTCACTGGTTGAAAGACATCAGCTTTGTTTCTAATACTTGGCTACTGAGAATAATGCTGCTATACATTCTCATCAACATATTTATGTATCTTTTTAAAAAATTATTATACTAAGGTTTACCATGTATATTTTAGCTTAGAGTCTACCTTCAAGTAACATATATCACTTTCTATGTACTTAAGAACCTTGCCATAGTATGTTTCAATTCCATAACGTTCTTGTGCTAATTTACTCTTAAACATGCTAAAACACACAGTGTATTGTAAAATCTCTGTGTTAGTTATCTTTTAGTATCTTATAATTCTTTTAATCCACAGAATTGAGCTTTATCTTCCTTTAGATCCTTCCCAGTGCTATTTATTTCCTTGTATCCCATGTTTTAGCCTATTCTTTCTCTCTGAAGAACATTCTCTAAAAATTTTAATTTTCTTAATTTTTGTTTTTATTGAAAAAGCCTCATTTTTGAAGACATTTTTCCTGATTAGATTATTTGAGGATGTTTGTTTTTTGTTTATTTTTTTCCCTTATGTTTCTTTTCCCCTGCTTTCAGCACTTTGAAGATCTTATTCCATTGTATTTTGTATAGCATGATTTTTGAAGCTATAGTTTCTATCTTTGTTTTTCTATTATGTAATATTTTCCCCATTCACTGTCTGCCTTCATTATTTTTTGTTTTGTTTACAGCAGTTTAAATATATCTAGGTTTTGTTTGTATTTATAATTTTAGGAGAGTACTAATTCTACTGGATGACCTCTGAGCATCCCATTATCTCTCATTAATTTTGGAAGTCTTTCTCATTATGTGCCCAAATACTTCTGTATTGTTCTCTTTCTCTCCTGTTTTGGAGATTTCAGTTATACATATGTTAGAATATTTGAACTAGTTCCACCTCAATAAGATATTCAGTTCTTTCTGTTCCTTTTTTTTTCCTTCTTGTATATCAGGATGAGTAATTTCTATTGACCTATCTATAAGCTCACCGATTCTTTCCTGTATCAAATGTAGTGTTGAGCATTCTTGTTTCTATTAATGTGATTTTTTTCCCCTAATATTTTCATCTGCTCCTTTCTTATAATCCCCATCATTCTGGAATTATGTATCTGGGTATCTGGTCTTGCATATAGTCTACTCTTTCCATTAGAGCCTTTACCATATTAATTATGGTTATTTTAAATTTCTCTCTGATAATTACAACATATGTGCCATATCCAAGTCTAGATCTGAAGATTGTTTGCCTATTTGGACCATGTCTTTACTTTCCTTTAAAAATGTCCCACAATTATTACTGAAAATCAAATATATTGTGTATGAGAGTAGAGAAGGAAGTAAATAATTTCTATACTCAGAAATTATATGCCTTTCTTTTTCTTTCTTTCTTTTCTTTTTAATAAATGTGTTTAAGTAGGTTTATTATGAGGTTTAATTTTTTCAGATACTTCCTTTGTTATGGGCTTCACAGAGTGCATCTTTGTGTGCTGGTGTTCTGCTCCTGTCCCTCTCTCAGCAATATTCTGAGGTTACTTTTTTTTTTTTTTTTTTTAAGATTTTATTTATTTATTTGACAGAGAGAGATCACAAGTAGGCAGAGAGGCAAGCAGAGAGAGAGGGGGAAGCAGGCTCCCTGCTGAGCAGAGAGCCAGATGCAGGGCTTGATCCCAGGACCCTGATATCATGACTTGAGCTGAAGGCAGAGGCTTAACCCACTCAGCCACCCAGGCACCCCTATTCTGAGGTTACTTCTTATCCAAAACTTCATAGATTCCTGGTACTGGGCTGAAGATTTGTTCTTATGAGGCCTTGTTCTTGGGTATATGTCATGCATTTGTGTTAAAGAATGTGGCCTCCCAGTTCTGCTGCTCCATTTATGGTTGTGAGCTCAGTGCATAATCCGGCCCCTCTCACAGAAGTAGGGTTTTTCTCTGCCAATTCCCTTCCCTAGCTGCATTACATTTTGAACTGAGGACATCAGTGATGGTTGCTCTCCCACCTCACACATTATTATTATTATTTAATCAGTGGGAACAAATGGATCTAGATGGAGTTTCTTGCCTCTCTCACATGGCCACTTCTGTTCCCCTCCCTCAGGTCTGCACAACAATAAAATTTTCTCAGGTCTTTTTTTCAATTATTTTCTATGAATATTTGGTGGAGTTTGTGGTGAAAGACTGAAAGAATGTGTAGTTCCTCCCAATTTCTTTAGTCCTCGGAGTTTCAGATGCTCTCATCTGCCTGTACTTGGCATGCATCAGGTTGTCTGTTCTCCTAGTTGCACTCTTTTTATTGGTGTCTAGTTGTATTGGTCAAAAGAGCGAGCATGCTCATGCTTTCTCTGTCCCTGTAGGAAATGATGGCTGAGACAATTATTTGCTCTGCAACATCAACTCTCTTTTGGGTTTAGTACTAGTCATAAATTTGGTGTTCATTGTTTTAAGCAGGGCATTGATGCTTTAGCTCTACATCCTGGACAGGAAGCTGGATACCACGAGCTTTTGAGGCTAAATTGAGATAATAAAAATAATAAATTTATACTTATAAATTGAATGTTATGTAAAGTCTTTTTTACATGTATCATCTCATTCACTAGCACAGTAATACTATAAAATTCTTATTTTCATTTTCCAGATAAAATAGGGGATGTATACAGAAAACATTTTGCTTGCCCAAATTGTCACATGAAGAGTAGAAAATCAGTACCAGCACCACATTCCAACCATTAAGAATTAGAATTCTGGTTTCTATCATATGAGTGAGTATGTGAAAGCCATTTAAGAGAGTTTATGGCTATACTCCATAAATGCTCAGCCAACAGTTTCATCCTATCTCTGTTATTCTTTGTTTCAGGTTCTTAGTTGATATTTATTGCCATCTCAAGACAGTCAATGTCCATAAAAAACAATTCTTGTTTTTTTTTGTAAGACTTTTCAATAAGTTTTTCTTTTTTAACACTGTCATATCATGACACATTTTATTAAGCAGCTTGAGCATTTTAGTTCACAAATAGAATCTAAGTCATTATTGATTTCTTTTTCCCTTTCTTTGAGGGAAACAAGCTTTCCACATGCGTTTTATTTTTAGAGGTTAATAATCAGATTGAGTGGTTAATGGGGATACTTGCTTCTTGTGGGCACTGTGCACAGAGCTGAAGCTTCCGGCCACTTAGGAAGGCATCCGATGTAAGAGTATGCTATTTCCCCTTTAGAGGGTAAGAAATGAGTATACAAGCAATAGAGAAATAAATATTCTGAGGGTATTTATAGGAGTTGTGCTATGCAGTTTTGACCTAAGATATTTCCCAGAACAACGGCTTAATCTAACACTGATGATTTATAAGGGCTTAGATTGGCCTCTTGAAACCACAAGTCTGTGACACTGATATCTTTAATTTCCTTTTGTTTTTTCCTAGGCTAACCTTATCATTTTCAAGTACCAAATGGTCACAAGGAGAGAAGTGCAGGTTGGAGCATTCAATTTACCCTGAGACTATTTTGGGAGGCCCCCTCTGGATCTAATCAGAATTCCGTACATTTTCCTTTCCTATGAGGCTTGTCTTCATGTCTTGTCATAGGACAGGACTCTTAAAATTCTTATTAGGACAAGCTCAATCTTAACCTTCTAAGACATAATGGATCTTGATTAATAAGCTAATGGACTCAAATAATTTTTTAATTAATTTTGACAATCAATGTATGGACTTCCAACTTTAAGTGGTTTTTCTCATAAACATGCCAATCTCAGTGGTTTCTCTTCATTTCAAAGTAGTCTTTCATTTTATGCATTTTTCTTTTCCTTTTTTCTTTTTGTAAACCTTTTGTTATTTATTTTAGAGAGAGAGAGAGCATTAGTGAGAGGAGGGGCAGAGGGTGAGAAAGCAAGAGAATCTCAAGCTGACTCTCCACCATGTGGAGCTCAGTGCAGGGCTTGACCCCAGGACCCTAAGATTATGACCTGAGCCACCCCAGTGCCCTGCCTTCTTCTTTTCTTAATGCCTCGTTTTTTTCTTTAGACCTTAGGGCTATTTACATGGTATTTTATTCTCAGGAATAAGATTTCTTGTGGGGGCTAGGTGGCTCAACTGGTTAAGCGTCTGCCTTCGGCTCAGGTCATGATCCCCAGGTCCTGGGATCTAGAGTCTGAATTGGGCTTCTTGCTCAGCAGGAAGCCTGCTTCTCCCTCTGCCTGCTCTTCCTGTTGCTCTCTCTGCTTGTGCTCTCTTTCTCTGACAAATAAACAAATAAAATCTTTTAAAAAAAAGTCTTATCTAAAAGTTACTCAACCAAATCTAAATAATCATTTTATTTACATTCTATTTTTATTTTGTGTAGAATATAAGGATTGGTTAATATTTTTAAGAACACCTATGTTGGGGGCAGCTGGGGGGCTCAGTGGTTTAAGCCTCTGCCTTGGGCTCAGATCATGATCCCATGATCCCATGGTCCTGGGATCAAGCCCCGCATCAGGCTCTCTGCTCAGCAGGGAGCCTGTCTCCTCCCCCCCCCCACTCTCTCTGCCTGTTCTCTGCTGTTTGTGCTCTCCCTCTCTCTCTCTGTCAAATAAATAAATAAATAAATAAAACTTTAAAAAAAGAAAAAAGAACACCTATGCTGGAGGCAGAATTCCAAGGTAATCCCAATGACACTCACCTTTGTATAATCATTTCCCCCAGTGTAGATGGAATCTATGAATATGATATAATTTCTGTGATTATTACTGTCTATGGCAAAAGGGATTTTTCAAATGTAGTTAATGTCCCAATATAATTGACCTTAAAGTAGGGAGATTATCTGAATAAGCCTGACCTAATCACCTGAGCCCTTTAAATCTAGGTCTAGAGGTCAGAAATGGAGAAGTCCAGGGATCTGAAGGAAAAGAAGGATTTGATGGATTTGATTACTGGCTTGAAGATTGAAGGTGCCACATGGCAAGGAATGCAGGTGGCCTCCATGAGTTAAGAGTGGCCCCTGGGTGAAGACTGGCAAAGAAATGAGGACCATATAGTCCTCTAACTTCAAGGAACTAAATTCTGCTGACAAGAATGAGCTTGGATACAGAGACTCCAGACAAGAACTCAACTTGATCAGCCTTTGATACCATAAGCAGAGTTTCCAATAATGTTATGTAGGATTTCTGACCTACAGAACTAAGAATTAATAAATGGGTAGTGTTGTAAGCTGTTAAATTTGTGGTAAATTATTATAGAGTAATAAAATTTGTGTTAATACATCTTGATTTTGCTTGTGTTATTCTGAATATTAATTTGCCTCATTCTCCTCCTACAACTAATGATGTCTACATCCTTGTTATCTGGAAATTTAATTATTTTAAAAGAGAAATGTATCCATTAAGGTGTATAAGTCAAACAGCTATTACATAGGTAATTTAACTTATAAGAGGAGGATCCATCCAGAGTGAAGAGACTTCTATATTTATTGTCTATTTTAATATACATGTTTATCTCATATTTTTTAATTTATAAGAATCAAAAGGAGATTATAAAGGAGGGTCCAGTAAAAAGAAGAACAAAAATCTTTTTTTTTTTTTTTTAAAGATTTTATTTATTTATTTGACAGAGAGAGATCACAAGTAGGCAGAGAGACAAACAGGGTCGGGGGGAAGCAGGCTCCTTGCTGAGCAAAGAGCCTGATGCAGGACTCCAACCCAGGACCCTGGGATTATGACCTGAGCCGAAGGCAGTGGCTTTAACCCACTGAGCCACCCAGGCACCCCAAGAACAAAAATCTGGTAGGGGAGAAAAAACAAAACAAAACTGCAAAACAGTCTAAAGAGTGGCAAAACAGGGGCACCTGGGTGGCTCAGTCAGTTAAGTGTCTGTCTTTAGCTCAGGTCTTGAACCCAGGGTCCTCAGATCAAGCCCCCTCATCAGGCACCCTGCTCACCCTCCCTCCTATTGTGCTGTCATTCGTGCTCTCTCACTCATGAATACTTTTTTTTTTTTTTTAAATCTCAAAAAAAAAAAAAGACTAACAAAGCAACGCAGTCTGAGGTCACTAACTCTTAATTATGCTAGTTTTAAGAAGTACAAGGAGAGTATGTCAAGCAATGGGTGAGTTTACTTTTACTTCTCAGAGTGGGTGGGCTAGATTTAATAGTGAGATGAACAAATGCCTTGCTTGTTAAAGGGGATTTTAAGATGCTGTCTAGCAAGTGTTCTAGAGTCAGATGGAGAGCCAACATTAAGTACAAACCTGTATTCCTTTTAGCCCTTGAAGTTTTGAAGTTGTTTATTGCCACAACCTAACTTTGGTGTGACTGACTAAATACTCTTTTCCTAGTCTTCTTCATTGTAGTTCATTGCAACTTTATTCTTCTATTTTTATATTTTTTAAAAGATTTTATTTTTTGAGAAAGAGAGAGAAAGATCATCATCTGTGGGGAGGGCTAGAGGAGAAGCAGACTCCACACTGAGCAGAGAACCTGATATGGAACTCAATTCTGAACTCTGAGATCATGACCTGAGCCAAAGGCAGTTGCTTAAATGACTAAGACACCCAGGTGCTGTATTCTATATTTTTAGGTGTTAAATACAAACATCATCCTAGATCCTTTGCTTTCTTTCATCATCAAATATTCGTCATTGAATCCATAACTAATCTTCTTTGTTTCTATCTTCAACATGTATCTACTCCTCCCCATTTACTGCTTTTTACCTTGATCCAAGTACCATGTCTTAGTTATCCCTTGCTGAGATTACTACATTAAACTTTGAATTGGTTCTCATAAAGACTGACTCATTACCCTCCCGAGAAATATACATTTGGTCAGATAATTTATCATAAAATGTAGTATGTGATCATTTCATGAAGTATTCTAAGCATGCATGGCTCTTTAACATGAGGTATATTTCTACAAATAAGAGAGGTTACCTACGATATGAGAAATCACCTAGATTCTAGTCATTTTAAAACAAAAGTAGCTTATGCTAGCTGGCCAGGTAAACTCAGCAGACATATAATCAATTTTATTAAAATAAGTTATTTTAGAGAATATCTAAATATGAAAGGAGATAAGCAAAAAGAACCATGTTGTGTTGAATTAGATTTAGAAATGTTGGTGTTGATTTATGATTCAATAAAAGTATTTATTTTCTAAGGTCTAAGAGCTGAGAAAGGCTTCAGAAATCCATGATACCTCTAAAACAAGGAGCACAATTAGCGCTCTGATTCATTTTAAAATGTCATCTCTCACTATATGGGACTAGGATCCTTGGTGAAATGGCCAGTTAAAAAGAGTAATTATTATAGTGCCAGAGAGAAAGCAAAGCTCAAAAACCAGAGAGAGGACACCAAAAGGATACAGGAGCCAACTTGAATGGGCTCTCATTGGTCAAATTGGACCCACATAAGTATCAAAATCAGTAAAGACAGTGATGAACTATCGTATATATGTCACACATATGATGTGTTCTATAAAATATTTAAAGATATTGTACCCGAATTAACACTGACTCACACCCAGATAATTCAAATGTAAAAACTTCAATAAAGAAACTATTTAGGGAGTGTGACAAGTCTAAGGAAACCAGAAAAAGACACTGAGTTCCCAGAAATTAATAGTAGTAGGAAGAAATGAATGGGGGAGGAGAGAGGGCAGGGAACTAGTGTAACGGGAACTAAGTGAGAACTGGAACTGTGGAATAATAAGAGTAAAAAAAAAAAAAAAAAAAAAAAAAGAGTTAAGAAGGTATCCAAAACAGGGAGTGGGGATCTCTTTGTTCTGTCCAGTTATATCTTGTTGGAACTTTCTCTTAGCCACACTGGCAAGAGTGTCCAGTTGATCCATCCACATAGAGTTCTGCCCACATGTCAGGTAGAAAAAATAAATGACATTAGCAGAGTATCATCCCTTTCCAAAAATCCCACCTAGATGGATATTACAGTTTAGTCTATTTCTAGGATTTGATTAGAATTTTCTTTTCTAAGTCACCTTAATTCTATTTTATAGTCAGTCCACTTACTTCTGGCTCTGGAACATGACAAAGATATCTTGTTGATTGGTATGCCAAGTCCTTTTACTTGTTCAAATATATCTTATAATAGCTATTTTATTTTAAGGAATTTTCTGAGAGTCTACTTTTCAATCTGCTGTTGCAACAGTATCCAACAGATTTCAGATTCCTCTTGACCTAATGATACTTACTCTCTTCTTTCTACACGACACAAAAAGAAATCAAGAGAAAATAGTGTGATAATGCCGAAGGTATTAAAACTTCAAAATTTATTCAGTCAAAAGCACACAGTTTCCACCTTACTCTTAAAGAAACTTGAAATACTTTTCTGCCATCATCATTTTTCCCTCTCCACTATATCATTTTCATCAGCATAAAAACATATTTTAATAGAACTCATCTTAAAAAAGGAGAGAAAAAAACCTTATTTGACCCCATCCTCTCTCCAGGTATTTTCTCATTTATATCAAAACTCTTAAAATCATTTTCACAACTCCATTTCTTCTCTTTTAATGTGCTGTGGTCAGGATTTTTTATTATCATTTTATAGAAAAATTGTCATTTCAGTTATCAATAATCTCCACATTACTAGTCCAGTGGTTGAGTTCAATGTCATCATTATTAGCATTAAGTATATATGATTGCTCAGTCATTCCCAAATTATTTTATTCCTTTGGCTTTTGGGACACCATTTTCCTTCAGTTTTCCTCCTATCTTGCTCAGTGGGTACACTTTCTCTATTTGTTTTCCCTCACTTTCCTGACCACCCAATTTTTGTCTTCCATGGTGTATGTTGTCCTTGTGATTTTTCTCTTTGTATACTTTTGTACATAGACATTCATATATAGCTAATATTATGGCTTCAAACATTTAATTCTAAACCAGATTACTCTCCTGAGTTTTATAACCCTATAGGCAACTCTGTTTTGGGCATCACTATTTGGATGTCTAATCAGAATGATCAATTTAACATGTTTAAACTAAATGTCTTCTGGAGAATACTAAGTGCTATTGACCAAACACGCCCAGCCTACACCTTTCAGGCACATGGTAAAATTTTTCTCTACCTCCTCTTTGAATATAAATGTGGATATATGACCTCTTTTGGTAAATAAAACATTAAGTGTAAGTTGAATTTAATTTCTGGAAAGAAATTTTAAGATTTAGTGCATGAGTCAATATGTTTGCTAACCTGTGTCATAGTGATTGTTAAATTACATAACAACATGGAGCCTTAGTCAGCCTGGTCCCCTGAGGGGCTGTGACAAACAGCCTTTTATGAAAATTTTCTCTGGACATGTGTCATAGCCATAAATAAATTTTAAAAAGATTTACTTATTTATTTTAGACAGGCAGGGCAGGGAGCAGCAGAAGTAGAGAGAGAGAGAGAGCAATCCTCAGGCAGGTTCTGCACTAACCACGGAATGGGACTTGATCCCAGGACCCTGCATTCATGACTTGAGCCAAAATCAAGAGCTGGCTGCTTAACCAGCTGAGCCACCCTGGCACCCCTCCTTGGATTTTTATAATCACTCACTGGTCAAAAACTTCCAATAACTTCCTATCTCAATCAAAAGACAGTAAAATTTCAATAAAACGGACAATGCCTGGCCCTCATATTTCACTGACCTTGTCCCTGGTATACTAGCCTTTTTATTGTTCCTTTAACATGTGCCAAGTGTGCTCTCTCCTCAGATATTTTCATTTGCCAATCCCTCTACCTGATATATTTTCCCCATTATTTCTTAATTTGACACCAATCAATAAATCTTTCAACAAATTTAAACAGCCTTTTCTTCCACTTTCAGAACTCCTTGTAGTCTTTCTTTAGCTTAATTTTCTTCTACATAAACTGACATTACATTTATTTACTCTTCTTTATTTTCTCTTTCCCTCACTAGAATGTAAGTACTTTCAGAATCAGGCAATGACTGACTTGATTAATATATTTCATGAATAAGAAGTATAAATAATTCCATGAGATCGTTAACTACAGGGATGGAAAATAAGCCCAATCCCAAAGATCATCTATTATGTGTTGGCTGTGGTTATCTAAGTTTTATGCAATGGTTAGATAGGCCATATGCACTCAGTAGGAAAGAGTCATGATCACTTAGAGATAGTCTTTAGGACTTTAGGGGGGTTGACATTTGCTGGCTTCTAGAATTTCTCATGAAAACAACACACACACACACACACACACACACCCCAAAAACAAAAGCAAAACAAACCTGAAATTTCATCGTGACAGTAAAATCTATCCTGATTTATAGTCAGAGATTTAAAGAGTTGTATTACTCATAGCCATGGCAGTGATAGTAGTGGTTATAGAAGTAGAAGGGAAGTTAATTTCTGACCTGGTGCCCTTAAGAATTTCCAAAATCAGAGTGGTGATCTTAAATCCCCTTTCCTCACATAAAAAAAGAGCTTTTCTCTCTTTCTCTTTCCATGCCTTCCTACCCTTTTTCTCTGTTGTCTTAGCTTCTTTACTTCCTTGCCTATTTTTTGTCTTCACTGTGAAGTCATTTGGCTGCATTCTCAGATACTAGTTAGTCTTCCTGACAGTAATAACAACTAATGCAATTTTTTCCCTTCTCTTCTCATTAGGTTGTGTGATCCAATTGCCACTGTTCTTCGGTAAATTAATTTCTAAGTAATAATGTGTTTTTTTTTTTTAAGATTTTATTTATTTATTTGACACAGAGAGAGAGATCACAAGTAGGCAAAGAGGCAGGCGGGGGTGGGGGTTGGTGGGTAGAGAAGTAGGCTCTCTGCTGAGCAGAGAGCCTGATGTGGGCTTTGATCCCAAGACATGGGATCATGACCTGAGCCTTGGGCAGAGGCTTAACCCACTGAGCCACCCAAGCACCCCACAATAACGTCTTTTTAAACTAATACTGTATGTCAATATTTTTCTATCCTAAAATAGGTCATCAAAGTCATCTAATGAAATTCTAAGATTGCATTTTAGTATGCATGCTAGCCCAGTTCTGCACGTATAAAGAAATCAACACTTGTTGAGTAAATATTGAAACAAATTCTCGTCTGCCTACTCTATCTCAATACTTTTCTAAGGAGTTACAACAAATGCAAAAAATTTAAAAATACAAAATAAATAAAACAATAACAGTGTAATTTGCTCATTTTGTGTCAGAAACTTAGCTTTTATGACATTGTGATTTTGAAGGCTGTCCATATTGAATTACAGCACACTGCCTCTTCCTTAGCATCATATAGAGTGTGATCTTAAATTAGAAGGCCAAATTGCAAAATTTTGTGATTATACAAATCAATCTTCTGCATTAACATGAAAGATATCAAATGAAGGCTATCAAAAGAGACATACTTCCTAAGACTATAGAAGTGATATGCTGTTTTTATAATAAACTCTAATTTTCTAAGATGAATAATTTGGGAAATACAGGATAATGACTTTAGTCTATGTATCTAATGGGATAAAAAGCAGAAAAAAAAAATCCCTACAAACGTAAAATAATCAATAATCTCACCATTTTGTATTGACATTCCTATCATCAATTATTAAGTTTCAACTAGATCTAGTTTACATTGATTCATTTTTTTCTTCAAACTCATTCAAATCCTCCCAGGTGACAGGTATGTAGAAATGCAATGTATACAAATATTAGTAAGACAGGATCTTGGCCTTTAAGAAATCTATAGTCTGGCAGGAGAGGAAAAAATATAAATCCGTATGTCTAACAAACTATGAAGTTCCAAGAATTGACAGGAATCAATTTTAGGAAAATAGGAACTTTAGTAAGCCAAAACTGATGTAATTTAAATTCCATTCTACTCAGGAATGAAATTTCATTATTTAATTTCATTATTTAATTCAACCCCAGTACTTTATATATGATATTGTCATTGTATATATCTAAGCCAGTAAGAGGTATACATTTTCTCTTGGTATTCTTTTTTTTTTTTTTTTTTTTGGCATATAAAAAGTGTAGTATATTTCTAGAATATTTCAAGGGAGGAATAAACTCATTCTTTTGTCTTCCATAACAAAGCTGTAGCTAATTAATTAAATTTATTTGTTCCTGCAATTCCTTTTTCTAAAGTTTGGCCAAGCTTTCTTTTATTTGCGAAATGGTCTTATAATTTAAAGAGTTGAATATGATTATGACTGACCATTACTTTAACCAAGTGCCTGCAAATGTTTGCACATTGACTTGGTACACAAGCAAAGCATAATTTACATATGACAGCATATCAAACACATAGGAAGTAAAAAAGAAAACCAAAAAACAAAAAATAAAGATAAAAAACTAAAACCAAAGAAAATCCAAAAAACTTTGAATTCAAGGAAAGAGATATTTTTGTCCTTCAGAGAAATACAAAATAAACACACATAAAAAAGAAAGTGTAATATGGACATATCTTAAAATTATTTTGCTAAGATAGGAAGAATTTTCCAGAGGAGCTATAGGTTGAATTTTGCATACCCTTTCTGTGATAAGCTATACTGTTGGATTGGCACTGACATCCAAAGACCTGAGGTCAATTTCTCAAATTTTATATTAACCATTGTGTCCTGGAAAGTTGGTTTACATTATAAAACATAAGTATAGTATTTTCTTGTAAGCGTCAAACTAAAATAGAAGATTTCTCTGCCATCTGTGGGCAAAGCAAGCAATTCTTCAGACATGAATAAAATAATTACAAAACTTAATTTCTATAACTTTTGGGTAATAATAGACAAAAACAGAACTTGGAGTTGTGCTTTACTTGCTAATGGAATTCAACTTCATGGAGAAGGTAGATAGAAGGCATTTGGTGATAGCCTGATGTAAACTGGTGTAAAACCATGGATTTCAGAACCAGATAGTCCAGCTTCCAGTCTTTGCTCTATCTCTTAGTCATTGTATAATCTGGAAATTTACTTCAGTTTCCTCATCTGTAAAATGGGTATGTTGTGAGAATTATATAAGGTCATATATGTCAAACATTCAGAAGAGTATTTGGGCATCATGTTGGTAATATGCACTTGCTGGTCTTATTAGCTTTCTATGTGATTCAATATGCTTCTAAACACTTGTACATTTTATATGCTAAGAGTAATAAATTTTTAAAAAATGGCATAAATTGGATCACTCACAGTAGCAAGCAAAAGATAGATTAGAATAAGCTTCAAGAGAAATGCACATGAATTATATTTTGAAAGCCAAAAATGTCTCAAGTATTTTTTTTTCAATTCTGTTAAAAATTGAATGCAGCAATAAACAAGACATAAAAATTCTTACTCTTGAGACTCTTGCATTCCAATAGAGGGAGACATAAAATATAAATATAAATACAAAAAATATATAGATGATAGATATTCATAAGGAATCTCCAGTGAAACATAACCAGTATAACAGAGAGAGAGAGAGAGGGATAGAGAGACTATAAAGAATTGGCTCACAATTATGGAGACTGACAAATCCTAAGATCTACAGAGTGAGTCAGCAAGTTGGAGATGAAGGAGAACCAACGATATAGTTCCAGTCTGAATCTGAAAGCCTGAGAAACAAGAAAATAGTGTAGTTTCAATGCCAAGCCTGGCAATTTCAAGACCTGAAAAAAGCCAATATGTTAGTTTGAGTCTAAAGGCAGGAAAAAACAAACCTCTCAGATTAAAGGCAGTTAGGCAAGAGGAATTTCCCCTTATTTGGAGAATGGTTGGCCTTTCTGATGTATTCAAGCTTTCAGTGGATTGAATGAGGCCCACTGTCACTAGAAAGAGCAATATGTTTTATTCATGGAAACAATTCAAATGTTAATGTCATCCAGAATCACCCTCACAGAAACATGCAGAATGATGTTATGTTTGACCAAATATCTGAGTACCCTATGGCCCAACCAAGTCGACACATAACATCAAGGACTACAAGTTCACACATATGTAGGTAGATAGATGCATTTATAAATTGCTGGAATGTGATAAATTCCTTGGGGAAAATAAATAGCAAAGTAAGGGAAGTTGGAAATAAGGTGCATTTTTACATGAGTTTCACTGAGAATGTGATATTTAGAAGAATTGAAGGATTTAAAAGCACATGATATTAAGATGTCTGAGGAAAAACTAACATTCAAGGCAGAGGATATAGTGTAGAAGTCCAGAGATGGGAGTACATTTGCATTTTGGGGGAAAGAAGGCCAGTGTGGCTATAATAGAATGAGTGACGTGAAGGGAAAGAAGACGTGAACATGGCAATTCAGGCAGGGGTGCATGTGGGGGCATATTACCTAGTGCCTTATAAGACATTTTAAGGACTTTGGTTTGATTGAGTGCAGGACTGTTGTAGGGTTTTGAATAGAATGGTGTCTTGATCTGATTTATGCTGTAAAAGAATCATTCCATTTGCTCACTAGGTCATAGACTCTAGGAGGGTTAGTCAGTCATGTGTAGAAGGAAGAACACTAGAGTTGTAATCTAAAAAGGTGATGGGCCAAGGTGACAACAGTGTAGTTGGTAAGAAGATGTCTGAGGCAGAAAACATTCTGAAGAAAAAATGGAGGTTTTCACGAGAGAATATATTTGATGTGAAAAAACGTTGGTCCAAGATTTCTTCTGAGCAGCTAAAATAATAGATTTGCCATTAAGTAACTTTGGGACACTGTATGGGAGGCAGGTTTTGGGACTATGAACATGAACTTAGTGTTGGACATTTTAATTTTGAGATGTCTATTAAGCATCCATGCAAAGATGTCTAAGAAGCAATGGACAATTGGAGAAGAGATGAACTCTGTTCAAGCTAGAGATAAACATTTAAACTTAAAATCCATGAAAACTGAGATTCCAGTTGAACTGTAGAAAGTAATAAGAGACCATGGCACCACTGTAACACAGAGAAAATTAGGCCTGGAAACAAGCTAGAAAATAATGCATTTTTAGAAAATACATTTGAGATGTGGAATGCAAATAGATCAAATAAACTAAATTCTAGAAAGGAACAATCTCTGACTAGGAAAAAAGTAGCTCACAGCCACTTTCCTCCCTGAGTGCACAGTGGGAAAAGAAATAAGCCTGCCTAGACAGAAGCCGTATCCAGTTAAAATTTTAGCATCCTTTCACATACCCACATGGATTGGTGAGAGGGATTAGAATCCTAAAGTGCCCAGATGCAAGGTAGAAACATATCTACCCACCGTTCTTTCCCACAGGAATTTGCCAACGGTATTGCACCAGAAACTGGGGGTAGAGCTGTACATGAGAAAGATTCCCCTGAGTCACATGGGTCTTTTTTGAGGCTATGCCAGAATATGAAGAAGGGTGAACCCAGGACAGTAGAATGAGATCTCTTCAATACGGAAAATTGGGGGTGGGGTTGGAAACTACAGAGACATCTTTAGTGGTATTTGGAGCTGGCAACTGGGCTAGAAAGCAGAGAGAGAGAGAGTGAGAGAGAGAGAGAAGGGATAAAGAGAGAGAAAAAAATGAGACTGATTTGGAGTCTTAGCTGTGCTCAGATTTCAAGCTCTCCTGAAGAGAGTCTACACTCACAATTTAGGAAGACAGTGGTGATCTTAATTTGCCTAAGCTTCAACAATCTTAAACCCAGCTCAACAACACATTTAGATCCCACTTGAGAGGACTGACAAAGGAAAGGGTATGTCTTTGCTGATAATAAATAGTATTTACTTCAGTGTCTTATCATTTTTTAATACTAAATATCTGGCATGCAATCAACAATTGTAAAACAGGTGAAGTAGGAAAACATGAACCTCAAGTCACAAAGGACCTATGATTAGGTAATCAACTATAAAATAACTGTGACAGCTATTATTTATCACCTGAAAACAATAAGGATTTATTATGTCACTGCTTGTGTGGTTCAGGAATACAACCATAGTTTAACCTCAAGCTCCCAAGGTTGCAATCAAGGTATCAGGTGGGGCTGTGGTCATACCTGAATGCTCCACTGAAGGAGAATCAGCTTGCAATTTCACTCCAGTGGTTGTTGGCAGGATTCGGTTTCTTGTGGGCTACATGACTGAAGGCCTCAAGTCCTCAAGGGCTGTGGATGAGATGAGAGACCCCCTTCATTTGTTGGCCATGTGGACCTCTCCACAGGGCAGCTCACAGCATTTGGCTGGAAGAAAGGAGGAAAAGGAAGAGGAGAATGAGTGAGAGAAGGCAGAAGCTATATTATTTATTGTAATATAACCTTGCAAATGACACACCTTACCCTGATCTGTTCATTAGGAGTGAGTCACTAGTCCCAGCTCACACTCAAGGAGAGGTGATCACACAAGAGTGAACACAAGGAGGTGGAGCAATTTGGGAGACGTGGTAGATTCATATTATCTTGTAAAATCATAAAAGAGCAATCATACTAATTTACATTAAGGTGTTCTTTTCAGTTCTTAGGAAGAGAGCTAAGCTCATAAATGCATAAATACTTAAAATGGCACAGAAAAGTGAAAATATAAGTCCCAGGATGCCTGGGTGGCCAGTCCCTGTTAAGTGACCTGCCTTTGGCTCAGGTCATGATCCAGGGTCCAGGGATTGAGTCTGACATTGGGCTCCTTGCTTGGCAGGGAGCCTGCTTCTCCCTCTGCCTGACACTCCCCCAGCTTGTGTGTGCCTGCTCTCTCTCTCTTTCTGATAAATAAATAAAATCTTAAAAAAAGAGAGAGAGAATATAAATCCTGAAATCCATGTGCTATGCCATGCTTTAAAATCTGGGAACTCCTTCCAGTTACTCATTTAAAATCAACTGTGTCTTTTATTAGGCAACATTATTTTATTTTATTTTTTTAATTAAAAATTCCTTGAAGAGAAGAAATTAGAAATTAGCAGGTGATATTCTATTCAGAAAAGAAGAAAAACAGGAAACATTTATAAGGGTATATCCAATCAGGCTGTTTAGGGATTTTTAATGTAAGAGCCATTTATTGAAATGTATATTTCAATTGCTACTAAGGAGTCTATTAAATTTTCATCTAAAATAAAGTATTTTTTTCATAAAATGATCATTAAGTGAGGTAAAGTTTTGTTTGACAAAAAAAGAAACTTTTATTAAAGCTCGCATCCAGACAATCTTCAATTAATTAGAACAGCAAAATTTTCCTAAAGCAGGGTCAATACAATTTCGTGAATATGTCTTCATTTGGCGCTAGATTTGGTCATCTAAACACACAGTTTCATGAGTACATTTTTTTTTTTTTACTCCTACTTGTCCAACATGAGAAGTCCTCAAAATAGTTCCTCAACTCCTATTATTTCATCACTTTCTCATTAAAGTAAGTAGCTGATTATAATAGCAATTACTAATAGTTTACCTCTATTATTGTCTGTAAACAGCTCAAACACTAAAGCAAAGAAGAATAATCACCTACCATGCAAATTTAATAAATGGCAATATATATCTGGTTTTTAACTAGTAAAGAAACTCTGTTTTTCAAGTGATTTTTTTTAAAGCTTTTCTTTTAGTAGGAAGTCAGAATCTGAGATTTGTGCATTTTACTCTGTGCTATTAAATTTGATAACTAAAACAAGATAATTTAAAGTGATACATTTTTGTGAACTTGAACAGATAGTATCAATTCCTAGAAATCTTTAACAAATCTGATTCTAAAGCTATTATTACAGGAATATTCTAATTTATATATACTGGAAAACATCTGTAAAAGAACAGTAAATTGGAAATTTTAAATTACCCTTTTCTTATAATGTGAATGAAACTTCATAGGTTAAGGAGAAGATGCTTTTTTTTTCCTCTAGCCTTAAAAAAAGATTTACTATTTTATTTGAGAGAGAGGGAGCATGCATGAGTGAGAACACATGAAGGGAAGGGGCAGGGGCAGAGGGGGAGAGAGAGAGAGAGAGAGAATCTCAAGCAGACTCCACATTGATCCTGGAACCTAACACCGCCTCTATCCCACAACCCATGGGGTCATGAACTGAGCCAAAACCTAGAAAACCTACAAAACTCAGCCAACTGAGCCACCCAGGCACCCCTCCAGTGTCTTTGGGGAATAACTGAAAATAAAACTGTGTATATTTAAAATATACAACATGATGATCAGATATATGTATACATTGTGAAATGATTACCATAATCGAGGTAATTAATACTTTTTTTTTCCTCACATAGTTAACGTCTTTTGTGTGTATAATGAGAATTCTTAAACTCTATTCTCAGATGATTTCAAATATTTTAATACATTATTATTATAGTTACCACACTGTGCCTTAGATCCTTGGAATTTATTTATCCAAATCCAAATTCAGTGAAGCTCCAAGATACAAAAATTAACATACAAAAATACTGTAGCAACAATCTCACTGACAATAGCATTAAAAAAGAATAAAATACATAGGAATAAATTTAACCAAAAATTGAACAAAGTATAAGACATTGATGAAAAAATTGAAGGCACAAATAATAGGAAAGATCTCCCATATTCTTGGATTGGAAAAATCAATATTGTAACAATGTCCATACTACCCAATTGATCTACTGTTAGTGTAATCCTTATGAAAATTCCAAATTTTTCACAAAAATAGAAAAAAAATATTTTTATGGAAGATGCTATTTTGATATACGATGAACTTGCTCAATTTATTCACGTTGGTCACTGAAATCACTGGAAAGCCCATATCTCAAATAAAGAAATCTGTTATGATATAAGTAAACTGAATTTAATTTACTTTGTCAAGGAATGAAGATGACAACAGAGGCAATTCTGAAAAAAGATTATGTTAGTGAAAGTAAGTTCACAGGGCTTATTGCTATGCTTAATGTCAGAAATCTAGTGTCAGAAGTTCTTAGCATGGAGTATCAGAAGGATGGACAGTTTCAGGATTGGTTGATATCCTAAGGATTGCTGGAAAATTTTCAGTGTGAAATCTAATTTTCTTGGGACAATGAATACACACTTAGTGGAGGCAATTCACGCAAACCAGAACGATGATTGGATTTGCTTGAACACTACAAAGCTATGATACTAAATTGGTGAAGCCAGACAAAGTAAACATTTTCCAGAGTCCATATGCTCTCCCTTGGAAAGCCAATTTAGAGATGGATTTTTCTACTTGCTCAGTGAGTTAACTGAGTACAATACAAAATGTTAGTGATCGCAAAGATAACATTCTGGCTAGCAAATAGTGTCAAAACTATACGACCAATTTGTGTCTTGTTTTGTTTTGTTTTTTCTTTTTGTGATCACAGGAAATGCCCAGACTGCCCCTGTTGGGTTGAAAGTCAGTTTCCCAGAAAGGTGAATGTGAAGTAAGAGAGCTCCCAGCACGCACTATGTGAGCTAAGGTGTGTGGAGAAATAGGTGCACAGTTCATAAAAAGGGGAAATGAATGGGATAAGCTGGCTGGCTCTGTCGGCAGAGCTATAGGACTCTTAATCTTGGAACTCGACTTTGGGCATGGAGCCTACTTAAAATAGAAATAAATAAGTTAAAAAAAAAAAAAAGAAGAAGTCGAGAATGGATTGGGACACTCACTCAGAACATCAGAAGCAGCTCAAGGGACTACTTGAATCAAACGTCAGGTGCTGAAGCTAGAACCACTTTTCCCAGAGGAAAGCTTGATCTTGGGGGATCTCCTGAGTTTTACCTCCCTTGGCCAGTGTGCCCCAGAAGTTGTTGCGATGAACACCAGGATGCCCCAGGTGTTGGAGGCTGCTAGCTTCACACTTGTCTGTAAGTAGTGTGGCTTTTGGCACCTATCAGACATGTCAGAATCACTGTCCACTCCTCCTGTACCCCCACCCTCATCTGCTCAGAGTTACAGTAAGTCAGCTCCTTGCCTAGAGGGCATGGCCAGGTGGGATAACCAAATCTGGCCCCAAGGCTGTGGTTGTGTAGGGTTGATCAGCTTTGAACTTTAGGATATGTAATAATTTATTGTACCAGCTTAGTTACTGATAAATTTGTGACCCCTTTTTACAAAATTGAATAATTCTGACTGTAAAAATTACCTTGTTAAGTGATTTAAGAATTTAGAGTTAATCATTTAGTGTTCTGAGTAATTAGCCAGAGCCAGTGTGTGTATGTGTGTGTGGTCCTAGGGCGCAGTCTAACAACATCCAATTGGGAGGGTTGGGGGGAGAAGGTTGCTGGCAAGGATTCTTTATTGTCTGAGAAACTTAATTTACTCTCTAGGCACAAGTCAGGTTCGTGTGTGGTAAATAAGTGTAGTCTTGATGTGTGCATAAGACATAATAGTCTAATGGGATAAAACTGTTAAATATAGAAGTAATTTAATGTGACAGGAGTATTCATTCCATCAATTTATTCTTTGGGAAAGAAAAATTTCCTGAGTAGAGATGGAGACTGTCTAAGAAAAATAAATACACTAATACAAAAAGGAGAACCCAATATGTATTCCCAACACTGCTCTCTCTTCAGCACCTGTGAATATCTCTCTAATTATTTCTTGTAGATACATTTTGCTATTTCTTGTCCAATTTTAAAAATGACTGAATGTTGGCATTAATAATGTGGGTCTGTTTCATTTACCAGAAGTGTCCAGTAGAAGGTAAATGATTCTCTAAAGTGTTTAGAGGAATGGAGATTAGATTTTTATCCAGAGAAGCCAAGTACTAGATATTAAAAATAACAGTCACAAGATATAAAGCTATAGCTAAAATGTGTGATAATCTCTTGGTGTACATTTTGGGAAGAATAAAGAATAATATTAGAATATTTAAAGGATCTCTCCTCAATAAGTTTAAGGAATGAGAATTAAGTTATCAGAAATCTAATACCATAAAATCTATTCTAATCTAAATCAGCAATGTAATACTGTAATTCCATTTTCAGCTAAATGGAAAGAAATAGGTTAAAAGTTAAAGTGCCAGAAGAAAGAGAATATGTTAATCTGTAGCTCTTGGCATATAGATAGTCTTGCTGCAAAGATCTAAAGTGGAAGCTGTTTAATTTGTGCTCTGCTCGGCTTTATACAAAGGTCTTGGTTTCTGACAGTGTTCTGATTCCAAATGTATGTATTTAGTACCTTCAGCTGGAGGTATTTAGTTCAGATACTCTTCTAATCATTTTTATTTGATTTGTGTCTCTGTAATTTAGAAAAATGAATCTTAGGATCCACCTCTTAGAATTTTACTGCTGAGATAGTTCCTTACAGTACCTTATAAGTTTATTTCTATTGGGATTCAATGGCTGGCTTTCTATAATTTCTCTTCCAGAAGTCCAAGCCTTTAGATTTTAGGTCATTAAATGTCTCTTGAAAGAATGTTGAAGATAGGCTGCTCATATATTTTCTTTTTAATGTCAAGACTGAGTATACTTCATGATTCCCTTGGCCATACTCATTTGCAACCTCGCAAGTTCTAAGACCAGAAATGATATTCTGAAATGTGTAGGTTGGCCAGTTACTAACTGATACAGCAAAAAGTGACAGGTTTCTTTGTTTTACTGTTTATTTACTTTTCCTACAATATAAACACTAAGAAGCTTTTTCTGTGTAATCTGTCTAAATAGAAAAGATTTGGTATCTTTATGACTTTAAAATTATGGTCTTAATTATTTAAAAAAGCAAAGATTCCTTACAAAAGAATTAATGTCTTTATAATCAAGTTTACTTCAGTGTTTATTTTTAAATATTCTGTAGACATTACATTGAAATGTAACCCAGAATTATTTCTCAGGCTGTATTAATAAATATTCCACTCTGCTGACAACTTGTTGGTTTCTGCTTCTCCAACTTGAATTCTAATTATTTATCATACAAGAAATCCATTAAAATTTAAGGATGTCTTTTGCACTCAATACTCTCTTTGAGATATTTCAGATGACCTCTGCAAATTTGCAAAGATTTATTCCTTAATATTTTTATTTTTTAAGATTTTATTTATTTATTTGAGAGACAGAGATCACAAGTAGGCAAAAAGGCAGGCAGAGAGAGAGAAGAGAAAGCAGGCTCCCCACGGAGCAGAGAGCCTGATGTGGGGCTCAATCCCAGGACCCTGGGATCATGACCTGAGCTGAAGGCAGAGGCTTTAACCCATTGAGCCACCCAGGTGCCCCTTATTCTTTAATTTTAAGAAAGAAAGGTGCTAAATAAAATTAGGCTTATTTGATATGTTTATACCGATGAGTTCCATGAAAAGAGTTGACAACACAAAGGAAATGCTAGCCCATTTTTAGGTTTAATTAATTAATTAATTAATTTAGGTTAAATTTATACAGATAATATAAAATTAAAATAAATATTTCAGAAATTATATGGTTTTGTGAAGTTTGTAGTGATTTGTCAATTCCCTCGGTTTTTATAATATGTATTAAACTCATGAAAAATGCTGAAATAGTGTTTTATAGAGTTTTTCTATATTTATCAGATTCCTGGTGATGTTTGGTCTGATGATTTTGGACAACAGTCTAGTGTTATCCATCATGGATATTATAGGAATTGAAAAAGTTTTCCTCAACCCTCTTAGGATCCCTGGCTGGTCTGAAAATTAAACTGATGAAGACAGATTAACAGGAGAAAAGCATACAAATTTTGTAGTTTTACCTGTACATGGGAGACTTCACAAGAGAATGAAGACTGAAGGAAGTGACCAGGTCAGGAAGCTTTTATACTTTTTAGACAAAGAAACTATAAATTTGTCAAGAATTGACAAGATAGAAGAATTTGGGCTAGCAGTGGTAAATGGTGAAGAAGTAACTAGAAAGATTCAGGTCAGATTAACAAGGTTTATTTATGCAGGTTTTTCAGCCCCAGATTTCTGATTTCTGTAACAGTAATGTCTTCCTTTCTCCTGGTACAGGGTGGGTACATTTTATAAGGGAGATTTATCTCCTGCTTTCAGGAAAGAAGTTCATGTTGTGGGGAGGTTAGAGTGAGCATCCTTATTCTTCAGTTTTTCTCAAACTCCTGCAGTTCAAGATATTTAGTAGGCCAAAGTGCCATAATTTGAGGTTGCATGTCTTGAATCTCTTCAATATGTTAATAAATGTTATGTTAAATGTTAAAGATGTTAAAGATGTTAAAGTTGGCTGCAACTTTACTTACAAATTGAAACCAGTATCTTCTTGTCAAGTGGTTTTCAACTCATACTTGCCTAAAGGGTTTTATACAATAAAGATAGGTTAATTTTGTTAGACAATATTCTTGATATATTTTAAAAATGCATGATTGCTATATTCATGGTATAGTACACTTTATATCTAATTCCATTATTGTTTTATCTAAAAATTATGTTTTACCAGTTTAAAAATCCGATGTAGCACTCACTGTTTTATTTGGCAATAGTCTTAATCTTATGCTTATACTCATTTTGTCTAAAACTTGTTTTTTTTTTTTACATTGATCTTACCATCTTGTTAGCATGACACAGAAACTACCAACTATTTTTGCTAGTGATCTTACATCATTCTTGTTATGATTTTGAAGAGTACCAGAATATTCCACCCCAAAATAAGTCACTTTGGAATGTGGATTATTTTTAGCTAAAGGCCATTGAACCAGCTGACAGAGGAAAAGCTCTGAAAACAAGGCATAAATTGTCTGTTTGTTAAGGAAATTTCCATTTGTAAGAGATATTTCCAGATTCCACACCAGGGAGAAGAGGACTCTACTCACATCAGTGGAGAAGTCACTAACTTAAGTCTGCTTTATAAACCTAACTAACAAACTTAACTAAATGATCTTTACAATATTTTTCCTGGTCATCATCTTAAAACTTGCCTCCTCCTGCCCAGAAACTTCAAATTCCTTTTCCTTTGTTTTAGCCTCAAATGTTACATAAACCCAGGTCTGAGTTATTAATCTCTGGTACTCTAGTACGTAAGCATGATACTTATGTCAATAAACTTGTTTTGTTTTTGTTTTTTCTTTGTTTTTCTGTTTTTCATCATACTAGTTGAGGACACCAGTCAGAATCATAGGAGAGTAGTAGCAAAATAATTTTTCCCTGTATAATCTTTTGTCAGATTTTTCAAATTTGAAAATTACTGTTAGTAAATTCACCAGTCATTTTAAGTCTTTGTCATTTACGGGTAGTTTATTCTCATTTCTGCCTGATGGTTCTCATATCAGCTACCTACCAGAAATTGTGTAATGCACAAAGAAGTATTGTCTCAGAGCCCCAAGGAAAAGGAGTGTACCAGGTAATTAAAAATATTTATACTTAAAAGAATAGACTCTTAGCTTTAGGCTTTTGATGGGATTTTGATACCAATAGACTAAGCTAGGATTTACCCTTAGTTTTAGGCTTTTGATGACATTTTGCTACCAGTAGAACAGTAGACTGAGTTAGGATTCCTACAGTTGTTCTTTCATTGTTTGTTTGTTTGTTTGTTTGTTTTTCCCTGGCCATTTCCAGATAGTTTTATTAGACTATTAACCCATGATCTAGCAGCTTAAGAATGAATTATATATACTGGGGATGTAATGCAAAAATGATTACTATATTTAAACTGTTATATAGTACATTTCTAAGTTGCTAAGAGAGTAAATGCTAAGAGGTTTCATCACGAGGAAAAACATTTTATAACTATATAAGGGGATGGATGTTAACTAAAAAATAAATAATTAAAGACTTAAGAAAATAATGAAATATATAGGACTGAATGAACTGACAATGCAAATGTTACTTGTTTGAAATATCATTGATGTTTTAATATTATACTTTCTGTGTATTAGGAAACCTTTCTTCTTCACCACCCCCCTGCCAAAGATTTATTTATTTATTTATTTATTTGACAGACAGAGATCACAAGTAGGCAGAGAGGCAGGCAGAGAGAGGGGAAGGCAAGCAGGCTCCCCACTGAGCAGAGAGCCTGATGCAGGGCTAGATCCCAGGACCCTGGGATCATGACCTCAGCTGAAGGCAGAGGCTTTGACCCACTGAGCCACCCAGGCTCTCCAGGAAACCTTTCTTCTTAATTTAACTGTTGTTCATAAGAGACAGCAGAATATGCCACTGTAGGGGAGAATAAATTTTACTCTACTCTTTTAGGTTCTTTTGGCTGGTATATTAATAAAATTGATCTAAGATGGATAATTGGGGGAAAAAATTACTTCTGCTCAGAAACCCCTTTAAAAAATATGAGACCCAAGGACAAATTTTCAGTTGAGGCTTATATGCCATCCTGAGCTATGGGATGGGATAGGACCTAGAGCTTCAGAGAGGAAGAAAACAATTCACAGGAGAATAGGAAGAGCAGATGTTTGGTATAGATATTTGCCCTGCCATACAGATAGGTCTTTCAGATAAAAATTTATTTCTGGTAATACCCTTTTTTTTTTTTTTTTTTTTTTTTTTTTTTTGCCAGCCTCCTTATCTGAATTCTTTTAAGTAGTTCAGGAAGAGGTAAGAGTTTCTTGAGTCTGTTGGGTCTTAATTACCGTTAGCTTAAAATAATCCACATACCTAGTTGGCATATTTTGGAGTCAAGTGTTTTGTTTCCCCACACCATCCCAAAATATGCTTCTTTGGTATATTATTTTTGATCTGTATTATGCACTTGAAAAACAAATGCATAGAGAGGCTTTCTTTGAATACCTCGTATCTGCCTAAAGACAGATCCTTTAAAAGGAGCTCAGTTATCATAAATCCCTTGGACTTTCATCACCAGGGATGATTGATGCTCATTCCTGGAGAAGAGACTAGAAGTGACACCACATGCAGAGAAGTCTTGTCACAAATTACTGTTAAAAGATAAACTAAGGCACAAAAATTTTTTTTAAAGATTTATTTAGAGAAATATAGAGAGAGAGACAGAGAACACATGAGTGGCATGGGGGACGGGACAGAGGAAGAGGAGAGAGAGAGTCTTTAGCAGACTCTGCTGAGCAAGGAGCCTG
Organism: Lontra canadensis; assembly: GCF_010015895.1. Classification (NCBI taxonomy): domain Eukaryota; kingdom Metazoa; phylum Chordata; class Mammalia; order Carnivora; family Mustelidae; genus Lontra; species Lontra canadensis. The sequence continues at coordinate 40,452,949 of NW_022630995.1, read as the reverse complement.
ATGTGGGGCTCTATCTTATAATCCTGAGATTGTGACATGAGCTAAAATGAAGAGTTAGTAGCTTAACTGACTCTGCCACCCAGGTGTCCCCACATTAAAATTTTTAAGAGTTTATGTGAGCAAATATCAGTTTGAATCAGGCACCCACAAACTGAAAGTGGTTAAGAATACTCCACCAAGAAGAACTATAGGAAAGATATTTATAAATCAGATTTAGAGCAAAGCAAGGAAAATATGTGTTGAACTAGAGCTTAAGCAGTTGCCTTATTTGGAAAAGCCTAGTTGGCTATTTGTGATTGGTCATTCTTAGATTTCAATTTTTTAACCTTGAAACATTTATGGTAATATACTCTATCTTAAGTTTTGGTTTGCTTATGTAGCCTGCCAAGGCAGTCAAGCCACCAGGGTCTAATTGTCTCCTTGTTTAATTACTTTACTATCATAACTCTCATCTATTTGTTTAAGCCTCATTCATCTTTCCCAAAATCATTTATTCTTCTCCAAGTGGCCCACATTTCTGCTCTCCACTTTCTGTATAAGATGGTATTTAAGTCTGAATTTTAAGCAGCCTTGGGGAGTTAATCATTTTTCCCTGTTATCACCCATGTATACATGAGAGATACATGTTAACAAACTTCTGTTTGTTTTTCTTTTGTTGATCTTTTTTTTTTTTTTTTTAAAGAAGTCTCAGCTAAGAACTCAGAAAGGTAGAGGGAAAATTATTTTCTTTCCCTATACCCATAACAGTTTAGTAGACTCTACTTTGTAAACCAGTGAAACATTTGCAAATAACATCTGATCCCCTGACATCCCCTATTTTCTCCCAAGAAGTCAGAGAACTGTATTGAGTTTTCTTCCTTTATATGGCTGTTAAGTTATTTGCATAAGTCCATTTAGAATCTGTCCTTCTGTTTACCATGGAATAGCTGGGAACATTTGTTTTGTAACCAGGCCTTACCCTGAATGTGGTATTTGAAAATAATGCACGTTTAATCTTTCTGATCAGCTACTTTAAAGAAACTAAGTGTGATTTTATGGAGTCAATACTTTAAAATTCTACCCAGGAAAATTGACCTGGTACATGGGTCATAGTAAGGGAGGTTATCTGTGTCAGGTCAAGCACCCTAGAATATTTGGGGAAACTTAGAGAGAGAAAATCATTCAAAGTTATAGGTCCTGTAGGTCGAATCTCATGAAGAAAGTTTTTAGAATTTGCTTTCTGGGCTCAGGATAGCAAATAATTGAGACTTTTAAAAATCTAATCTGAGATTCCTCTGAAAACATCCAACAAGCAGATTTAAGAAGATCTAAGTGATAAATTAAGACTGTTGTTGCACTTACATAAATAAGAAGGGCAAATCTAATGAGATTTTATAGACCAGTTTTGTGTTCCATAATCTTACTTTGAGATTATTTTTGAACTAAGGAGGAGGATCTATAGGAACAGTTTGTGTTTCAATAAAGCTATGCATTATCTAGAACACTCCATTCATGCTTCTTTGATTCTAGTCTTTCATTAATCCTGAGCAGTTTTACAACCCTTATATGGCAGATAAAATATAGAAATGCAAATTTCTAGAGTTTATAGACATACAAATAATTCTGTCTGATAGAAGTTCAGTTGATTTCCCTTAGTGCTGTGGGAAAAGCCAGTTTTGCTTCTATTTGCACACACATTTAAATATTCTTGATCTATAAACTTGTGATATTTAGATTCTCCTTTGAACTGGATATAACATCTTACGGTTTCCTTACTAATGAGTTAAAAAAATCTTTAACTTCTGTTCATTTTATATCTGTATGAATGTTATGATCTTGCTTTATTTTAAATTTAATGTTTAACATACCATAAGTATTTCTTCTGATTTCATACCTCTACAATTTGAAATGTATCTTCTTTCATCCCCTGCTCAGTTTTTTATTATTTTGGTGGTTTATCAACTCTACTTGCTCATCTTTCTGATAAGCACAGCTTTAGCAGTGTCTTAAGGGGAAGAAATTAAGGTCAGAATTCATTGGGAATTGGAGGTTTGGTTTATGGCAAGCTTTTCAGTGCAAGAACTTGAGTAGGATTGGGTAAGAATTACAATACATTAGGATTTGTGGAAACAACAAGGCAAAGATTTTGAGTTGAGGGATTTAAAGAATCTTAGGACACAGACTATTGACATTTCTATTAAAAAATTGATGGATCTTTTGGGTAGTTCCTGCAATGAGAAATTGAATAATTTTTCTAGACATCAAAACCCAGAAAAATGAAGTCATAATATTGATGGCAGAGGAATAGTCAATTCATGTTAATGTAGAAAGAAAGGTGTGGTTTCAGTTTTCAATGTCCAGACTGAGTATGAGAGAAACTGCTTTTGGTTCAGAAAACTAACATTCTAATGTAAAAGAAAAAAGAAAGAAAAGAAAAGAAAAGAAAAGAAAAGAAAAGAAAAATCAAGTCATTCTCTAACTTTATATATATATATTTTTTAACTTTTAAGTACTCTTGCCATTCAAACTTTGTGCAAGATTACCATATGAAGCAGAGTACATATTACCTATCATAGATTATAGTAGTTAGGGATGGAATAGGCAATGAAAACAAAGATGAGAAATCATTTCCTTAGTCAAATGAAAAGCTCATCAGAATATTAGAAAAACAGTTGAGATAAGAAGCACAGAGTACTTGACAACAAAACAAAAAACCCCAGAAATTTCAGCACCAAGGGCCTCCTGAAAACACTTGTATTTTATGCAAATAGATCTCTTGAAAATGTACTGCCATTGACACAACTTGTACCATATTATCAATACAGCTGCCACTCTGCCACATTTCTACCTCTTCAGTTTTCTCTAGAGCTCTCATAAAAGAAGTATTTCATAAAAGTTATCATGTTAAAACAACAAAAGAGTAAGATTCTGAAGAATAGGGAAAAACTAGATTATCTTTCTTTGTTAAATATGTTAAATGTTAAAGAGATTATGTATTAGACCTCTGTGTGTCTGTGTTTCTGTATGAAGTGTTGAATTTAGCTAAGCATCCTATGTTCTAGGAAGAAGTTTTTTGTTCCTCAATATATCCCCATTGTTTTTCAAGGAAAAAGCTAACAGGAAAGGACAACCCTGCTCTCATCATTATTCCTCTCCATTACTCCTCTTAACTCCCTTAAGAATTGCCAATGATTTCCTTGTTTACCTGCCTGTAAAGAATCCAAGGCCCTCTTCCTTTTCTTTGAGACCTGCTTCATTAATAAATGTTCTCTATATTGCTATAAAAATTATTGAAAAAAAATAATGTCTGTAATTGTCTGGTGTTGTATATGTGTATCTATAAATATATTTGTAGTTATAAATGGTTGTACCATACTGGGCTTTTCTGTCTGATATCCACAGTGCCTGTTTTGGTCTTTGTGTTGTCACTCCATTATTCACAAATACTCTGTGAATTAATATGAAAAGAAGAAAATGAAGATTCTATTCTATATAGACTTTGTGCTCATTTTAATTCATATCTATGGATCAACTATAGAAAAGTATGGGTTTTGGCATTTCAGGCCTTAAATCTTGTTCCTTGGGGCGCCTGGGTGGCCCAGTGAGTTAAGCCTCTGCCTTCAGCTCAGGTCATGATCCCAGGGTCCTGAGACTGAGCCCCGCATCAGGCTCTCTGCTCCATGGGGAGCCTGCTTCCTTCTCTCTCTCTCTGCCTGCCTCCCTGCCTGCTTGTGATCTCTGTCAAATAAATTTAAAAAAAAAATCTTTAAAAAAAAATCTTTTTCCTCAACACTTTATTATGACTTTGAACAAATCACTAAGTCTTAATCAACTGTAAAAATGGGAATAAAACAGAGTTCACAGAAATATTTTTTTATTGTATAAAATTCCTAGTAGAAAGGTGTTAGATTTCTTCCCTTCTCATTACCAACTATGTTTTACCCCATCAATTTATGAAGAAATGTACCTAATAAGTTCATTTATAATAAGATATAAATAAATGCTACAGCCTAAAATTTTGTCTCTGTTATAGTTATTTGATTGTAGACATTATCAGAACTATAATCTATGGAAAACACATATAGGGATTATCAGACACAGATAATATACTTCTCAATGGAGATTCTCAAAATTATAAGTTAAAATTCTTAAATTTGTTCCTGAAATCAAACTCAGGCTGGCATTTTCTGTGCCTTTGTATAGGATTGACCTAGAATGCAATTTGAATATGTAGATATAGTTATCCAAACTTATATATTTCTGTTTTTATTCTAACTGTGCTAATTTGGGTTTTGGATTCAGTAGGTCAAATATATGACTTGTGTTTGTTTAGAAATGATAATATGTAAACATCACATATGTGAACACATATATGGAAAAAATAGCAAATAGGTATTAAGTCTTTGGAAGTCCTATATCCAAATATCCATATCTCACCCTCAGATTTTACTACTTGCTATCGCTGGGATTATTATTAAACAACACAGGCTTATATATTTTTTTAATTTCAAATATTTTATTTATTTATTTGAGAGAGAGAGAGAGAATGAGAGAGAGTAAGATTGAGAGGGGGTAGGTCAGAGGGAGAATCACATTGCTTGCTGAGCAGATAGCCTGATACTGGACTGAATTCCAGAACTCCAGGATCATGACTTGAGCTGAAGGCAGTTGCTCAACCAACTGAACCACCTAGGCACCCAGAACACAGGCTTTTGATAATCATTGTCATAATTATAGTGTGTTTTTTTTTTAATGTAAGCTTAACATGCTTTGTTTTCATAATAAATTAACAGGCATTTTCAATTAACCTATCATATGCTATATAAAGTACCTTGAATTTACTTGAGAAATAATGTCTAAATCTCTGGAGAAACTGAGAATGTTGAGTAATTGAAATGCATGCCTTTAAAAAAAAATAAAGGAAAACATTAGAACATCCAGTACTATGTTAAGGTGAACATACTAAAAGCATTTCAGAAATTCAAAGAGGGGAAACAAACAAACAAAACAAAGCAATGTAAGTTAATGTAATTGCATTACTGGCTTTCAAGGCTAGACTATTTGGCACAATATACAATTCACAATAGGCAATTAGTAAATATCTGTTTTAATGAATAAATGAGTGAATGAATGTGTGAATGAGGGGCTGCACATATACATACACTCGCATACACACACTTGGTAAAACATTCATGATGGGATATGAGTTTAATTTTGACAAACATGTAGTTTAGGTTAATGCAGAGAAAACAGAAAGTAATTATATGTAGAAGGGAACTGATGAGCAAAACCACAGAAACCACAGTTCCAGTGTACTGTAGGGTTAAGGGAAAAACATCCATGATGGAGCCACTGGAAGATAAAATGAATGGGTGCAATAAAGCATCATTTTAAAATTATGCATGTATATATATAGTTTTTAAGAAGTCAATATTTCCATTAAAATATCTTAAAAACTAGTGATATTGCACATCTACCTTTTCTCCCTAACATCCTGCTTTTTATTTCTCATTGTTAACTACTTTCAAATTATGAAATAATTTATTTTTGTAATCACCTCCATGTTTATAAATAGCTAATCCTGTTATTTTTTAAAATTGTAGGTATTATCACACGACTTGTCAAAATAAATGATTAATATTTTGATCTCTTATAGCTATAGCTCTTTTCTTTTTCCTTCTCTCACATACACTCATATATACACTTAGATATATGCTCTTCTCCCAACTATCAACATTTAATTATATTTTAAATGTTAGATGTTTCAATACTTACTCTTTATGTTACCAAAATTATATAAATATTATTATTCAGAGTTGAAGCATGTAGAGTACTATAATTACCCTTTTTTTAATATAAATACTTGTTTTCTCTGTAGTGCCATCTATTTAATTTCTATAAGTCTATTAACATCTTACATTCAAACTTTTTGCTAAGAGTTAAAATCTCAGTATAGTCTATTAGACTAACTAGACCATTAATATTCTGTTCTTAAAGACAACGGGAACCTCTCTTCTATTTCCTGCTTATCTCTGAAAAGGTAGCTTCAGACTTTATGAAATATCATCTTGACTCTCTCTTCTGTTTTGTCCGGTGATTCCCTTTGTTTCTTTCTTTTTCCTAGATTCTAGGAAATGCCCTCTGCATTGCCTTCTCCTCTGGGATACAGATCCAGTCTTGTTTGAGTAATTCGACAAGGGATCGATGCCCACTTCTTGTTCTTCTGGCTGCAGCGGGTGTCTAGTTTCAGATAAGGATGATACATGTTGAGAACTGGACAATGTGACCAAAAGTGACTATAGGATAATGGTGCCACTGCCTTTCTGATAGTTTTCTTATCTTCACCAAGTCTTTAGACATTTTCTGTGGCGCAGAAAGGCTCCCCAGCTCCTACTCCCTTCATGGCTTTACAGACTCATTTTGATGGAAAAACTATTCCAGTAGTTTCTTGAAGAACACTACGTAGAAAATAAATTGTTTTGCATGTGTGAAAGTAATCCATTTATCTTCATTTTGATTTTCTATAGTATTCTTGATTGGACTTTTTCTCAGAATTTTGAAAACTTTGTTAAATTTTCCTCTAGGTTTCAGTTTTAACATTTGACACTCTAGTGCCATTCTGTACAGAATATGACTTAAAAAAAAAATCCATGGATACTTATCACTCATATTAGTCTTGAATCTTATGATTTCCCTAAATAACATGACTTAACGGATTTTCTCCCTTACATTGTGGTACATACACTGCCCATCAGTTCTTGAAAATTTGTGTCTGGGTGTGTCTTTAATATACATCCTGGCATTTGTGTTGTCGCCAACTTTTAGAATTCCTCTTCGATGTTGCAGTGTCTGGACTTTGACAATAGTTTCTTCTGTTATTTCCTGTCATTTTTGTTTTGTGTTTAATTTTTAAATTTTTTAAGATTTTATTTGTCAGAGAGACAGAGAGAGTGAGCACACAAGCAGGGGGAGCGGCAACCAGAAGGAGAGGGAGAAACAGGCTCCCTCCTGAGCAAGAAACCTGATGTGGGGCTAGATACCAGGACCCTGGGATCATGACCTGAGCCTAAGGCAGATGGTTAACTGATGGAGCCACCCAGGCGTCCCCCTCTATCTGTTATTTTTAATGTTTGCCTTTAGATGGCTACCTCAACTTTAACTTCCATTTCTTCTTTTGAGTTATTAATTTATTAAGAGTTGTAAGTTGTATGAATGTTTTTATAGTATTTTTCTCTTATGTCATGATTGTAGTATCTTTTTCTAGGTCTTACGTACATTAATTAGGGCTGTTGTTTGGGGTCTTTTGTCACTCTCTCTTTACACTGTTTCATTTAAGTCCTTCTTTTCTCTTTGTATTGATCTTCATCTTGTATGTTAGTGGCTTTTTCTGGTGACCTGTGTATACTTGTGAATCTTTGTATTAAATTTTGTTTTTACTCCTGTAGGTACTTTCTCCATAAATAAATCTTCTAATCTGATGTCTAAGGTCATAAGCCTTCCTGCTGTCTTTACGGAAGTTATTGTTTTCAACTTGTACTTAATTTTGTGTTTTCTCTACGGTCTCTGACCTCAGCTGTGCTTGAAAACCCCAGTCCAGATTTTAGTTGAAATTATAATTGAAACTTTCTAGGGAATAAAACCTGAGTCATAGATCTGGGTAGATGAGGGAGTGTGAAATTTCCTCACTTAGGTTTTCAATCTTAATTCTTGTTTTTAGCCACACATGTATCCACCCTTATTGTCATCAGCTTTTTAGCTTTATTATATTTTTCAGTGTCAGTTGCAAACAGTTTCCTCTTATCGCCAGCTTGGTTTTTATTTTTTGTCTTAGTTTTCTGTGGTCTACTAAGCCAGTTTAAATTTACTTGTTTTCCATCTTCTTAAATAGTTGCAAGTGTCCTTTACTATTTTCTGTGTTCATAAAGGATGACTTTAGTACAATTGTGGTTGGATTTCTGGTGGACATCAAAGTAAATTGATGTGTTTGATTAACCATAATTAATTGGCACTGAGGCAGTACTTAGAAAAATTTTATATTACCATCAATCAAATTATACTGAGTCTTTCCTTTTGTGTTACCATGAGTAGATTTCGTGTAATAAGCTAAATAATGGCCACTCCAAGATATTAGGTCCTTATCCATGGAACTAGTATGTATTACCTTATAGGAAAAAATTATTTTTCCAGATGTAATTAAGTGTCTTGAAATGAGAAAGATTATCTTGGATAATTAGGTATTTCCTAAATGTAACATAGTAACATAAGAGAGGCAAAGGGAGGTTTTATATAGACAAAAAAGGAGAAGATATACACACAGAGCAGGAATTGTAGTGATGTGACCAAGGAATGCCAGCAGCTACTAGGCCACAAAAGGCAAAGAATGGAATCTCCCAACACCTCGATTTTATTTATTTCTTTATTTCTTTTCTATTTTTAAAGATCATTTATCTGAAAGAGAGAGAAAGAGTGAGATAGAGAGTGAGAGAGTGAGCACTGAGCATGGAGAGGAGCAGAGGGAAAGAGAGAAACCAAATACCTGCTAAGCAGGGAGGCCAATGTGTGGCTCGACCCCTGGAATCATGAACTGAGCCAATTGCTGATGCTTAATTGACCAAGCCACCCTTGATTTTAGCCTGGTGAAACTGATTTTAGACTTCTGGTCTCAGGAACTGTGGAGAGAATAAATTTCTATTCTTTATCAACAAATTTGTGGTTATTTGTAAAAACAGTACAGAAGAAAATACTCCATATATTTAGACTTCGGATTTGTCCCTCTTCAAAGTTATGCTTAAACAGGTATAGAAAAAAAAAAAATGGGAACAGCTTTACAATAGTAAAACAACTGTATTTCTGTGTGACAAGACTGCAAACCATAAACTTTATCTAAATGACTAGGTATGATTGAAATGAAAATCAAAATTTTGTAAAGAACTTAAAAAGGACATTAAGATTAATTTGGGAGGCAAAATGGAAAAAGAAACTCAAAATATCTTAGATAAGATTATACTATAAAATTCCTGTAAGGTTAGGGATTGTGTTGTACCACAATATCTTCCACATAATATCTATAAATATGCCTTTTCGAGTGAGTAATAAAGTGAGAAATGGGATAGGCAGAATTCCAAGATGACACCCAGGACTTCTAGCTCCTGCTATACACACCCTCTAAAATTCCTTCTTGAGTATATGTGGATGGTGAATATGATATGATTTCACTCTTATGATTAAGTCAACTGAAAACTAACTCTAAGTTATTGAAGGGAGATTATCTTGGATGGTCCTGAACTAATTAGGTGTGTCCTTAAAAAAGGGACTTCTGGGCCCTTCCTCGAAGAAATTCTGAAGCCAGAGATTCTCCTGCTAACTTGTAAAAAATAAATAAATAAATAAATTGTCACATTGTAAAGTGGGCCATGTGGGCTATGTGGTTAGGACCTGCCTGAGGGTACCCTCTAAGACCTGTGAGCCACCTGAACTACAGCCACCCAAAAAATAGGGATGTTGGTTCCATAAGCACATGGAACTGAATTCTTGCCAATAATATAAACATGGTTGGAAGTTAATTTTTCCCTAGTCCAGCTTCCAGATGGGGATGAAACCTAGGCAAAAACTTAATTTCAGCATTGTGGAACCCTCAGCAGAGGACCAAGGTTAGCCATGCCCAGACTCATGTCCCACAGAATCCTGAGATATAAATTAAGCTGCTATGTTTGTAGTAACTGGGACATAGGAATAGAAAACTAATATAAGAAGGAACTTGCCCAAATGGGTATTAAACATACCATAAATGTTCAATAATTTTTCTATTGCACAAGACTCAATTGATGGATTGATGGCTATTATTAGATATCTCAGAAATAGGCAAAATTTTATATATCCAGATTTTATTTATAAGCAATGTACATTATTAGCTAGATCAGAAAGAACATTTATTGAAAAAATGGCATTAGAATTTCTATGTACTTTCTGATATGTAAAAAAGTAGCTAATTACATGGTATATTCAAAAATACATTATAGATTGATTAATAATTTAAGTGAAAGAGACAAACTGACAAAATTAGTAGAAAATGTAGTTAAATATTTTTTTCTGATTTCAGAAAAGGGAAATATTTCTCATGCATAATAACAAATGTGGAACTCTCAAGGGAAATATATGTAGTGGTGATACTATACCAGTTTTGGATCAAAGCAATAAATAAATTGATTTGACAAACTGACATGCTTGAATTAGTTTAATTCAAGATTTATAGAATTAAAGACAAAGGGGAAATTCTGAAAATATATTTAAGATATATATTGCCAATAATACATTTTACATGGCTAATGCAAACATGTACCAATAGCCCTATGTATACCTGCATGGTTGTCGGCCTCAACTTTAGCCTTATCTAAATAGGCTCCTGCACTCCTTGCTTATATCATCATTGTATATTCATAATGGTGCTCCATGCCCAGGCCATTGAATAATGGGCCATAGATTGTTATTTAACTCAGTGGTTTGATAATCATTTTATGACATGGTCAGACAGAAATGTTGTGACAGTTAAATTATTATTATTATTATTTTTTAAACTGCCCTTGGGGCCACAGAGACCATGGTCTCTTATATGGGCATTCAGTTGAGGGGTCTAGGTCTTTCTTTGCTAGGTCTTGTGCCTAATAAGTAAGGAAATAGAGAAGAGAGGAGAAAGAAGGTAATGAAGAAAAGAGAAATTAAAGAAGACAGAACAGAAAAAGGAGAGGAGAGAATAGTTTCCTGAATAAAGAGAAGGGAAGAAGAGAGCATGGAGATGAAATGGACCACATAGGGTCTGAATGCTACAAACCATTGGAGCTATGAGGAGAGGAGAGAAGACAAGAAGGCACCCCAGGATATGGAGATGAAAATGTCCACCCCATATTTGGGGAATAAAAAAAGGAGCATGTGAAGAACACAGGGGAACCATAGATTGTGAGAGAACAAAAGAGCTAGGAATGGCCCTCCCGATAGGGCTCTGGTACTGGGAAGTTCTAATCAATAGCTATTTTTCTGGACAACAAAATAAGAAAGAATGTAAAATAGAAAGAATATTGCTTACCTCTACTTGATAACCTAAGTGGATAGGTCTGTTACACAGAATGTCCACAAAGGCAACATGAAAGTTTCTTTTTTTTTTCTTTCTTCTTTTCTTTTTTTTTAACCTTTAGTGCTTTCCTGTGCCTAAAGGAGAGATAAAGAAACTATGATTACGAATTTGTCTCACCAGAGTTTTCCATCAAATCCCTGGAATCCTTTAGGTCATTTCTGAACAATTTTTATGTTAATTTATTTATTTAACTTCTGCTTTGGTAGGTCTATTTTAACTGTTAGGGTCCGTGATCAAAGGAGCGAGACTGATACAAAGCGAAGGTCAAACAAGTCTTTATTTCACGCAAAGCATGGAGAATCAAACCGACCGGTCGGGGATGCCTCTTACAGAGAGAGCGACCCCTCCCAGCCTCACAGACTAACTTTTATAGGGCAAAGGTCATGTGGTTAAGCCTGGCCACACAGAGGTGGCCAATGAGATTGTAACACACAGAGAAGGTTGCATAGTCATGCTAGGTCACACACGGGTGGCCAATTGAATTATAATTCACCCTATAGTAGCTATTTGAACTAGCCTATCACCTTGGTCAGAATTGGCACCCAAAAGGCGCCCCAAGGGCGGGGCCCACATCCTTTGGTAGTTAGGGAGATAGTATGTGCACTTTACTGATTGGATGTCTCCACCTGGCCTAACTCGTCCTTGTACTCTGGGCTTTGTTATCTCCACCCGACCTGACCCATCCTTGTATTTGGGCTCTATTATCAGGGAGGGTCGGCCATATTTTACTGGTTTCCCAGACTTGCTTTTAAGTAAGTTCCCTGGAGCGGGGGAGGGGGTCAGTTTAAGTTTTACTGCATAAACAACAAAATCACTGTTTAACCGAGATGGAATCACTCTGGCTAAATAGGCCCTTACATAAAATTTATTCACAGAACTTAATTTGATGCATTTTTCACAGTTTTTATTTTATAGCCCAATGCTCTTGGGATAAGAATCCAGAAGTAGGTATGTCAGGGATATTGATTATAATTTTAAACATACTTTTTAAATGTACACATCTAATGTACTCATCATTGTCTAAGGAGCCCATTGTCTAAGAAGTCTGAAAGACTTTAAAGGATTCCATTTTGGTTACTCATTGAGAGGGAAATAGATGAATGAATTAGTGGATAGGAAGCCATTACTTTTTTTTTTTTTCTCTCTCAAAATCAAGGTTTCTGAACTCCAGAATATTATTCACACAGAACAATTCCATTCCTGAATTACCTCTTCCTAGCTAAACACTTACCAGACAGTATAGCAGTGCAAAAGACAAGAGATTATGTGAGACTGGCTCCATGAATCAGTTTTTTCTGTCTCAGATTCTGTTTCCTATTATAAATATCCTTGTATTTGTCTCATTCCCTGCTTTATGGTACCCATATTATCCAGATGTACCCAAAAGAATGATTATTTTCTTATCCTCGGTCCTCCTCACCCTGCTCCGAGAAATGCTCTACTATCTTTTTTGAGGATAAGCCACTCACTCTCATGGCCATTGGCAATCAGTGTAAAAGCAGTAAAATTCTATCAAATATCAACACTCAATTAACAATGAAGTTTCAGCAAACTCTATTTGCACCCACATTCTATTTTATATAGAGCCTTCAAATTGTGATTCATTCCTTAACAACACATACACAATTGAAAACCAGTAAAAGGCAAGGATAGAAGACAGAAATGATCAGTTTGAATGTAAAAATAAATATTTTTACCTATAGGAAGCCATTCTATTTCTTGCTTCAGGGAATTGAATACACTGTGACATAATGTAATCTTTAAAAGCATAATGGCACAGAGACAACTGTGAATACAGTGCACAAATTCTGACATTGACAAATTGTCCAGGAATCGATGAAATATAAATGGGACTGACAAACTTTCCAATTTCATTGATGTTTAAGTACTTAAAAAATCAAACTGCTCAAATCATTTTAATGCTAGTACTTCTATAAGACTTTTAAATCCTGTTTAAAAAAAGTCTGAAAACACAATATTGTATTGTATAGTTATATAAAGTTAGAGTCTAATATAAATCCAGCCTTACAAAAATCACTATTCTAAGAGAGTACAGAAATGTTGATTTAGTAAGAAAAATAACAGCTACATCTTCTCTTGCATGAAGAAAAAAAGCAGCTACCAGTCAAAAACTTTTTTCGTATTTCTTCAACAACACCCATGAATTTATCTGTTTAAACATTGGCTTCTTTTTTTTTTTCCTTCTGTTCCTTTTCTCATTCTTTCTGAAAGGCTATAACCTCTCCCTCTGCCTGATCCTGTCTGCTTCCCTTTGCACCTTGCCTCATTATCTATTGTTGAATTAATTATCATATCATGCTCTTCTTCCCCATACAATGGCACCTTTTTATGAAGCACCTAAAAAGAAAAATATATATATTTAAAATTATTAATAATTCTTTATCACATCTTAATAAAATATATAATTTTTCAAGTCCTCCCCTAGGAAAAATATTGTGTGTGTGTGTGTGTGTGTATGTGTGCAGCAATAAAATTAATGGTATCTGCCACATAAAAAATGTATTTCCAATGAGAGTGAACTTTAAGTTTGGATAAATAGGAAAGATATGTTTCTGGAAAAGAAAACTAAATGTTCCCTGTAATTAAATTTATAGCTCTAATACATACAAAATCAATATTCTAAAGGATCTGTTCTTTAACTTGTCAAAACTTTAAAAAATATCTTTCAAGAAAGAAACAGAGTATAAAAGGAAGTTCAAGAATGTATTTAGAGGAAAAGAGCCCTAACTCATATTACAAATTTTAAATAATATTTTAGAGTTAAAAGAATATAAGCAATGTGATAATTAGAAAAAGATAAATGGTTCAATAGACTGGGATTGCAAAACCAGAAATATATTTTATTTAAGAAAAAATGAGGCTAAAAAAATAAAAAGAAAAAAAGAAAAAATGAGGCTTATATTAAATAAAAATTGTATTTCCTGAAAAAAATAATAAATTGATTAATTCCTAAAGATTCCATTACTTATTTTGGGGGAAGAGTTAATATTTAAACGTGTACATTACACAGCAAAGTTCTCAATAAACTTCTTCTAGACATCTATTCTGATGCCTATATGGGATTTCAGAATCAACATGTCAGAATTCATCATCTCTCTTCATAAAGTAGGTTTTTCTCTGATATTCTCTATAACAAGTATTATCACCATAATCATTCAAGTTACCCAACCCAGAATTTTTTTTTTTATGATTGACCAGTAGTTTTTCCATTAGATGTAGTTTACTATTAAAATTATTTTCTGCGACAGCGCCCGGCTAGCTCAGTCGGTAGAGCATGAGACTCTTAAAATTATTTTCTGTTTAACTACCAGTGAAAATTCTGCACATATAATACAATTCAAAGGATGAGATGATCAGTTTTGTTGATTGACAGCAGAAGTAATCTTTACTAATTATACTTATAGATGCTTATGACTCTCCCTGCCAGCTGTACACTACTTAGTAGATTTAAAACTGTCCACAGAAATTCATAAAGATGCTAAGATGTTTTCCATGGTAATTCCACCGACAATATTAGAGTTAATGGTATCATACTACTTCATTCCCTATTGAAGGATTTTCTCTATTCTGCTTACATTCAATATAGTTTATAAAGCATTGTTTCAGAAACTTTAGTCCATACAAAAAGAGACATTAACATCATTTGTGAACAGTTTTTGTATATGTATATCTTACTTCTTTCAACAAGATTGGAGCATAAGATATTTCAGTATTACCACTACATCTCACATAGGTCACAGACCCAGATTTATAGAAATTCTTTGTTTTAAAAGTTAAAAAATATATATATTAAAAGTATCGAATGCCTAATTATACATTAGACTGACATATTTCATGTCATTTAAATTTCTAAACAATTCTACAAAGTAGAGTTATTTTTTCATATTTATTTATTTTTAAAGATTTATTTCTTTATTAGACAGAGAGCAGAGAGCCCACAAATGGGGGGCAGGGCCACAGGTAGAGGGAGAGGGAGAAGAAGGCTCTCTGCTGAGCAAGGAACACAATGCAGTATGGGGCTCAATCCCAGGACTCTGGGATCATGAGCTGAGTTGAAAGCAGATGCTTAAGTAACTGAGCCACCCAGGTACCCCCATATTAATATTTTAAAAAGCAATTTATTCAGTGTAATTTGGCTGGAATTTGCATTAGACTTTAAATTTAAAGGTGGTTTTGTTTTATTATAATTCTCTATTTTATAAAATTATAAAGGAAAATAAAAGAGATCACTTTGTTATGCCATTTATAATGAACATAGTATCAAGATTGTTATAGGATAGTAACTATTTGACTAAATAATCATGACTATAATTTTGGGAAGAGAGATAATTAATATCTCACAAGACATTAATATCATTTTTTCCAGACAAAATTAACTGGGAAGAAAAGAAATTATTAAATAATTATTAGACAAATAATTATTAAATAAATAAATAATTGATAATTGATACATAATTATTAAAATTACTAAATGAATAATAAAACACAAAGTTGGGAGTAGAGAAGGAAATTTAGTAAGCACTTACTTTGTCTTAAACAGTACTTGCCTTTTTATATATTTTCATTTCATTCAGTGAACAATGTTAAATTGAAATTTATACACATAAAATATAAAGAGAATCCAAATCATAAACCTCACTGGGTGTTATTTACTTTTCTATCAATCTCCGCATCTTCTTGCTCTAAATACAACCAGGGTCTTAGGCAGCTTTAGCAAATGGAGGCCATTCTCTTTTCCACACCTCATATATCTCTAGCATGTGTAAATGAATTAAGTGATCTTTTTGGTTCCTTACTGCCCTTTCCATCAAATGTCTTCTTTCCTCTCTCTTAAAATCTCCAGCATTTTGAACTATATTTAGTCAGGTTTCATACTCTTTTACCTTCCTGTTAATGTCATCTAAAGTTCCAATTGTGCTCCTTCATTCTTTGATCATTTAGAGAATTGGATCACTGTCATCTTCACTCTTCTTATTATCATTCTTGTCAAAGTCAGGATATAGTAGATGATCCCTTAAACGCTGTCTTGTTACATCCTTGACCATGCCACATTTGGAGACGATTTCTTCCTCTCCACTCAATCCACTTATAGACTTATAATTGATAATCTGTTATCACCAATGCATGTTCTAGCTCCCAGTTTATAAGTAATGCTTCCACTCTCTGATTTTGATCTTCTATAAATTGAGTTCTTACCTTATTCAGCAGCACCCATCCATGCAGTATATGTCTCTCCTGATTTTGGTCTTTAATTTTTCTTAGCACTACTTTTTAGTTTTCAGTGTATGGTTCTTTCACATATTTTATCAGTTTTATCTCTAAGCATTAATATGTTTGATGATATTTTAGGTGGCATTGCTATATTAATTTCTGTTGTTTATTGTTAATATATAGAAATGCAATTGATTTTAGTATATTGATTTTGCATTCTTTACATTCTACTGCTTTGTTATCTTATTTTTAGTTCTAGTAACTTTTTTATTTTTTATTTTTATTTTTTTCCAAGTTTTTATTTAAATTCTATTTAGTTAACATATAGCATAATATTAGTTTCAGGTGTAGAATTTACTGTTTCAACACATCCATACAGCACCCAGTGCTCATCACAAGTGCACTCCTTAATCTCCAACACCTATTTAACCCATCCCCATACCCACATCTCCTCTGGTAACCATCCATTTGTTCTGTGTAGTTAAGAGCTTGTTTCTTGATTTCACTTTCTTTCTCCCCCAACCCATGATCATTTGCTTTGTTTCATAAATTCCACATATGAATGAAATCATATGGTAATTGTCTTTCTCTGACTGACTTATTTTGCTTAACATAACACTCTTTAGCTCATCCATATAATTGCAAATGTCAAAATTTCATTCTTTTCGATGACTGAGTAATATCTATATCTATCTATCTATCGACCAGTCAATCTATAGATCGATCGATCGATAGATACCATTTCTTTATCCATTCCTCAGTCAATGAACATTTGGGCTCTTTCCATAATTTGGCTTCTGTTGATAATGCTGATATAAAAAGGGGTGCATGTGTCCCTTAGAATTAGTATTTTTGTATCCATTGCTAAAAAACCTTGTAGTGCCATTGTTGGATCATAAGATAGTACTATTTTTAACTTTTTGAAGCACTTCCATAAAGTTTTTCCACAGTGGCTTCACCACTTCACATTCCAACAAGGCAAGAGGGTTCCCTTTTCTCTGCATCTTAGGCAATTCCTGTTGTTTCCTGTATCGTTAATTTTAGTCATTGTGACAGGTGTGAGGTGATACCTCATTGTAGTTTTGATTTGTATTTTCCTGATGATGAGTGATGTTGAGTATCTTTTCATGTGTCTGTTAGCCATTTGTATAGCTTCTTTGGAGAAAAGTCTGCTCATGTCTTCTGTCCATTTTTTAACTGGATTTTTTTTAAGTGTTGAGTTTTATAAGTTCTGTATATATTTTGGATACTAACTCTTTATCAGATGTCATTTGCAGTTGTCTTCTCCCAATCCATAGGTTCCTTTTAGTTTCATTGATAATTTCCTTTACTGTGCAGAAGCTTTTTATTTTGATCTAACCCCAGTAGTATCTTTTTGCTTTTGTTTCCCTTGCCTCAGGAGACATATCTAGTAAAAAGTTGCTATGGCTGATATCAAAGAGGTTATTGTCTGTGTTCTTCTCTAGGATTTTAATGATTTCCTATCTCACACTTAGGTTTTTCATCCATTTTGAATTCATTTTTGTGCATGATGTGAGAAAGTGGTCATGTTTCATTCTGCATGTTGCCATCCAGTTTTCCAAGTACCATTTATTTATCTATTTTAAGGATTTTATTTATTTGCTTGGGTGAGAGAGAAACACAGAGAGATAGCAAGAGAGAGCATGAGTGGGGAGAAAAAGAAGCAGGTTCCCCACTGAGCAAGGAGCCCAAGGCAGGGCTTGATCCCAGGACACTGGGACATGACCTGAGCCAAAGGCGGAGCCTTAACTGACTGAGCCATCCAGGTTCCCCTTCCAGTACCAGTCATTGAAGAGACTGTCTTTTTTTTTTTTTTTCCATTGAATATTCTAGCCTGCTTTGTCGAAGATTAGTTGACCATATTGTTGTGAGTTTATTTCTCAGGTTTCTATTCTGTTCCATTGATCTATGTGTCTGTTTCTGTGCTAGTACCATACTGTCTTGATCACTATAGCTTTGTAATATAATTTGTATATTGTAATATAACCTGCTATGCTATAACTTGGAATTATGGTACCTCCAGCTTTGCTTTACTTTTTCAAGATTGCTAAGGCTATTTGGGGTCTTTTGTGGTTTCATACAAGTTATAGGATTGTTTTACCTCTGAAAATTTCTAGTGGCATTTTAATAGGGATTGCTTTGAATGTATAGATTGTTTTGGGTAGTATAGACATTTTAACAATAATTCTTTTTCCATTTCATGAGCATGGAATGTCTTTCCATTTTTTCTGTGTGTGTCATCTTCAATTTATTTCACCAATGTTTTATAGTTTTCAGAGTATAGTTCTAGTAACTTTTAAGATAGATTGGATCAAATTGTCTAAGTAGAAATTCTTGTTGTCTTTAAATAATGACATATTTACTTCTTTCCCTCCAATTTCGTAAAACATTATTTCATCATTTTGCAAACACTGTAGTGTTTGTAGACTTAGACATCTAGAATGATGTTAAATAGAAGTAGAAAGAATAAACAGATTTGTTTCTTTCTAATATAAGTTAAACAATTATTCTTTCAAAATGGACTATGATGATAACTAGATTTTTCACAGAAGCATTGTATTATGTCTAGGATGTTTTCTTTGAATCCAGGCTGATACTTTTTATTTTTTAATCAGTAATGGATATTGATTTTATCATTTTTTTTTCTCTACCTACTGGGATTATCTCACATTTTTTTCCTGTTTATTCTGTTAGTATAATAATATTGAATTATTTTCAAATGTTAAGACAGCTGGGAAAGTATTTCATCACTGTTTCTTCACTGTTTCTTTGTTTTGTTTTGTTTTGTTTGTTTGCTTGTTTGTTTTTCCTCTCTTTCTTCTACCCTTTGAGTACTCTAAGTATACAGGTTAGGCTCCTTGAAGTTGCTCCTTGGTACACAAATGCTCTGTATTTTTTACAATTGTCTTTTGTCTGTGTCTTCTCCAGTGATTTTGTTTTGGATGGTAACTTCATGTTCATCAGTTAATCCTATCTAGTGGATTTTTCTTGTTCTCTTTCTTTAATCTCAGACATTGTAATTTTCATCTCTAAAAAACTAATTTGAATAAATTTTTGTCTTTCTCTATGGAATACAGTTATAAGTGTTTCTGTTTGTTTCTGTATCCCTGTGTGCTAATTCTAACATCTATATCCATTCTCAGTTGATTTTGATTGATTTATTTCTTCATTATGTATGCTATTATCTTACTGCTTTTCTGGTTTGATAATTTGTTATTGAATGCTAGTCATTGTAAATTTTACTTTGTTGAGTGATGGATACTTTTATATTCTTATAAATAGTTTTGAACTTTGTTTTAGAATATAGTTAAGTTACTTAGCAACAGTTTCACCCTTTCAGGTCTTGATTTTAAGATATGTCATACATAACAAATTTTAGTCTAGTTTTTTTGGTCTAGTCTTGCCCCACTACTGATGCAGGATCTTCATGAACTTTCTACACACTGCTTTATGAATCAGGAGGTTTTCCAGTCTGGCTGGTAGGAACAGCTACAATTACCACTTCTGTGTGAGTACTGAGGGTACTCAGTACTCAGGGTACCAGTATCCCTTTTGATGACTTTTGTCTGTCTTGAGTGGTTTGTTAACATGTACAGATTGGTCATTGTTCACCTGAATACTTGAAAGATAGTTATTAAAAGTTTCCCAAGGGCACCTGGGTGGCTCAGTGGGTTAAGCCTCTGCCTTCAGCTCAGGTCATGATCTCAGGGTCCTGGAATCAAGCCCCACATTGGGCTCTCTGCTCAGTGGGGAGCCTGCTTCCCCATCTCTCTCTGCCTGCCTCTCTGTCTACTTGTGATCTCTGTCAAATAAATAAATAAAATCTTTAAAAAAATTAAAAATAAAGGTCTCCTGAGTTTACTCTTTGTGTATCTCTTTTCTTTGCAGTACTCTGTCCTGTGAACTCCTGGTCTTCCCAGACTCTTGGGTTCATATCCTCTTTGCTCTACCAGGATTTCCCCTTCTTAAGTCATGCACTGGAAATTTTCTCAAAGAAGAGAGTTGTAGCAATCTCAAAGCTCACTTGATTTGTTTTTCATCTCACAAGAGTCACAGTCCTTTGTTGTCTGATATCTTCTAGCTCACTGTCTTGAATGTTATTTATTTATTTATTTATTTATTTGAGAGAGTGAGAGAGAGCATGAGAGGAGAGAAGGTCAGAGGGAGAAGCAGACTCCGCCTTGGAGCTGGAAGCCTGATGCTGGACTCCATCAGAGTACTCCAAGATCATGACCTGAGTGGAAGGCAGTTCTTTAACCAACTGAGCCACCCAGGTGCCCTCTAGCTCACTATCTTGAAAACATTTTTCTTCTCTTTGCATGGTTTTTGGTTGTTTCAGGCTGAGGAGTCAATCTAATTCTTGCCATTGCATCTTGGCCAGAAATAAAAGTCTCCAGATTGTCCTCTTACATCTTTCTACCACCAAATACAACATACTTTCTTAATCTACCTACACACTTTGTTTCTTTACATGCAGTGGAGTCAAATATATATGAAGAGAAAACATATGATGTCAACCCTTTCATTTAATCCAATTCTTTTTAACCCACATCCTGTAACTATCTTCTCTCTCTTTTATATTGTAAATTTTGTCCTATACTGAAAAGATGAGTAAAATTTTGTTGTTGTTGTTTTCCTCTAAAAGACTGAATAATAAATATTTTGGACTTTGCAGTCCCTGTGGTCTCTGTTGTGACTATTCAATTTTGCTACTGCAGCAGAAAAGCAGCTATATATAATACATAAATTAAAGGACATGACTATGCTCTAATACGTTTTATTTGCAAAATGCTTGTAGTGGTCTTAATTTGGCCCATGAACCACAGTTTTCCAAATATGATCTGTTGAATCATTACCTTGCCATAATCATCTTCATTTTAAACACAGTGGCAGAATCCATCCATTCTCCTTGTTTTCTTTTCATCTTCTAGTTTTCCTATAATACATTCAAAATGATATTTATTTAAAACTACTTAAAACTTATACATAGTAGCTTTGATCAAAATCACCAATGACATACAATTAATTTTATTTTACACTATGTGTATAGCACAGCCTTCTTCTTGAACTATTTTATGTTCCTGGTTTCAACCACGTTACCCTTGTTTCTTCCTATCCAGTTGACTTTTTGTGACCCTTTCTCACAGATCTATAAATTTCGAGACATTTCCATGATAACTTTTTTAATATTATTTCTGTCTTATCAGATTTTACTGGTTCTGTAACTTTAAAACTATGTGATAAGTCCTCCTAAATTTAAAGTTCTAATTGTTGGCATATCTCAGAGCTCAAGACTCTTACATTCAATTTCCTATTTGACCTTTTGTATTTAATAGGCATTTCATAACTAAACTTGTCATAAACAAAACATAATATTTGATATATCCTCCTGAATCTATTAATTTTAAATATTTCCTTTTTCTGTAAATGCCACCAATGTTAGCATAATTGTCCAAACTTACTGTTGGAGTCATTAAAGATGATATTTTCCTTCACATTCAGCAACAGGTTTACCTGTAAATCTTAATCATTGTACTCTTCACATACATTCTATATCTGACTTTCACCTTTACTACCAAAACTCTGTCCAGGCAACTAACATATCCCATCCTTTCTCTCAATTACCCATTGCCCATTTGCCATAGCTATCAACAAGTTAAAAACAAAAACAAAACCAAAAACAAAACCACAAATTATATTATAAGGTCCCCATATTCTAAACACTCCAGTGTCTTTTGATCACACTTAAATAAACACCTAAACTTCTTCCTAAGGCCTGAAGAACTGTATGATATGGTTTCTAATAATGTCTTCCACCTCATATGTTACCACTATCCACTTGTTCACTGTTGTCCAAATAGTTGGCTTCCTTACTAGCCTTTAAATGCCAAGCACACTGTAGTTTTTTCGAAGTTCATGCTTGCTAGTTCCAGTGGCTCTAACTTCCATCAGGTTCAAGACCTCACTTCATTCAGGCAGAAGGATTAAAATGTTTGCATTTTCTATAAACTTACCATACTCTCATGACACTTACCTGGGGATTTTTTTTTTTTTTTTTTTACCAATTCACCTCAAAATTTGAATAACTTTTTATAACATTGCTTCTTCTTCTTCTTCTTCTTCTTCTTCTTTTAAGATTTTATTTATTTATTTGACAGAGAGAGATCACAAGTAGGCAGAGAGGCAGGCAGAGAGAGAGGGAAGCAGACTCCCCACAGAGCAGAGAGCCCGATGCGGGGCTCGATCCCAGGACCCTGAGATCATGACCTGAGCAGAAGGCAGAGGCTTTAACCCACTGAGCCACCCAGGCGCCCCTTCTTCTTCTTCTTCTTCTTCTTCATAATTTCCTCCACAGTCAGTCTCTATGCTGTTGCAGTCCTCTGTTTTCTTCCTAAAGTAACTGGAAATATTTAACCTATGCATTTGATTTTGTGCTTGTTTATCATATCCACCACTGATGCCCAACCTTAGAATCTAAAGGCAAGAATTTACTCTATATTGTTCACTCTGTATCACAAGAATCTGCAAATTGCTTGTCCAATATATTAGACATCCAATAAAGATTTACTGAATAATTGTCAAATGCCAATCAGAGTTTTCATTGTTAATATAAACATTTTAGTGAGGTATTAAAAATAAAATTGTACATAATATCACTAATAGGGAAAATTATAGTCAAATGTAACAGAATATATAAAGGAGCCTTTAAAATGGAGGCATAATTTTGTGAAAAGATATGAGAAAATAAGACAATAGGTGGTTTCTAACTATGTGTTTGAAAGAAAATCTAGGGAAAATGAGACATGAACAATGATGGTGTCATTTTAAAAAGATTTTCATAAGTCAGTTAATAAGCACTTAAGGTGCTATATATGAATGAAGAGACAAAGTTTTAAAAGGATTAAAGATAATGAGGCAAAGAAGAACACAAAGGACACATTATGGCAAGAGAAAAATAGAGTGTCAGGGAAACAGATACCAAAGTTGTATTAGAAGGCACTCAAAAAAATACCAAGTACAAGTCACTATAAAATAGTTTAACACATTCTTACAACATTGATGAATGTTAGTGTTTGTACTAATGTTACAGTGTCTATGAGATTTTAAATGGTTATATTTGTTCTTCTCCTGAAA
Organism: Lontra canadensis; assembly: GCF_010015895.1. Taxonomy (NCBI): domain Eukaryota; kingdom Metazoa; phylum Chordata; class Mammalia; order Carnivora; family Mustelidae; genus Lontra; species Lontra canadensis. Next base: position 40,429,455 of record NW_022630995.1, on the reverse strand, counting down.
TATGGTTCATATTGTGGAAATTAATATTAATCTAAATCTTCTTCTTCTTCTATGTCAATGAATAAAGAAGACAAACACCTGTCACACAATCTTCAAAAAATATTCCAAAACAAATGATAGATAAGATATCTCTCCAGTAGGACTCTGTCAATAATTCATTTTCCACACACCTCTGGGTGCTACAGTAGCATTTAATAGACTCTCTAGTGCATACTCTGTAGTGTATTTTGCACTAGAACACTGACACAGAGGAATAATGCTGAGGGCAAAAATAGGACAACTGAGTTCTTGGTGAATAATTCGAAGAATGACTGAATCATTTTTCTTTCTAGGTTGGAAATGAGTTTTGTTTGCACTGTTCCACATTTTTGTTATAAGTAAGGCTTGTATTTTCTGTGGAAGAGTTTGTCTTATTCTGACAAATACCCATTAAAGTATAGAGGGAAATAGAGAAGAAGATGTGATTATATTATAGAGGAAAAATTCTATGAAAATGACTTATGTTCAGTCTGTAGGTATCTGATCCCTGAGACTGTCATTCAAACCATTTGGTCCTGCTGAAAACTCATGGTCTTCATAAATCTTTGCTGATATAAAGTACTATTTAACTATTAATCTTTGCTGATATAAAGTACTATTTAACTGATATAAATTATTATGCTTAACAGAGTTGTTAAACTACTTCTTGTCACTTCTTAGTCCTTAGAGATGAGAATTATATGGTGGTAGTGGGTTTTATACAAGTGCTTTTGTTGTTTTCAATGTCAGGTCAAGATAATTTTTGTTTCTGCTCTCTATTCCTGCTTTTTCTCCATTGCCCTTTTCTTGGGTTCTGCATTGTCCTTCTCTCATACATTGGTATTTGACGTTTTATAATTTCATGTTCTGAACAACTGCCAAAATACCATAAAGTATCATTAACTATTAAAATTTTAAAGTTTATATCAATTCTGGGGTGAGGAAAATGACAATTCAAAAGGGAGGAAAGTAAATATAGAAAATAGAGTTAAATAATACATGGCAGGATTGCATGGTGAAATTTTACATGGGCAGTAGAGAATAGAACATTCAGAGGTATTAACTGGAAAAAAGGGGAGAGAGAGAGAGAAAGAGAGAGAGACAAAATAATGAAAAACTTAATAAGGAGGGGACAGGACCAGGAAAAATAAGACATATCATGTAAAGTAATTTGAGTTTTAAAATGAATTAGGAATTTAAAAAATTCTCAGGTAAGTGGTCTAAGGTTTTGAAAAGTTTATGGGAAGTCCAGAATTTATTTTCCTTTTCACTAGAAGGATGCAAATGCTTCCCTTTGGTTTATTTGAGGGGGAAGAAAAAAAAAGGCAAGAAGAAAATGATGACAAGAAAATAGTTGTCAGTTTTCTGGAGAAAGTTGAATATGTTAGGTTTACAAATTGTCAGAGGATCTTTCTGTCAAACAATAAAATGTTAGGAGTTGTTTTAGTCAAGTGGGCAGAAATAACTATATACTCACATTTCTATTCATTGTTTATTCATTCAGTGAATATGTACTATTTATATTAGGCACTGTACAAAACATGAAGATAAAAAAGATGTATACTTCCATAGCCAAGTAAGTGATGATGGTACAAAGCATGAAGATAAAAAGATGTATATATCCATAGGCAAGTAAGTGATGATGGTACCTCAGACCTGGGAGGAAGTCATGTCAGTGCTGAAAAGAAGAATGAGTATAAATATGTATTGAAGATAGAACAGATATGCTTTCCTGATGCATTGGATACGGGATAAAAATGAATGGAGTCATGGATGCAAGGGTTTTGAGCTACACAACAAAGATAGTCTTCAACTGAAGTCAGAAATTTAGTTTTTGAAATGTTAAGTTGAGATATATTTTCATATCCTGTACACTATTTTGAGTAGGCAGTGAACTCTAATCTAAAAGGTTAGATTTGGGAAGAAGTAAGTAGTCTATACAGAGAAACTTATGAAAGTTTGATCTATACAGCATATTTAAATCATTAAAAATAGTTGATATCAACAAGGAAGTGAAACTATAGAGAAGAGAACCAAGGACTAATCCCTGCGGCATTCCAAAATTCAGAAGAGGATATACACATAAAGTTAGCTAAGGAGAAGAAGAACCAGAATAATAGAAAAGAAAAAGAAATATCATAAGATTGTATTGTCTTGGAAGCCTATAGAAGGGAGTTCATAAAGCAAGAGTGGGAATAATCAAATGACAATGTCAAATGCTGACTAGGTAAATGACATAAGGATCAATAATTGACACATTAAATAGATATATGTTATGAGGTAGACAGCAGTGAAATAATGGTGACCCAAATATATTGAAGACCCTAAGAAATTGTTGGGTTTGGAGAAGCAAAAGTTAGAGAGTTAGGAGGAGTGATTAGGAAATAGGATAGATGAATTTAACATTAAAGGTGGCTACAGGTGTGTCTTATGTAATATAAGACTTGCTGGTAATAGCCAATTCTTAAATTTTCAGGGATTCTGTAGGCTGAATATAAAATTACCAGTCCTTAAAATCAGCCATGGTTGGATAATTTATATGGAAATATAAAAGCTCGTACAAACCAAATCTTTTTATCCCTCAGAGTTGGTTTATTGATATTTCACATATATTCATATATTTATCACTGTAATGTCTAGGGTATAACTTTTAGAATGTGTGTTTTGTTTTAAATATTTTATTTATTTACTTGACAGAGAGAGAGAGAGACAGCAAGAGAGGGAATACAAGCAGGAAGAGTAGGAGAGGGAGAAGCAGGCTTCCCCTTAAGCAGGGATTCTGATGTGGGGCTCAATCTCAGAATCCTGGGATCATGACCTGAGGTGAAGGCACATGCTTAATGACTGAGCCACCCAGGCTCCCCACAAATCTTGAACTAAGTTGAAGATAAGCAAATAAGAGAAAATAAGTATAAATAATCAAGAATCCAAAGTATTAGTATGTGTAATTTGAATATTCTAAGTATTCTGTATGTGTAAATTGAAATAATGAAAAATTGAGACAGACTAGAGAAAGTAACCAAGAGCCACAAGCTAAAAACAGCTAGAAATGATAGGGTGTGACAAGTCAGTTGTCAGATAATAACATTGAGGAATAGTATGTCCTATACTAAGGTGAAATTTGGTACAAACCCAGGAGTGTTGGGGATAAGAAAAGGAGAATGGTCTGAAAGTGGCTACCGGAGCAATCCTGTCTCCAGGTTCTGTGGTAGAACTATGGGAAAAAAAAAAAAATACCCTCATTGAGAAGACTACATGGGAAGTGGGACTTTGTGGAAGTAAATCAAATTTTTACCACAGCATTAATGTGAAGTGGAAGTTGAGAGGAAAAAAGCAGGATATTAGAGATTGTTCTGATAATGTCTCTTAAATTTCAAGGGTCTCAAGCAAGATTTTGAGGAATTACAATGGAAGAATTATAGAGACATGTTTCTAAGAGTGGGGATTTGGCAACTGATCTGGAGTGTTCTTCTGTGGACCAGTATCAGCCTTCTGGTGGTGAGTATTGTGGAGGGCATGTATTGCATGGAGCACTGCATGTGGTGCATAAACAATGAATTCTGGAACACTGAAAAGAAATTTTAAAAAATAAATAAATAAATAAAAATTTTTTAAAAGGAGGAATAAAGGACTTAATGAGATTAGTTGTATGAATTCAAGGTAAGTAGTGATGGTAAGGGTGTACGGAATGACAAGGAGCAGCAGGTTTTTTTAATTCGTTCTCTTCATCCTTGATAATCAGATTAAAAGGTTTAGAAAGCATTTTTTAGGTCAAGTGTGCTATTAGACTCTGACTCTTGGAAGAGTTGAGACTTCTGGGGCCAGTGTGCTATACTGCAAGTCCCCCACTTCATCACTGATGATGAGGGAAGAAGCCCTAAGTGGGAGGTATGACCTTTAGTCCCAGAGCCCAAACTCACATCCTGACTAAGGCTTAGGCTCTTTGAAATTAAATATTTCTTGAAATATTGCAGTCAGAATTTTTTTTTTTTTGTGAAGATTTCATTTTACTTCTCCTAAGTGTAAAAATGTAGCTCTCCAGGGAGACATCACAGATAGCCATTGATCATGGGGTTAGTATTAGTGCATAATTTAAACTATCTCCTTCTCCTCCTGTGTATGGAATTCTTTTTTTTTTTTTTCTGAAGAGTCAGTGCATTGCTTCCCTTCTCTTTCTCTCCACTCTTCCCTTCCCTCCCCTCTCTCTCCTTTTCTTTCTTCCCCTTCTCCTATCCCTTCCTCCCCTTTCCTTCTTCTATGCAAGGGTAAAGAAGCATATATTGACCTGGAATTAGGATTTCCTTGAATTCTTCAGTCAAAATCTCCTATGTCCTAAGGATACAGAGCCAGTAGTCAATGAGAACCTTTGTGTAAGGAGCCTAAGATTCTTCTGGAAAGAAAGGGACATGATAACCCTAAGTGTTACCTGAGTTTCAAGTCAAGGAGACAGGATGGAATGGTTAGATGTTGCTCTATCCTAAATATCATGGCAGGAAGAGAAAATAAAATGACTCTAAGAGGAGGAGAGTTGTGTGGTGATGACATGGCTTCAGGTAAGTAAGGCATGAAGGTTCTTGGTAAGGGCTGATACCATCAGAGTTTACTGCTAACCTGTGGAATGCCCTTAAGACCCAGACATCATTTTATAGTGTAATATGATAGGGTCTACTGGTCTAATAACTTTGGAGCCTGAGTGTGTCATACTGCTCAGGGTAGCAATACACAGAACTGGATTTGGCATGGCTGCTGAGGACCCCTAACACTGTGTAAGAGCAGAACAGATGCATAGTCTATGGAAGAGGATTCCTCCCTGCTGGGAAATAGCTCTCCTCAAGATGACAGACTTTCCTTGCCTCCATATATTTGGTGTAAACATGAATCTGGGTTTCTTGGATAATTCAAAATGATTTTTAGAACAAGACAATAGTAACACAGTCTTTTTTAAATCCCTGTGGCCAATTGAAAACAAGTGATTAAAGAGATGTAACTAACTGCTATGCTGATTACATGGCACAGTTCAAATTTAAGTATAGTACTTAAAAACTCATCAATTTATTATTTTAAAATCTCTCTTGAGTTGCTTATGTGTTTTATCTTTCTACTTGGAGAGTCTCCATTGTTTATTCAATGTTGGGTCCTTTGTATATCATACAATATCAAACACCTACAAGGTAATTAATTATCATTTGTTGAATGGGTTCAAAGATTATAGCTGTCTTGATTCTCACACTCAGGCTTCCACCCAGAATATGGCTCTATTACTGAGTTACAGAAGTAGATACATGTTGTGTCAGAATAAGATTTCCCAAGCAATTAATTCATAACTGAATTCACAAAATAATAAATAGGTAGATTTCTGGGTGCATAAAAAAGAAACATTTTAATTTTGTTACAACCTGTAACTTGGTACTCTAACTTGAAAGGTAGGAAGATTTATGCCCAGCAGGTTAGCCATTTTTTTTTTTAAGAAATTACATGAATACATTGCTTCTGAAGTTCTCCTAGTATTATTTTATTTTTTTTATTATAATTGTTAAATGGATCATTGAAGCTTTCAATAAAGTAATAGGATTTATGACTATCCAAAGTTAATGAAATATTCTTAAAACTCAACAAAAAGAAAACAGCCTACTTAAATAATGAGCAAAAACCAACTTCACCAAAGAAGATATAAAGATGGCAAATAAGCATATGAAAAGATGTTCCACATCATAGGTCATTAAGGAACTGCACATTAAAAAAAGGAGATACCTATGTACCTATTAGAGTAGCTGAAATTCCAAACATTGGCAACACTAAATTTTAGCAAGAATGTGGAACAGTAGAAACTCTCATTCATTGCTGGTGTGAACAGGAAAATCTGCGCACAAATGTTTATTGAAGCATTATTTATAATTGCTAAAAGTTGGAAGCGAAAGATGTCCTTAAAAAGTGAATGCTTAAATTGTGGTGTGTACATATCTGGAGGCTAGTCCGGGGGAAAAAAAAAAAAAAAAGAAAGGGAGAGAGAGAGAAGGAGAGGGAGAGGAAGGTAAGAAGGGAGGGAGGGAGGGCAGAAGGGAGAGAGAGGGAGGAATGAAGGAAGGGAGAAGAAAAAGAAAGAAGAGAAAAGAAAAGAAAGAAAGAAAGAAAAGAAAAGAAAAGAAAAGAAAAGAAAAGAAAGAAAAGAAAAGAAAAGAAAAAGAAAAAAAGAAAAGGAAGGAAGGAGGGAAAGGGAAAGAGAGAGAGAGAAAAAGAAAGAAAGAAAAAGAAGGAAGAAAGAATGAAAGAAAGAAAGAAAGAAAGAAAGAAAGAAAGAAAGAAAGAAAGAAACTATCAAGCAAGGAGAAAGAAATTTACATTAATGTTGCTAACTGAAAGAAGCCAATCTGAAAAGATAACATACTGTATAATTCCAACTCTGCAATATTTTAAAAAAGGAAAATCTGTGAAGATAGGGGAAAAGGACCTGTGCTTTCTTGGGGCTCAGTGATGGGTGGGGAGTGGGGGGAAGAAGGATAGGTAGAGCTCAGGAGATTTTTTTTTTTTAAGATTTTATTTATCTATTTGACAGACAGAGATCACAAGTAGGCAGAGAGGCAGGCAGAGAGAGAGAGAGAGGAGGAAGCAGGCTCCCCACCGAGGAGAGAGCCCAATGTAGGGCTCGATCCCAGGATCCTGGGATCATGATCTGAGCCGAAGGCAGAGGCTTTAACCCACTGAGCCACCCAGGTAGCCCGAGCTCAGGAGATTTTTAAGGTGGTAAAACTACTCTGTATGGCATTGTAATGGTAGATACAAGCCATTGTACATTTATAAAAAATCTAATGATTGTGTAACACAAAGACTGAGGTCTAAAGTTAACTATAGAGTTTAGTTAATAATAATGTACTAACATTGCCTCTTTAATTGTAATACTTTTCTTACACTACTGTAAGATGTTAACAGTAGAGGTAACTGTATATGTGGGAAGTCTCAGACAATTAAAAAATGAAATGAAGTCACTTTCTACCCTTTAGAAATTAGTGTTTTAATTATTGCAGAGAATTAGTATTATTAACACACACACGCACACACAAACACACACAGATCTATGTTGATTTCATTGATTTGGTGTATAAGTACTAGAACTGATGAACTGAAAACTATTTTAAAGAAAAGGAGGAAGAACAAGTTCTGGGTAAACTCAAGATTTCACTGGTATGTAAGAACTGTGGAAAGCATAGTTTCCTGTCTGGTTTGCTGTATCCCATAGAACATAAGAATGGATCTCTCACTTAGTTTGTTTTATAGCTATTGAGTATGGTTTTCTGGGCCTACATGGTAAAAATGAACTGAATTTTTTTTCTTTTCTTTCTTTTTTTTTTTTTTAGATTAACATATAATGTATTATTAGCCCCAGGGGTACAGGTCTGTGAATCGCCAGGTTTACACACTTCAAAGCACTCACATACCCTCCCCAATGTCCATAACCCCATCTCACTCTCCCTATCCCCTTCCCCCCAGCAACCCTCAGTTTGTTTTGTGAGATTAAGAGTCTCTTATGGTTTGTCTCTCTCCTGATCCCATCTTGTTTCAGTTATTCTTTTCCTACCCTCAAACCCCCCATGTTGCCTCTCAACTTCCTCAAATCAAGGAGATCATATGATAATTGTCTTTCTCTGATTGACTTATTTCGCTAAACATAATACCTTCTAGTTCCATCCATGTCATCACAAATGCCAAGATTTCATTTCTTTTGATGGCTGCATAGTATTCATAGTATTCCATTATATATATATATATATATATACCACTTCTTTATCCATTCATCTGTTGATGGACATCTAGGTTCTTTAAATAGTTCGGCTATTGTGGACATTGCTGCTATAAACATTCGGGTGCACATGCCCCTTCAGATCACTACATTTGTATCTTTAGGGTAAATACACAGTAGTGCAATTGCTGGATCATAGGGTAGCTCTACTTTCAACATTTTGAAGAACCTCCATGCTGTTTTCCAGAGTGGTTGCACCAGCTTGCATTCCCAACAACAATGTAGGAGGGTTCACCTTTCTCTTCATCCTCGCCAGCATCTGTCATTTCCTGACTTGTTAATTTCAGCCATTCTGACTGGTGTGAGGTAGTACTCATTGTGGTTTTGATTTGTATTTCCCTGATGCTGAGTGATGGGGAGCACTTTTTGATGTGTCTGTTGGCCATCTGGATGTCTTCTTTGCAGAAATGTCTGTTCATGTCCTCTGCCCATTTCTTGATTGGATTATTTGTTCTTTGGGTGCTGAGTTTGAAAAGTTCTTCATAGATGTTGGATATTAGTCCTATATCTGATATGTTGCTTGCAAATGTCTTCTCCCATTCTGTCAGTTGTCTTTTGGTTTTCTTAATTGTTTCCTTTGCTGTGTAAAAGCTTTTGATTTTGATGAAGTCCCAATAGTTCATTTTCACCCTTGCTTCCCTTGCCTTCAGCAATTTTCCTAGGAAGAAATTACTGCAGCTGAGGTCGAAGAGGTTGCTGCCTGTGTTCTCCTCAAGAATTTTGATGGATTCCTTTCTCACATTGAGGTCCTTCATCCATTTTGAGTCTATTTTCATGTGTGGTGTAAGGAAATGGTCCAATATCATTTTTCTGCATGTGGCTGTCCAATTTTCCCAAGAGGCTGTTTTTTTTCCATTGGACATTCTTTCCTACGTTGTCAAAGATTAGTTGACCATAGAGTTGAGGGTCTTTTTCTGTTCCATTTATCTATGTGTCTGTTTTTGTGCCAGTACCATAATGTCTTGATGATGACAGCTTTGTAATAGAGCTTGAAGTCTGGAATTGTGATGCCACCAACTTTCACTTTCTTTTTTTCAATATTCCTCTGGCTATTTGAGGCCTCTTCTGGTTCCATATGAATTTTAGGATTATTTGTTGCATTTCTTTGAAAAAAAAAAAAAAGGATGGGATTTTGATAGGGATTGCATTAAATGTGTAGATTGCTTTAGGTAGCATAGACATTTTCATAATATTTGTTCTTCCAATCCATGAGCATGGAACATTTTTTCATTTCTTTGTGTCTACCTCAATTACTTTCATGAGTATTCCATAGTTTTCTGAGTACAGATTCTTTGCCTCTTTAGTTAGGTTTATTCCTAGGTATCTTATGGTTTTGGGTGCAACTGTAAATGGGATGGACTCCTTAATTTCTCATTCTACTGTCTTGTTGGTGTAGAGAAATGCAACTGACTTCTGTGCATTGATTTTATATCCTGACACTATACTGAATTCCTGTACAAGTTCTAGCAGATTTGGAGTGGAGTCTTTTGGGTTTTCCACATAAAGTATCATATAATCTGCAAAGAGTGAGAGTTTGACTTCTTCTTTGCCAGTTCAGATTCTATTTATTTCTTTTTGTTGTCTGATTGTTGAGGCTAGGACTTCTAGTACTATGTTGAATAGCAGTGGTGATAGTGGACATCCCTGCCATGTTCCTGACATTAGCAGAAAAGCTCTCAGTTTTTCCCCATTGAGAATGATATTTGCTGTGGGTTTTTCATAGATGGCTTTGAGGATATGGAGGTATATAGCTTCTATCCCTACACTTTGAAGACTTTTGATCAAGAAAGGATGATGTACTTTGTCAAATGCTTTTTCAGCATCTATTGAGAGTATCATATGGAACATTAATGTATTGTATCACATTGATTGATTTGCAGATGTTGAAACAACCTTGCAGCCTTGGAATAAATCCTACTTGGTCATGGTGAATAATCCTTTTAATGTACTGTTGGATCCTATTGGCTAGTATTTTGGTGAGAATTTTCGCATCTGTGTTCATCAAGGATATTGGTCTGTAGTTCTCTTTTTTGGTGGGATCCTTGTCTGGTTTTGGGATCAAGGTGATGCTGGCCTCATAAAATGAGTTTGGAAGATTTCCTTCCACTTCTATTTTCTGGAACAGTTTCAGGAGAATAGGAATTAATTCTTCTTTAAATGTTGGTAGAATTCCATGGGAAGCCACCTGGCCCTGGGCTCTTGTTTGTTGGGAGATTTTTGATGACTGCTTCAATTTCTTTACTGGTTATGGGTCTGTTCAGGTTTTCTATTTCATCCTGGTTCAGTTGTGGTAGTTTTTATGTCTCTAGGAATGCTTCCATTTCTCCCAAATTGCCAAATTTGCTGGCATATAATTACTCATAATGTATTCTTATGATTGTTTGTATTTCTTTGATGATGGTTGTGATCTCTTCTCTTTCACTCATGATTTTATTGATTTGGGTCCTTTCTCTTTTCTTTTTGATAAGTCTGACCAGGGGTTTATCAATCTTATTAATTCTTTCAAAGAACAAGCTGCTAGTTTCATTGATTTGTTCTATTGTTTTTTCGGTTTCTATTTCATTGATTTTTGCTCTGACCTTTATTATTTCTCTTCTCCTGTTGGGTTTAGGCTTTCTTTGTTGTTCTTTCTCCAGCTCCTTTAGGTGTAGGGTTAGGTTGTGTACTTGAGACCTTTCTTCTTTCTTGAGAAATGCTTGCATTGCTATATGGTTTCCTCTCAGTATTGCCTTTGCTGTGTGCCACAGATTTTGAACTGTTGTGTTTTCATTATCATTTGTTTCCATGATTTTTTTTTTAATTCTTCTTTAATTTCCTGGTTGACCCATTCATTCTTTAGAAGGATTCTCTTTAGTCTCCATGCATTTAGGTTCTTTCCAAATTTCCAGTTGTGATTGAGTTCTAGCTTCAGAGCATTGTGGTCTGAAAATATATAGGGAAATCCCAATCTTTTGATACTGGTTGAGACCTGATTTATTACCTAGGATGTAATCTATTCTGGAGAATGTTCCACGTGCACTAGAGAAGAATGTGTATTCTCTTGCCTTGGGATGGAATGTTCTGAATATATCTGTGATGTCCATCTGGTCCTTTAAGACCTTTATTTCCTTGTTGATCATTTGCTTGGATGATCTGTCCATTTCAGTGAGGGGAGTGTTAAAGTCCCCTACTATTATTGTGTTATTGTCAATGTGTTTCTTTGATTTTGTTATTAATTGGTTTATATAGTTGGCAGCTCCCATGTTAGGGGCATAGATATTTAAAATCGTTAGATCTTCTTGTTGGACAGACACTTTGAGTATGATATAGTGTCCTCCCTCATCTCTTATTATATAGTCTTTGGCTTAAAATCTAATTGATCTGATATAAGGATTGCCACCCCAGCTTTCTTTTGATGTCCATTAACATGGTAAATTGTTTTCCATCCCCTCACTTTAAATCTGGAGGTGTCTTTGGGTCTAAAATGAGTTTCTTGTAGACAGTATATTGATGTTTTTTGTTTGTTTTTTTTGTTTTGTTTTGTTTTGTTTTAATCCATTCTGATACCCTATGTCTTTTGATTGGGGCATTTAGCCCATTTACATGCAAGGTAACTATTGAGAGATATGAATTTAGTTCCATTGTATTGCCTGTAAGGTGACTGTTACTGCATATTGTCTCTGTTCCTTTCTGATCTACTACTTTTAGGCTCTCTCTTTGCTTAGAGGACCTCTTTCAATATTTCCTGGAGAAGCTTTTTGTCTCCTTCTATTTTCAATGATAGCCTAGTGGATATAGTATTCTTAGCTGCATGTTTTTTCTTGTTTGGTGCTCTGAATATATCATGCCAGTTCTTTCTGGCCTGCCAGGTCTCTGTGGATAAGTCTGCACCCAATCTAATATTTTTACCATTATATGTTATAAACTTCTTGTCTCAGGCTGCTTTCAGGATTTTCTCTTTGTCACTAAGACTTGTAAATTTTACTATTAGATGATGGGGTGTGGACCTATTCCTATTGACTTTGAGGGGGGTTCTCTGTGCCTCCTGGATTTTGATGCTGTTCCCTTTGCCATATTAGGGAAATTCTCCACAATAATTCACTCCAATATAACTTCTGTTATATTGGGATTCTTCTGGAATCCCGATTATTCTAATGTTGTTTTGTCTTATGCTATCACTTATCTCTCAAATTCTCCCCTCATGGTCCAGTAGTTGTTTGTTTCTCTTTTGCTCACCTTCTTTATTCTCTGTCATTTGATCTTCTTTATCACTAATTCTCTCTTCTGCCTTATTTATGCTAGCAGTAAGAGCCTCCATTTTTTATTGCAACTCATTAATATCTTTTTTATTTTTTTTTCAACTTGGTTAGATTTTTAGTTGTTTTATTTCTCCAGAAAGGGCTTTTATTTCTCTAGGTAGGGTTTCTCTAATATTGTCCATGCCCTTTTTGAGCCCGGCTAGCACCTTGAGAATCGTCATTCTGAATTCAAGATCTGACATATTACCAACGTACATATTGATTAGGTCCTTGGAGAGAATTTGCTCAAGCTTGAGACCAGAACAAAGACCTGTGCTAGATTTAGAGAATAGTTTGATCTATTAGAAGACATTGTATCCCAGATTTTTCTAGAGGAAAAAACCCTATGTGTATACAAAAAATAAAGTTGGATACAATGAAGGATAAATATGACTATAATAATGAATGCTCAAAATAGATTTTTTAATGAAAGGTATTGTTAACACAAACTAGTTAAAAAAAGGTTAAAAGAGAAAGAGTAAAAGTTAAAAAGAAAAACTTAGCTTAAGAAAAAATAAAATTAAAAATAAAATAATTAACTTTGCAAGACTAAAGAGTCATGGGGAGAAATCATGAATTCCATGCTTTGCTTTCTCCTCCTCTGGAATTCCACTGTTCTCCTTAGTAAGTGAACTTGGTCATGGCTTGATTTCTTGCTGATCTTCTGGGGTAGGGGCCTGTTGTAGTGATTCTCAAGTGTTTTGCCAGAAGTGGAATTGCACAGCCCTTACCAGGGGCAGGCTAAGTAATCCACTCAGGTTCACTTTCCGGAGCTTTTGTTCCCTGAATGCTTACTGTAGAGTTCTGGAGGATGGAATGAAAATGGAGGCCTCCCAATCTCTGGCCCAGAGGACCTGAGAGCTGAGGACCCCACTCCTCAGTGCACCCTCAGAGAAAAGTGCTCAATCACTCCCGTTTCCCTGGCCTCTGGGCTGTTCTCCAAGCTCACCCAGCCTGTGACCAAGCATCTCTGGCACACGGCCCTGCCTGGAGTCTCCAAACCCAGCAGATCCCTGTGCTCTTCCAGGGGGTCTCTCCCAAATCTTGTGGGATCCCTGCTCAGAGACCAGTGGTCTGATGGTTCCGCAGATCACAGTTTAAGTTAAGCCCAAGTTGAGAGCTCACTCCTCAGCTCTGTCTCTGTAGCCAGCTTTCCTGCTCTAATGCCTGTGAGCAATGCAACACTCAGGCACCCCTGATACTTCTGTGACCCCGCAGGACCTGAGACCACACTGTCCCCATGTGGGCTTTACCCTGGCTTAACCTCTGGAGTGATGTCCCCCATTGGAGCAGACTTTTAAAAGTTCTGGATTTTGTGCTCCGTCGCTCCTCCACTTGCTGGGAGCTGTCCCCTCCCCCCATGGTCTATCTTCCCGTCACTTTGGATTCACTTCTCTGCAGGTCCTACCTTTCAGAAAGTGGTTGATTTTCTGTTTCTAGAATTACTGCTCTTCTTCTCTTCGATCTCCTGTTGGATTTGTAGGTGTTAGGAATGGTTTCATAAACTGTCTCATTGATCTCCCGCTACCTGATGTCATCTCAGCCTGCTACTTCTCTGCCATCTTCTGATTATTATTTTTATATATTTGTTATATATTATTATTTATTAATTATAATATATTATGTTAATTATAATTATAATATATATTATATTGGTTATAATTTTATATAGTTATGATATATTGTTATTTATTAATATAAATTAATATAATCTGTTATATATATTATGTAGAATTTGTATAATAGGTAACATAATATGTAAGATATAATATTCTATGTATTATAGGTATACATACCATGTACTATGAATTATATGTAGTGATATATTTTATATTATATAATATATAAATCTGTATATATAATATGGCATATATTATATGCTTCATGTTCCAAAATCACTTTCTGACATCTCAGGGATATTTGCTAAGGCAAATCTAGATTTGAAATAATTGCTATTGACCTCAACCATCCTCCAGTCAAAGCTATGAACAGTTAATATACAAATATCATACCATACACACTTCACAACTATTAGGCTTTCTTTTTCTATTTATTTATTTATTTATTTATTTATTTATTTATTTTAAAGATTTTATTTATTTATTTGACAGACAGAGATCACAAGTAGACAGAGAGGCAGACAGAGAGAGAGGAAGAAGCAGGATCCCTGAGCAGATAGCCCGATGCAGGGCTCAATCCCAGGACGCTGGGATCATGTCCTGAGCTGAAGGCAGAGGCTTTAACCCACTGAGCCACCCAGGTGCCCCTAGGCTTTCTTTTTAACATTCTACAATTTGATATTCTATTGAGAGGTTCTGCCTTCTTTTTTTAATATTTACAGATTTCACCATTCAATTGGTTTCAAAGAATCCATTCTCTGTGACCAGAGAAAGACATCTTACAAAGATCCCAACAATTTTAAGTCATTGATTTGAATATTATTAAATTTCCCAGACCTTTTTGCATGAACTATAAACTAGCTCTTCACCATATTTCACTTTTGCAATTAGCTACCTCGTATGGTTTTTTGGGGTAAGTGAGGTCAATATTACAATTTCATGAAACCAGAAGTAAATTTTAATCCAACATTTTATTGACCTTAATTTCCAGAATATAAAAATGTCTATTATTGTTTTCTGGTAAGTGATAAAAATTCCTTTCAATTTCTACCCTTGTTGTGAACTTAAATAAGAACCTTTCTTAATAGACTAAACCCTGAAATCCTTGAGTATGATGATCACACAGCATTATATCAACATATAATGTTAATGTACAGCTACTGTCTGGATTCCCATACTATTTTATACATTGTACCACTCCATGAAAATTTTGTTACTTTGTTAGGAGTTTGGTAAAATTAAAGTATATACATTTTAGTTTAAAAATATGTTGACATTCAAGTTAGAATTTTAAACAGTAGAGAAAACTCTAGATGTAGTTATATAAATTCATAAATGCAATTATATATGCAAAGAGAATAATCTATTTACCTAGTCAGAACCCTTGTTGTAAAAATGTTGCTAATGTTTAACAAATATTTTTACTACTTAAAGCCTAACTACTAGAGAAATGCTATTAATCATATTAACACTATTTATGGTAAAACATTACTCATCTTGTTTGATGAAAGTGTGGAGTTTTTGACAGTCTCCAGAGTGTCATCTGATTGTAATCATCATCATTCAAATCTGACAGATATTGACATCCGTGTTTCAAGAACATACAGTTTCTACTTACTGACACATTCTTTATAACTCTAACAGAAATATATGAGAGAAGACAGTATCTTAGTTGTCTATGACAAAGAGGCAATCATTTTGGAGACAGATCAGCAACAATTTCTTCCAAAACAATGCATTCTTGTCTAAGTTAAGAAAAAGTCATTTGGGCTTCTCCTACTTTATAAATTGTTCCCTTATGAATAATAATAGCAAAAATGTTCCTTGAGTTCACTGGAGCAAAAATCTTGGAGAAATTAAAAGGAGCACATGAATTCCTTTCTAAAGGAAATTGTCCAGAGAGATAACAATGTTAATTTAAGGGAAAATGTGAGATTTTAAAAGTAAGTTTATAAATCAGTTCAACCTATAATGTTGCTTTTGTTGACAAGCCAAGATAAAACATGTATTTTTTCTAAAATAGTCCAATATGGAGAAAGGATTTTTTTTTTTCAGTTTTGTTAAGGTAAGTGACAAAATTATAGGATTTTTAAGGTATACATAGTGATGATTTGGTATATGTATACCTTGTGAGGGGATTCCTTCCATCGCTCCATCTAATTAATCAACATATCCATCACCTCACATATTTACCTCTTATTTTTTTGGTAAGAACATTTAAGTTCTATTCTCTGAGTAAATTTTTTAAAAATTTTATTTTTTTCAGCGTTCCAAATGAGCAAGTTTTAATTACACAATGCATTGTTATCAACTATGGTCACTATGTTGTATATTAGATCCTCGGACCTTATTAATTTTAAAGCCGAAAATGTGTACAGTCACATTTAATATGCATGTTTTTCTCCAGTCTTGAAACAGGGATTTGCTAACCCTAGAATAATTTCTGTAGGTCAGCTTTAAAATTCACCTTTCCAGATTGCCTTGATTTGCTTTAATTTGGTGCATATTCTGTTAGCACTAGTGTTTTATATATTGTGCGTTTGAATATAAAAATAGGAAGGCATAAACTCTACTAGTAGATGGAGACACAAATAACTGGTTGCTAATACTATAGACCAGAAGTTGGCAAACTTTTTTTTTTTTTAAAGTGAGATAAAAAATAACATTTGTGAGACATATTTTCCTTGTCACAATGATTCAACTCATTGTTGTAGTTTAAAAGCAATCATGTCTATTCTTAGCTTATGCTGAGTGATAAAATGCTCATTTTAATAATTTAAAATTAAATACAAATAAAATACTTCAAATATATAAGTATACTCATTCCAAAAATATATGACTTTAATATTCATATTAAATATGGATATTTCATTTGAGGTATAGAAATCTTTGCAGAAGGTTCTTTATCTTCTTCTCCATGATTGGATTTCATCAATCCTTTTTTCTGGTTTTTGCCTCTAAAATAAAAAAAAAATCTATTTAAAGCAAACATGTAAATAAACAGTATGAAAATAGTACCACTTCTGAGGTATAATTTTAGGATGAATAACCCCCACTTGGCAGTAGGTTCAAAGACACTGCATTTCTATTATAACTTCTAAAATGAGAACATAACAACCTAGTGAACAGAAATTCCTCCATGGATATCATACATCCTGCATAAGAGCTGTGTTTTTCAATCTCTAAGCAATTGTTCTGAAAGAAAAACTTAGCAGTGTGGCACTGATAAAATTAATCAGGCAATTAAGAGAAGTTTCAGCTCCTTTCACAAACCGACTATAGCATCATGTGAGCAAATCAAATTATGAGCCCCTCAAGATGCTAGTATTCAAGTTTTTATATTCTGATTAGTCATGATGAAAGATTTTAATCCTCAAGTAGGTCAAATTTCTTAGTGCAGGATATGGAGATTATTTTTTTCAAAACCTAATAAGAACACTAGCTTTAATACTATAAAAAATGGTTTGGTAGTATCATTCTTGAACAAATGTTTCTAGGCCAATATATTTATTGAAAGTAAAAGGATAACAAATTATTCATATTTTCAACAGCATCACTAAAGAGTAATAATAGAATTCTTGGTTTCATAAAACATTTAGCTTAAGTCAAATCTGTGCACAAGCTATAAAATTGTTGTACGAGGTTTCAAACCCATCCAGCCTGATCCACACTCTTCATCACCATGTACAATACTCATTACTCCAGAAGTAAGTTATACCAAGTAGTTCATACATTGTAAATTTTCCTTCTGAAATACTCACATAGCAGGCATTCTTGGAATTTGAGACAAACAGTACTGAATCAGAGAATTCTTCCTTTGTTTACATTTTGAATTCTATACTCTTTGAGAGAGAAATATTTTGAAGTAGAAATAATAAGAGTGTAAAAGTTGAAGAAATAAATGGCTTCAGCAAAAAGAGCAGATAATGTATGCTGAGAAATGAAGGACATAATCTTGTCAGAACATTTTCCAATCACTCAATAATTTTACTAGAGGGTAAGAAACATTAAAAATCCCATGATGATATAGTTGTCTTGGTGATAGCAGGAAGTACACTCTGTAATACTGGGATTCTGAATCAGGGTTATACTGAAATGTTCTCCACTGGTGTCAAAGTACTTATGAAACTATTACCAGCTGGTGGTCAGGCAGGTCAACTGTCAACTGCCTTACTGACTTACAAAAATAACCCCAGCTTAAGGCAAAGATTAAAATTTTTCGATTTTGGTTTTTACTACAAGCATAGCTGTCAATGTACTGTCCTGAACCAGTTTACTTTTTTACCTTCTTATAACAATAATTGCTTTCTTGAGAAAGCAATTTTATTGTTTTATTGTTATGACCAACAATCCCAAACCATTTTGGGGTTATTTTTCAAGTATTCTAGATTTCTGGGTAGGACTTTAGGGAGGTTCCTGCATTGTGGTAAGCCCTATATTCTTCCATATTCAATGCTGCATACTTTCTCATAAAATTTATTTTTACTGAGATTATATTGACATACAGCATTATGTAATTATAAAGTATAAAAAGTATTGATTTGATATGTCTATATGCAGCAATAGGATTATCACCATAGCATTACCTAATAAATCTATCAACCTTACATAACTATCATTTCTTTTTTTATGGTAGGAATAATTAAGATGTAGTCTCTCAGCAGCTTTGAATTTTATAATACCATATTGTTGTCTATAATCACTATGTGTTTGTTTGTTTTTGTTTTTGTTTTTGTTTTTTCTCTCTCTACTGGGTACATTAAAGACCTAGTCTCACAGTTCAAATTGCTTGGATTTTGGCTCTTTGTTTTCATGTTTTGGCATTGTTCTTTCACTATATTTATTGGTAGGTTGGTATTTCTTTCACTCAGAAAAATATGGGAATTGGCTTGTCTCTATGTCATCCTTACTCTCTGAAAAATAATCTCACAGCCAAGCTCTCTGAAAGTTCTTAATTTCCGCTATTTTGATCAATAAATTCATAGCTTGAAGTAAAAAAAAAAAAAAAAAAGAAAAAAGAAAAAGAAAAATGTTTTCCTTCTCTCAAAGGAGAAAAAAAATGTCACCAAATGAAACCTGGAGGTTTTATTTGGCTCCATTGTCTTGAGATGTTATTCAATTTCTATGGCTAGTGTTATAAATCATAGAGACATTTATCTTTCTATTCCAACAGATCAGCAGAAAGCTGAAGGGAAGTTTTTACATTATTGCAAATTCCCAATAGTTTCACCATAATAAACCTTTGTCTGCTGAAAATCTCTATTGCTTTCTTCCACACTTTAACATGG
This sequence comes from Lontra canadensis, assembly GCF_010015895.1. Classification (NCBI taxonomy): domain Eukaryota; kingdom Metazoa; phylum Chordata; class Mammalia; order Carnivora; family Mustelidae; genus Lontra; species Lontra canadensis. Next base: position 40,410,458 of record NW_022630995.1, on the reverse strand, counting down.
TTGCATTATCTCATCCATGCAGTGGCTCTTGAGATGGGGCATTGGCACTGATTATTTTATTTTATTACTTAAGGGCAATATAATAGCTAGTATTCCTAGAAAACACATTCTCATTTCAAAATTTATTTTTTATTTTAGATAGTATAAATATATCTTCTAATAAACATAATAAAATTTTAGCATATATATCATAAGTAATACATGTATACACTCCCAGTGCTCTAGTATTAATCTAAAAGACTTTTAATACTTACATACTGGTATCATGCAATCCAGGCTTCTAATAATATTGGAACAAAAACTTAGACTCCAGTAACTCAACTTGCAGATCTGTCACAAAGCCTGTATATGTGGGTTAAGAAAAATGAGGCTGTATTTCATTCTGTGTAGATGGTTGAGTAATGCATATCATACCACTAAGAGCATTGGTGGAGTTGTTGACATTTAGATCATTCCCAGGACTCACAAACACAACTCTTATTCTCATTCAGTCTCCTGACATCTCTTTAATAGTGGGAGAAATTAATATGTAAATAATCCACTTAATGAAATGAGACTGTTATTGTTAGCATGTACTTGAACTCCAAACTCCATTGTAATCCTCTGGTAATAGAATGTGAAGAAGGTGGAAAATTAATTCAATTAATTGTAAGGAGAATAATATTTATTGAGGGTTGTATTCTAGACACTGTGCTTAGGCCTTTTGCATCTCATTTAATCTTTACATCAACTTCGTGAAGTGTTACTGTCACCATTCTACAGATACAGAAACTGAGCATAGAATTTTGACTCAGACAAGATCATTTTGCTAATAGGTAATAAATGCAAGTGTCTAATTCAGGTAGTCATACTCAGTGGCCCATGCAGAGAATGCACAGAAATAGTTTAAGTGATTTCCAAAACCTAAAAATCTTAAGTGTTTCCTTTGATTTTTCTTCAATGAGTCCATACCAGTATTGGAGTCCCTCTGAATTTTATCTCTCTGATGTCAAAATAAGTTCCAGGTAACCCACTCAGTGTTGTAACAGGCCAAAAGGCATTTACTCTGTTGAAGGATAATTAATTTTCATTCTGCTATATTACAGGCATACCTTGTTTTATTGCATTTCACAGACATTGCAATTTTTATAAATTGATGGTTGGTGGCAACCCTGTGTCGAGCATGTCTCTCAGTGCCATTTTTTCAATAGCAGCTGCTCACTTTGTGTCTCTGTGCCATGTTTTAAATTGTCACAATATTTCAAGCTTTTTCATTATTATATTTGTTATGGTAATCTGTGATCAGTGATTATGACTTGCTAAGAGTTCAGATGATGGTTAGGATTTTTTAGCAACAAAGGCATGTATGTTTTTTAGACATAATTCTATTGTACATTTAACAGACTACAGTATAGTATAAACATAACTTTTATACTCACTGGGAAACTAAAAATTTCATTTGACTTGCTTTATTGTGATATTCACTTTATTGCGGTGGTCTGGAACCAAACTTGTAATATCTCTGACGTATGCCTGTATAGAAAAATGATTAGATTGTTTCTTTTTGTTATTATTGCAATTAAAAACATCAATGTTGAGATAAGACTACATAGCAAAATATCTATATATGTCCAAGAGTATTTTGCTAATGTAGAATTTCAGAAACAGGATGGCAGTTAAAAAAAAAAAAGTGAAAAAAATTGCATAGTTCCAAATTTCTCTGCATAAAGTTTATAACTATTTTTGCTTTCTTTAATGGCCCTTGAGCATGCCTGATACCCTCATTCATCATTAACATTTCTTTAAGATATTCCTATTTGCTAGGCAAAAAATTGCATATTTTAAATTGTCATTGCCTTTAGTTATCGGTTAAAATGAACACTTTCTCATTCATTTGCATTCATTTTTTTCTCTAATTAGTAATCATTTAGTAGGCTCTAGGTTGTACTAATACCCACCTATCCCTTCAATTTCATGTAAACTTCAGAGAATTTTTACCAATCTTTCAGATTTACTTCCGCCTCCATCTTCATTGTAACAGCTTTTGTTGAATGCTTTTGTTTCTTGTTGTATCACCCAAAGTGACACAACCACATAATTACATACCCATTTTTTTGGTACTTAACATGCTAGTCAAACAGATTACTTTTCCTGTATTATTTTTTTTTTCTTTTCATGATGTCTGATGGACACCAATAAGCACTTTTTAAATGAATTAAATGTATCTGATATGTATATTTAAGTTGATGTGTGCTTTTGGCTCGGATATTGAAAGAAATATTACCCTCTTGAGAAAGAACTAAAATTTTCTTGTTGTCATTGTGGCTGTGGTTGTAGTTTTAGTGTCAGTTCACCTCATCATATCTTCCTAAAGGGTAGTTATCTATCAAACATCTACTATACATTCTTATTTAGTTTATTCTATGATTTAGAATCCAAGTAGTCAGGTTTCAGAGTCCTCAGTCTCCATAAGTGAGTTTTCTGCCTTCTCAAATTGTATTGAGAATATATCATTGCTATGATTTCACAGATAAGGAGATCTGGTCACAAGAGGTTGAAGCAACCAACTTACCAAATACACGTAAGTTATAGACAGAAATTCAAAGCCAAGTCTAACTAACTCCATGTTGTGCTAAACTGTCTTGCTTACATGTCTATGTATTTTGTCAATTTAAATTGAGGGCCATTCCATTGAAAACTGAGGTTAACTAAAATTAAACCTTAATGGGTTCGGCTGCCACAAATTATATACAAATTATAAATTAGGGGGTAATAATTTAATTTGTTTTTATAGACACACCCACCTTTATAATAATTATCAACTTCATAAATCAAGGTGTTCATTGGCCAGTAGAGCACAAGAGACACTTGTCTGAAATGTGTGCAGAGAACTTCAAGTTCTTGAGAAATTGGTACTGAATCTAGTTTCTTTTCATTGTTTTTAACAGTTACACAACAAATGAATAATGATGATTCTTTGTAAAACTTACAAAAAAAGTGAATCACATTGAGTAAGAAATCATAATCATTGGTATATTAGTCACATTCTGAGGTACATACAGATTTTGGGGGGACACAGTTCAACTCCTATCTTCTATCTTCCATTGGATAACCACTTCCAACATTTTGACTTCAAATTTAGACAGTCCTGTTCCAGAGCCAGAGTACATGGACATTTAAAACCTATCTTCTAAGTCAGATACACATATACACATACAACATACATATACATATACATGTATATGTGTATATATACACATGTAAATATAGCTTGTATAGTATGTAATTGCATTCATGTTTCAGTGAGTATTGAGAAAGTTGGTCATATGTGTTAAACTATTCAAATTGGTTTTTATTTTTTTTAAAGATGTTATTTATTTATTTATTTATTTATTTGACAGAGATCACAAGTAGGCAGAGGGGCAGGCAGAGAGAGAGAAGCAGGCTTCCTGCTGAGCAGACAGCCTGATGTGGGGCTTGATCCCAGGACCCTGGGGTCATGACCTGAGCCAAAGGCAGAGGCTTAACCCATTGAGCCACGCAGGTGTCCCTCAAATTGGTTTTTAAAATATAGCTGTACAATAAGAACACATGAACTGTATGATTTGACATATATAGATAGATTTTGGGTGGTCAAAGTACATGCTGGAATATATATATATATAAAAGATTTTATTTATTTGACAGAGAGAGATCAAAGGTAGGCAGAGAGGCAGCTGGGGTGGGGGGGTGGGAACAGGCTCCGCACTGAGCAGAGAGCCTGAGTGGGGTTCGATCCAAGGACCCCAAGATCATGACCTGAGCCAAAGGCAGAGGCCCAACCCACTGAGCCACCCAGGCGCCCCTGGGTTATTATATTTAAAAATATATGGACAACTTTGTTAATCACTGACCATGCAGTTTCTATCCTTAATTATATTTTGTAAGTTTTTATAAGAGTTTGGAAAAAAATGTGTAAATGTCTTCTACTACTTTGACTTTTTAAATTTATTTTATATTCCTATGATTTTCTTTTGTACTAAGATACCATATTAAGGATGAAGAGTCTTGCTAACTATAAATTATTGGCAATAATTATATAAACCAATAAAAATATAAAATACTTGTTTAATTGAATATCATGTTATATTTTGTTTGATTAGGTTACATATATATTTAATATCTTTTTGGCCAGTCACCTTTTATAATTTGTCCAGCCCTTACTTTGAGATAATCATCTTTTAGGTGGGCTTCTTATAAACACTATGTAGTTTGAAACCCTGGACCTACTCTCCCTCAAAATACCTAGGCATATATATCTTAACATTAGGACATTTAGCCCACTTATCTTACAGTGACAAATATTCCTCATATCAGTATTTTTGTTTTGTCTTTAATATTTGTTAAGGTTTTCCCATTTTTCATTTGTCTTGAGGAGGATTAATTTTGGTTTCTTAATCAGACATCCTCCTTGCTCCCCCAGATGATCAGAAGTTACATGTTCTGTTTTTTTCCATAATTTCTCTTAATTTGCTAATGATGTATCTCTTTCTTCCTTCCTTCCTTCCTTCCTTCCTTCCTTCCTTCCTTCCTTTCTTTCTTTCTTTCTTTCTTTCTTCCTTTCTTTCCTTGTTGCAGGGAGAGGCAGACAGAGAACCTTAAGCAGGCTCCGTGCCAAACATGGAGTCCAATTCAGGGCTTGATCTCACAGCCCTGAAATCATGACTTGAGCCAAAATCAAGAGTCAGTTGCTTAACCAGCTGAGCCACCCAGGTGCTCCATAAATATATTTAAAAAAAAATTTAAAAATGTATTTTTTATATTAGCTTGTAGAATTTATCAAAGTCTAAACTCATCATTTCCTCCAGAAATGAGATTTTTTTAACACATTTCTACTCCTCCGACTCCATGCCATTGTTTTAAACTATTGTTTTACATATTAAGATTTTTTCTATATAATTTCTAAACAATTTAACTTAAGCTTCACAAAAATTAAGACATTTTTATGCATAGATACTATTTTCTGGTTATCCTTAAAGTTTACAGGTTTTTCTAATATTTCACCTTTTCTTTTATTTGTATTAATTTTGGGGGCACCTGGATGGCTCAATTGGTTAAGGAACTGACTTCTGCTCAGGTCATGATCCCAGAGTCCTGGGATCTAGCCCCGCATTGGGCTCCCTGCTCTTCAGGGAGCCTGCTTCTCCCTCTCCCTCTGCCTGCCACTCCTCTTGCTTGTGCTCTTTCTCTCTGTGTCAAATCAATAAATAAAATCTTGGGGCACCTGGGTGGCTCAGTGGGTTAAGCCTCTGTCTTCAGCTCAGCTCATGATCTCAGGGTCCTGGGATCAAGTCCCATCGGGCTCTCTGCTCAGCAGGGAGCCTGCTTCCCTCTCTATCTCTCTGCCTTCCTCTCTGCCTATTTGTGATCTCTCTCTCTGTCAAATAAATAAATGAAATATTTAAAAAAATCAATAAATAAAATCTTTAAAAAAATGATGATTTTACTTATTTCTGTTATATAACTGTTCTTTTATTTTGTTATCTTATTGCACTGGCCAGAAACTCCAGCACAGTGTTTAATAAAATGGATAGAAGGTACGTTTTAGGTTTTTTCCTAATCTTATGGGTAAACATTCATTTATTTATTTTTAACAATAATATTTGCTTTAGATTTTTGCAGATATCCTTTATTTATTAAAGAAGTTACTTTCTGTTCTATTTTCAGAGTTTATATTATTCACAAATATTGATTTCATAACATCTTTTCTATTTCTAATGAGATTGTTTTTCCTCCCTTTATCTTGGTGAATTATAGCGATTGATTTTCTCATGTTAGGTAAACCTTGAATTACTGGGATAAACCCCCTTGGTCATGATGCAATATTCTCTTTATATATTTCTAGATATAATTTGCTATAACTGCACATATGTTTTATGAGGTATGGTGGTACTAATACTCATTTCATGTTTTCACCTCATCAACTTTTGTTGTCAGAATTATGTGAACCTCATAAAACAAGTTGAGAAAAAGCTCTCTTCCTCTCTACTCAAAAAGAATTTTCATAAGTATGTATAGAAGTTTGTATTATTTCTCTCTTAAATGTTTGATATAATTCCCCACTGAAGTAATCTGGTTCTGGATCAATTTGGTAGATAAATTTTTAATTACAAATTTATTGTACTGGGTATAGTATTTTTCATATTTTCTATTTCTTCCTAAGTGTTTGTTTTGGAAAATTATATTCATCAAATAATTTGTCAATATCTTCTAAATTACAAAGGTGTATTATGTAATCAATCATAGTACCTTCCCATTTTTCCTCTAATATTTTTGGGATCTGTTGTGATATCCATTTAAAAATCCTGATATTGACTGGGGCACCTGGGTGTCTCAGTTGCTTAAGCAACTGCCTTTGGCTCAGGTCCTGATCCTAGGGTTCTGGGATCTAGTCCCGTATCAGGCTCCCAGCTTGTCAGGGAGTTTGTTCCTCCCTCTGACCTCTACTCTCTCATACTCTCTCATTTTCTCTCTCTCTCTCAAATAAACAATTAAATAAATAATCTAAAAAAAAAAATCCCGTTTGGCATTTTTTCTTTCTACTTTTTTAACTATCAGCTTCTAAGTTTTATTAATCCTTGCAAAGACCCAGCTTTTTTCATATTTTTATTTTCTGTTTCATTGATTTTTGCTTATACATGAATCATTTCTTTTCACCTACTTTCTTTGAATTAACTTGTTCTTCTTTTACAATCTTCTTGAACTTAAAACTTGCATCTTAAATTTTCTACCCTGTTTCTAATATATTCCTTGCTCCACGGACTGCTTTAGCAAACAAATTTGTACAGTGCTTTTTTTTTTTTTCCATTATCAATCATTGAAATTAAAAAACAAATCATCTTTTTTTGTTTGTTTGTTTCTTATTTGACCCATAGATTTCTTCCTGTTTTGACACACTTCCAAATATATTTTTCTGGTTTTATATTTGTTACTTACTTCTAATTTAATTGAAGTGGTAAAAACATACTTTGTGATTTCAATTCATTAAAATTTATTAAGAATTGCTTTATGACTCCATAAAACCTGTTATGATAAATATTCTATTAACATCTGAAAAAAATGCATTCTATCATTTTAATTTTAATGTTATATATTTATCCCAGTTTGAAAAAGTTAATAGTCCTGTTCAGACTTCTATATTCTTACTGCTTTTGGTCTATAGTTTCTATTGATCATTGAGAGAACTGTGTTTTCATCTTCAACTATAATTGGGATTTGTATACTTTACCAATTTATGTATTCTGTAACTATATTAACTAACTGCACAGAGATTTAGAAGTATATCTCTTTAACTAAACAATTCTTCTATTATTTGAAATATGTTTCTCTTTATTATCTATATCTTTATTCTTCTTCATTTCTTCACTTTAAAATCAACCCTGATAATAAGTACATTTTTTATTAGTAGTATTGCTTGCATAGTATATCCTTTTTTCTCAAATATTTATTTTAACTTCCTTTGTTTTCTTATATCTAAATTAAGTCTCTTTTAAACAATGTATAGTAGAATCTCTGCCTCATTTAGGTAATCTCACCATCTCTATTTTTTAATTTTTGCATTTAATTTATTTAGATGAGATGCAATTAATGTTTGTTTTTAGCTTAGGCAATTTTTTTTAGTTCTTCCATTAAATTCTTCGATAATTTGTTTTTTCTTTTATTCATTCTATTGCATTATTAAATATAACTGTGTTCTATTTTATCACTTCTGTTGAGTTTTTAGCCATATTTGTCAAATTGTTTTTTTAGTGGATATTTTAGATTAAAATATACACCTTAACATATCACATCTCACCTTAATATATTAGCTGCTTATTAACAATATAAGAATCTTGCAATAGTGTAATTGTACTTATATACCTTATATTCTTTGTGCTATTGTGGTTATATATTTTACTTTTATAATTTTTTAAGTCCTGTAGTACATTTTAATTATATTTGTTTTAAGTAGTCAACAGTCTTTAAATAAATGTGATCTCATACATTTGTTCATAGTTTTCTCACAAGTTTTTTGTTCCTTTTTTTTTTTTTTAAATTTGTGGTGGTAACTTTCCTTCCTGAATGCACATGCAATATTGTTTTAGTTTAATAAGAACTTTCTTTTATTTCTTGTGGTATGAGTTTCTTGATAGTGAATCATTTCAACTCTTGTTAGAAAATGCTTTTTTTTGTTAGTATTTGGTACCATGTAGTGTTGTTCTCTCTTCCCCCAGAAGGAAGTGTATGTTAAGTGCTGTAAAACTTTAAAAAGAAATGTTAAGTGTTGTAAATAGGATGGCTCATGAAGAAACTGCAAGGTGCACCCCCTTCTGTACTCAGGACCAGGCTGAGTGCATGGTGAAGAGACACCCTATTTTTCTACTGCACCACCACGTAGGAGTGGGGCCCTGGAGCCAGCTGGCGTTTATTTTAATGATAAATCTGTGGCTTGACACATCTCCTGATTGAAATGGATGTCTTACACTATGTTACTATTTTTGTTATATGGAAATGAATATAATGTAGGATGTAATATGAAAAAAAAAAGAAAATACTTTCATGTTACTTTGTATTTAAAGATATTGTCATTGGGTACAGAATTTAAGGTTGACCTTTGGTTGTCTATTTTTAATCCCCCACCTCCAAATTTATTGATACCAATCCATTACCTCCTGGTTTTTGTTTTGTTTTTGTTTTTGTTTTTCTGAAGGAAAGTCTATTATTTCCCTGAATACCATTTTTCTGCATCTGATTATAAATGTATCTCTTTATCTTGAGTTTTCTGAGTCTGACTCTAATATGCCTAGAAGGGGTGTGTGTGTGTGTGTGTCTGTGTGTGTATGTGCATTTCTTTTTATATTAAGCATTCTTAGGATTTATTGTGATTTTTGAGTCTCTGCTTAGAAAACTTACAGCAGTTGTGTACAATTTTTATCCATTATCTACATATGTATAAATGTTTCTTTTTTTGCCCCTCCTCTCCTTCTTTCATTCGAATTATGCAAATTCCATAGTTTAATGTGTCCTACATGCCTATAATGCTTTACTCATTTGTTTCTTTGTTTCTGTGCTTTGATTTGTATTATTTCGATTGGTCTGTAATCACATTTACTAATATTTCTGTAGTTTCACTTTGTTGTTAAACTCAAAAAGAAAACTTTTTTTCTCTTAAGAAAGACAATTTTAGAATTCTAGAAACTAAAATTCTAGCACTTTGTTCTTATAGCTATTACTATGCTAAAATCCTCCATCTTTTTGACAGATTTTCCTCTAAACTCTTTAACACTTACATAATAATTATATTTATTAAAACCTAGGACTGGTAATTGTAACATCTGTGTTACTTATGCATTTGCTTCTAGTGGATACTTTTATTCTTTTTTTTTTTTTTAAAGATCTTATTTATTTGACAGTGAGAGAGGGAACACAAGCAGAGAGAGTTGGAGAGAGGGAAGCAGGCTTTCAACTGAGCAGGAAGACCGGTTTGGAGCTCCATCCCAGGACCCCAATATCAAGACCTGAGCCGAAGGCAAACATTTAATGACTGAGTCACCCAGGTGCCCCTACTTTTATTCTCTTGATTATAGATCACATTTGCCCGCTTCTTCGTATGTGTAATAAATTATGATGTCTGACAAGCATCATGAAAGATGCTTTGGGTAACACTACATCATGTTAACCAGATTATATTGTTTTTCTCTATAAAGTGTTGTCTTGTTCTGGAATGAAATTAAAGTATTTTGTTCTTATCAAGTCTTGAATTTGGCTTCACTGAGCTGGATCAATTTCAGTTTTTGCCATTATTCCTACAATAGACCTCAATTCTACACATAGTTCATACTGCAAGTACAAGACTTTTTTGAATTGTCAAATTAAAGCAAAAAAAGGCACTTTCCTGAGAGCCTCCTTTCTTTCTGGCTAGGATTCAGTATCTCAGCATTGTGTGAACTCTGAAATTTCTGTTCATCTGACAGGCCTCAAGCAGCTGTTCTCTGCTATATTTCCTGGATTCTTGCCCTGCTTGTTCCAAGCTTAGGAATTTGCCAATTTCTGAGGAAAACCTTGTGTAACATAAAAACTCAAGTTTTCCAAGAACTTGAAGAAATATATATATATGTATATATATATATAAAATCTTATCTTACTCGTTATATTGTATCTTATATATATATATGGTATGTGTGTGTATACACACATATATATATACATATTGTGTGTGTGTGTATGTGTTTGTGTGTGTGTGGACACATATATGTACATATTGCTATTATGCTGGGGGGATAAACTTAAGCTTATAGTTAATGCTATATGCATTTCATATAAAATTTAATTCCATTTATAAAAGATATCAAAAAAGGAGTAACATAATGTTTGCAATAATAAAAATAATTTGAATTTCAGGCAATAAAAGAGGAAGAAGGAGGAAGTTTTTGAGAACATCCTAGAGGTAGAAAGGTGCCTGAAATTGAAAAAAAATAATGGAGTATGTATTCACTGATGTTCAAAGTGAAAAATTACTAATGGGGAGCATCATTATGATTTTATTTCAAGAATGCATTTTAATCCAAAACTATAGTTTTAACATCGGAATAAATATAATCTTTGATTTTGTCTTCAACACATTTATTATAACATTACATCAATTTGATCTAAAAATTATATCTCTTCATACTAATTAACTCTAAGCTAAGACTTTTCTCAGGAAAATACCTATAATAAAAACTGGGTCATTGGTTTTGAAGAACTTTTAAAGTTGCTATTGTGACAAGGCAAGAGGAAAAATTGGTGAATATCATAAAACATCAGATAGGAAGCTTAGGCTTACATCTCACTCTCAGAAGGACATATATCAATTCCTTCTCTAGTTTATAATATACAAAGTGAAATTTGCCTGCACAAACTTATCTTCCTCCTGTGGGAGAGGGAATGCTCACTAAGAAGAGTGTAAAGAGAATAAGGTGTAGAAATGTATCCTGAAGCAAACAGTATATTGAAATTTGTCTTTTGTATTTTTGAATTTTCTTCTACTTTTTATGCAGCAAGAAAGTGCATTCCATTAAAGAGAAACTGTCAGGAACTGAAAACCATTACATAAAAATATAAATATATTTACTTTGGTTCATTTTTCTGCCATTATCACACTATTTTCTGTTATCTGGCTAGGTTTTAAAAAAAAAATCTTACTTAAAAAAAAAAATCTTGCTTTATTAATTTAGGGACAATTTCTACTTTCCAAAGTGGATTAACTTCAAAGAGTTTGCATACAGGTGTGTATAAAACTTACAGCATGATGTAAACCGAAAACATTTTAACTTCGATATCATATAATTGAGTATAATTTTTGGTGCCCCAAAGCACTGCATAAACCTTAATAAGGAATAAGTCTTTATGACTCGTTTCATTTGAATGCTTCTAAGCAGGCGAAAATGAGGAATCATTATATGCACTGGTGGAAGCATACTTTTAAGCTGCAGTTTTGTCTAATTCCTGTCACCTTACTCATGACAGCTATAACAAATAAAGAAACTGAGGATGAATTCATAGGGATAATTAAGCAGTGTTGATCTTAGGACAGTTGTCTTTTCAATGAAACACTGATTGCATTGTTCGTGACAAAACTATCTCTGCATGACAGAACTAATTAGTGACCATCTGAACTTACTTAGCCAAATGAAAAAAGCAATTAAAAACACCGTCATCACTGGATCTACCATTGAACAGCTGGTTATATTGATAAGCAATCCAGCAAGTTAAAGCTACTTTAGAACACAATGGAACATAATCTGCTTTCTGAGAGGTAATTAGAGAGCAGTAAGAGAATATGAGATTACTGTTGAGAAACTGTAATTGTGATGCAAACAACTTTTAAAATACATTTTCCTCTTGAATTGGCATAAGAATAATAGGTGAAATTTTTCATATTTTCAAAGCATTTTATTTTATTATTTATTTATTTATTTAAATATTTTATTTATTTATTTAACAGACAGAGATCACAAGTAGGCAGAGAGTCAGGCAGAGAGAGAGGAAGGGAAGCAGGCTCCCTGCTGAGCATTATGACCTGAGCCAAAGGCAGAGGATTTAACCCACTGAGCCACCCTGGTGCCCCTCAAACCATTTTATATTCCTGTGGGATTTACATATCATATTATAGGATTTATCAACAATTAACCATCTCCCTTAAGGGAAGTTAAATTTGTATGACATTACAACTTGAATTACCAAAGCAGGTGAAGATGGCCTTTCCATAAGAATCACTGTGACTCCTAAAGAATTGAAGGAACAGTTACATGTCATTGAGTTACAAATATCTAGAGGGCAGGGTTAGGTGTATGTATTATAATATGTAAGATACAAAATCTCTGAAGTGTGTGTTTGTGTGTGTGTGTGTGTGTGTGTGTGTGTTTGTGTGCGGGTGCATGCATGAATGCATGTGTGGTTTGATGTTGCTGTTCCTCATTATATTTGTTTTAAAATGTCCATAGGTATGAGAAATCTTTTTTCAATTTTTAGGACAGTGAGAAATAAAATCACATTCTTTTCAATCATATTTGGTGCACATTGTGCATAAAAATTTAATTAAATTGAATTAAAAATGTAATATTTCAAACTCAGCTAACCTGTGGGCACTTAACTCTACTTGTTTGAAAGAGTACAAGCAACTCATATGTTGCTTGAGTACTTTTCTGGCTTTATAGTCATGTCACTAAAACAAAATTTTGTTCTAGAAGAGATGATACTACAATGTTTGAGCATAAGATTTTTGGGAATAGATAAAACAAACATGTATCTCAATCCTGTATGTACTATTAATCACCTGTATTACCTTAAGCAAGTTATTTCTTTTTTTAACTCTTAGGTTACACACATGACAAATGGATAGGAGGGAACATTAACAACTTGGGAAGATTGTTTTATATATATGTGTATATATATACACATATATATAAAACAAGTATAATCAAGTATATAATATATATATTATACTTGATATCTTTGTATCTTTGGATGGCCATTATTCAGTCTAATAGGTTGAATAATGGTGATACAAAGATATCAAGTTCTAATACTTAGAAACTGTAAATGTTATTTTATAAAGTTTCTTTTAAGACATGATAAAGTTAAGATAAATTTCATCTTGAGATGAAATAATTTTGGATGAATCAGGTGTGTTCTAAATGCATTTACAAGTGTCCTTATAAGACAGAGGCAGAGGGAGGTTAATATACAAAAAAGGAAAGGCAGAGATCAGAGTGATGTAGCCAAAAGCCAAGGAATGCTGACAGCTACCAGAAGTTGAAAGGGGCCAGGAATAGATTCTTTAGCTCCTCCAGGACCTCCAGAAGGCATGTGACCCTGCCTAAAATTTGATTTCATTTCAGTGTGCTGAGTTGGGACTTCTAAACTCCAGAACTCTAAAATAATAATTTCTATCCTCTTAAATCATCCACTTTGTGTTAATTTGTTATAGCAGCCACAGGGAAGCTTATATATAAATACATATATTTGTATATATATTTGTATGTATATATGTATATACCATGTGTATATATATACGTGTGTGTGTGTGTGTGTATGTATATATATATATATATATATATATATATATATATATATATATTTCTAATACTAGTATCTGAGTATTCTGACTAGCCCAATCAATGTAAGTTATAATTATTTCTAAAAAGTTCCTTTAACCACTTATTTAGATTCTAATTCCTTTTACTCTTCTGGCTTTTTTCATTATTCTTTTTCCTCCTGTTCTATGTTATTGTTTTATTTACACCGTGGTAAATACATTAAAAACAAAGAAGGACTTATTTGGTTGTCAGCAGCAAGGGGAAAAAAAAAGGGTAAATGGAGGTCTTAATTTTCAAAATAGTACTTTTTTAAATCAGTAATACAAGTACATTGTATTACTTCTTCTCTACTGCCTTAATATGTGCAATAAAGTTCCCTACCAATGCAGATACACTTAATCTAAGCACTTTGTGTGTATAGACTTATTTAACTTATTGGTTAAATATGGCAGGTTATTTTGTCATTCCATTTCACAGATGAAGGTAAAAACATGGAAGTAATTAGTTCAATGTCAAAAGTCTAGCAAGTGGAGCAGTTGACATTCTAAGGCTACTTCTCTTGAAGGTGAAGGCAGAAGAACTAGTTGTTGATTTAGTTAACAAATGCATATTGATATCAATTACTATATGCTAGAGTTTAATAGGCAATGGGAATATAGTAGTCAAAACAACAGACAGAATTCCTTCTCTTATAGAATTGTTTTCTTTATTTACACCAGGGATTCATAAGGTTTTCTGTAAAAAATGCATTGTTTCTGTAGAAATAATTTTGATTTTGCAGGCTATGTGGCCACTGTCACAATTATTCATTTCTGCCATTAGAATCCAAAGGCATCCAGAGATCATACATGCATGAGTGTATGTCTTGTTCCAATAAAATTATATTTATGAAAACACATGGAGAGCCAGATTGCATCTGTGAGCCATAGTTTTTTTCACTCCTAATATGGATAGACAATAAACTAGACAAATAAATGCTAGTAACCTCTACATTGTGCTAGAGCATGTTATGGGGAAAACAAACAACAAACACAGACAAACAAATAAACACAAACAAAAACAGAGAAAGAAGATAGGGAGTTAGTAGATTGTGTAAGACCTCTTTATGAAAGTGGCAATTGAGTGAAGACCTGAAAAAAAGAGGGGATACAAGTTATATGTATAACTGGGATAAGTAGAAGGAAGAGCTCTTGCAAAGTGCCTGAGATAGGATCATGGTGGGTCTAACAGGAATAGGGAGAAGGTGAGTATCTGTCATAAATAGTGAGAAGACCAGAATTGTGAGGCCACCAGATTTGGTTTTCTTTTTTACCATTTCTCTAGCTATTCAGGGTCTTTTCTGGTTCCATACAAATTTTAAGATTATTTGTTCCATTTCTTTGAAAAAAATTGATGGCATTTTGATAGGGATTGTATTAAATGTGTAGATAGCATAAAATACAAATTATGATTTAAAAAAAACCAAACAGTGAGATACCACCTCACACCAGTCAGAATGGCTAAAATTAACCAGTCAGGAAATCACAGGAGTTTGGTGAGGATGCAGAGAAAGGGGAACCCTCCTACACTGTTGGTTGGGAATGCAAGCTGGTGCAGCCACTCTGGAAAACAGTGGAGATTCCTCAAAAAGTCAAAAATAGAGTCACCCTATGACTCAGCAATTGGGCTACTGGGTATTTACCCTAAAGATACAAATGTATTGATCTGAAGGAGCACTTGCACCCCAGTGTATATAGCAACAGTGTCCACAATAGCCAAACTATGGAAAGAACCTAGATGTCCATCAACAGATGAATGGATATAGAAGACGTGCTATGTATATGCAATGGAATATTATGTAGCCAGCAAAAATGCAGCAGCAAAAATGCATTTGCAACAACATGGATGGAACTAGAGGGGATTATGCTAAGCAAAATAAGTCAATCAGAGAAAGACAAGTATAATGTATTACTGATATGAGGAATCTGAGAAACAAGACAGAGAGTCATAGGGGAAGGGAGGGAAAAATTAAACAAGATGAAACCAGAGAGGGAGACAAACCATACGAGACTCTTAATCTCAGGAAACAAACAGAGTGGGAGGGGTTTGGGAGGATTGGGTGTCTGGGGAATGGATATTGGGGAGGGTGTGTATTATGGTGAGCACTGTGAATTGTGTAAGACTGATGAATCACAGACCTGTACCCCTGGAAAAAAAATACATTATATGTTAATTTAAAAATGATAGAGAGAGAGAAATAGTGAGAAGATGAGTGTATCAGTAGGGTGGCAGGGCTAGGAGAGTTCAAAGAGATAATAAGAAGGCACATCACATGTAGCCACGTGCTTCATAGGGGAGGTCTGGCTCTTAGTCTTGTGGAAATGGTGGAGTAAGACAGTGGTAACAAGATCTGGTTTAGATTTTAATAGAATGACTCTAGCTATTGGGTCAGGAAATGATTTGGGGATGGCTTTTTTAGAGGTAGAGAGACCAGTGATATCTCTTTAGACTTATTAAATACATATTTTTAACATAAGTCTTTTGGATAAAATTTTTATGTCATCATCCAGTGAAATGAATTCAACAAAATATATACAGTAGTTCTATATGACAGAAAGTTTGCTAAGTCTACTGCTATAGTCAAATAGGACACCATTTTTCTCTGTATCTTTTTAAGGCTATTAAATATTTTATTTTCTACCACCTTTCTTAGTAAAAGTAATACTCTTTTTTATTGGGGTTTGTTAAAACAAAAATAACAATTGCCATGAATTGTCACTTAAACAGTAGATATACTCTTCAAAAAAAAGATCCTAAAACAACAGAAATGCATCAGCAGAGTGTTTCACCCTCCTGTGACTTCATCATCATCTCTTTGCCAAGAACTCCACATCTGTTGAAGGTCTAGTATGTGTCAATCATATGAGAAAATAAAGGAGTCCAGAAGTTGGTATTCTGATGGTGAGGTGACAAAAATAGTAACTGACTCTTGGTAACATTAACATGTTTTTTGTTGTTGTTGTTGTTGTTTGCTTTGTTTTGTTTTCCATTTGGGTGGATTTTATGGTTTGAATTGAACTGCAAGGCCCTCACCTCAAAAAGGATCAGCCTTTGTGGTCTATGTAAGCATGCTCTAAGTGCTCTTTGAGGTTCTAGCAAGCAAAAAGAGGTTAGTGAGTTCAGCTTTTGCCTGAACTTCAGACAGATCATTTACATCACTGATTGACCTGCTAACTTGATAAAGAGCATGGTTTCATGCAGCCAAAGCACAGAGTATTTAGCAGAGAAACACATGCCTGTACTTCATTGTATTTTTTAAGACATTTTCCCAGGATCTCTTTGGACTGGAAACCAGGGCCATTTCCCTTACAAATTGAGGGTGACTTTGTCAACAAGGAAATTAGATGAAAATGCTAAGATTTTATAAGGATTTGAAGTTGGTATTAATAGATGGATTAATTCTCCACCCACTTATTGTTTAATAATATTTCTCTTTTACTGTATATCTTGAGAAATCACATTGATATTTAGTTTTTGCTATAGTATGAGTTTTATTATAAATGCTATCATTAAGTCAGTGTTTTCCTATTAGTATGTTTTCTTAACTATAAAATTTTATTGTTCAATCCTTGTTTTTAACTTAAAACATTAAAATTATTAAGAATAACAATGGAGTTCTAGTCCAAGATTATAATGTATGAAGATTCTGAACTCACCTCCTACCATAGACACACCAAGTCTACAGTTACTTATGGAATAATTTCTTTAAAAAAAAAACAAAAACCTAATGGGTGACTAAGTGATGACTATACATGGGACAAACAAGAAACCCACAAAGAAGTAGGTTGGAGGGGCTAGGACACATTCTTGCCATAAACCCAAATCCTGGTATGGTATCCCACAACTAGAAAGGAACTCAAAATCCAGAACTTCACCCTGTAGAGAGAAGGATTTTAATCCCACATTAGGCATCCCAGTTTTTGAGACATACATGTGAGGGATGGGCCCCTAAAATGTCTAAATTTGAAAACCAAAGGAACTACAATCCTAAAACTCATGACTATAACAATCTGAGAAATTACTTCTAAGAGGGCTCTTGTTTGGACTTCCCCAAACTGTGCTCAGATTGGAAGTGAAGAAGGCTCACCTACATATATTGAAGCATTGGTCTTTGGACAGACATCTAACTTAATACACACATGAAGAGAGTATTGGAACACCCCCCAGGGACAGAGACTGGTGTCTGACATGCTCTCTTTTTGCTATGCTCTGCAGAACCAGTTATCTCCCATATTCTGGTGTCCCAATTTTTGCAGGTGCCAACTAGGGGATACCTCTTGATCACCTGGCTCTGAAGCACAGGGGCTCATGTTCCTGGGGCAGGAACTTGGGGCAGACTATAATCCTTTACAGAGACCTCACAGGATAGGCTCTGTCTTCACATTCACCCTCTGCCATGCAGTAGAGCACTAACATCTCCTGGAGGAGAGCTTTACATGTATCTGGTGCCCTGGGTTTTGTCTTCTGTCCTAGTTTTTGTGGTTGCTGTCCCGGGGACACCTCTTGATCACCTGGTTTTGGTGACTGGGCTATGGCTAGCATTCCTTGGTCCCACAAGACTGTGGGACCAAGGAAGAGACAGCTCATACCATGCCATGAACCACCCTCCCTTCAGGCAACAGTGTACTGAGGTACACCACTGTCTTTTTGTGAAGGAGGTCTTTTTGCATGTCTTAGAGTTTTGGCCTGAGGGGCAAGGCTTCAGATTTGGCACACATTTAGTAGTCTATGGAGCTGCTCTCTAGGAACATAGGCTGTGATTGCTATCATAGTGCCTTGTTCCAGCTTGGCAACATCACCGAGAAAAGAATTCATTCACACCTCTGAAGCCCCAGTTTCTCCACTTGCTGCCAGGGGATACCTCCCAGGTTACCTAGCTATGATTGCAAGATGGGCATTTTGTTGTAGTCCCACAAGACTATATACATTTTTATGCTTTTCTTAAAAATATTTTATTCATTTATTTGTCAAAGAGAAAGAGGGAGAGAGCATAAGCTGGCAGAGTGTCAGGCAGAGGCAGGAAGAGAAGCAGGCTCCCTGCTGAGCAAGGAACCAATGCGGGACTCGATCCTAGGACCCTGGGATCATGACCTGAGCCAAAGGCAGCAATTTAACCATCTAAGCCACACAGGCATTCCTATTTTTATACTTTTAAAAGCTGATGCCTGAGGATCTAGTTTTCAGTCAGTCTGAATATAGGTACCAAGATACTCCCCTCTGGGATACTGGCAGGTCTTGGTGCATTCTCAATTACTGGGAACTATTAAAACTTTAATAGGTTGCTTGGACAATCACAAAGGTTTGAGAGACAACCAGGTGCTGAAGCAGGGTTGAATGACAATATTCTTCACCTACAGGAGGCCACTTCTTCAAGACTAGAAGTGGTGGATGTCTGATGTACTCTATAGAAGTCAATACAGATTCAAGTAAAATGAACAAACAGAAGATTATGTTTCAAATGAAAGAATAAGATAAAACCTCAGAAAGAAAAATTTAAAAAAAATGAACTTAATGAAATGAAGCTGAGTAATTTATCTGATAAAGTTTTTAGGGGCCATAAAGATGTTTATCAAATTGGGGAAAAAATGGATAAAAACAGTGAGAACTTAAAACAAAAACAAAAACACAGATGGGAAATATAAGAATCACATAGAATTTATAGGCTGAAGAATACCATAACTTAACTGAAAAATACACTAGAATACACTTATGTTCAATCAACATCAGTCTATATGAAGCAGAAGAAAGTGCTAGTCAACTCAAAGCTGAGGCAGAAGAACTCATGGCAGCAAAGAGAAAGAAGAAAAATGAAGATAGCTTGAGGAATTTATGGGATGTCATCAAATGGACTAACATTCACAAATGGACTATAGTACTCCCTGAAGGAGAAGAGAGAGGAGCAGAAATCTCATTTGAAGAAACAATGTCTGAAAACTTTTCTAAACCGGAGAAGAAAACAGACCTCCAGATACAGATAGCCCAGAAAATTCCAAATAAGGAACCCCAAAAGACTCACACTAAGACACATTAAAATGACAATGTCAAAAGTTAAAGACAAAGAGAGAACATTACAAGAAGCAAGAGAAAAAAAAAAAAAAACTTGTTTTGTACAAGGAAACCCCCATAAGACTATCAGCAGATATTAAACAGAAACTTTGTGGTCAGAAGTGCTAATAGGAAAACAAAAACAAAACAAAACAAACAAAAAAAGACTCCAAATAAGAAAACTCTAGTCCATAAAGTTATCTTTCAGAACAGAAAAAGAATTTCCCCAGACAAGCAAGAGTGAAGGAGTTCATCATCACCAAACTGGTTTTCAAGAAATGTTAAAGGGACATCTTTAAACTAAAAATAAATAAATAAATAAATAAATAAATAAATAAATACAAAAATTGTAACAGAACACATATGAAAGACTGAATCTCACCGGACAGGTAAATACCTGGTAAAGATAATGAATTAATCACTTATAAATCTGTTATGAAGATTAAAAAAGGTAGTAAAAATAACTATAACAATTAGCTAAGGGATATAGAAGATAAAAAGATATAAAATGTGGCATCCAAAACATAAAAGGTATGGTGGACGTAGTAATAAAGTTAAGCTTTAAAATGAGATTAAAGTTGACAACTTAAAATATACTATTATAGATAAAAGATGTTTTGTGTAAGCCTCATGGTAACCACAAAGCCAAAACTTATACTAAATGCACAAAAGGTAAAGAGAAATCCGTGTAATCATGCCACTAAAGAACGTCATCAAACCAGAAAGGAAGAGAGCAAGAGAAGAAAGAAACAGAGGGGAACTATAAAAATAGCCAGAAAACAGTTTTTAAAATGATAATAAGCACATACCTATCAATAATTATTTAAATGCAAATGGATTAAATTTTTGTAGACCCCAGGGTGTCTGAATGGTAAGAAAGCAAGAGCCATCTATATTATTATTATTTTTTTTAATTTATTTTTTTTTAATTTTATTTTTTATAAACATATAATATAATTTTTCCTCCAGGGGTACAGGTCTGTGAATCGCCAGGTTTACAGAGCCATCTATATTATATGCTGCATACAAGGGACTCACTTTAGATGAAGGAACACACACAGACTGAAAAGGAAGGGACGGATAAAGATAGCCCATGCAAATGGACACCAGGAGAAAGCTGGAGTTACTATACCTAGAAAAAATGGACTTTAAAACAAAGGCTATAATAAGAGACAGGCGTATCATATAATGATAAAGGGATTTCTCCAAA
The DNA here is from genome assembly GCF_010015895.1 of Lontra canadensis. Lineage (NCBI taxonomy): Eukaryota > Metazoa > Chordata > Mammalia > Carnivora > Mustelidae > Lontra > Lontra canadensis. Next base: position 40,389,587 of record NW_022630995.1, on the reverse strand, counting down.
AGAAGACCTAACATTTATAAATATTTATGTATCTAACATAGGAACACCTAAAAATACAAAGTAAATATTAACAGACCTAAAGAGAGAAATAGAGAGCAATATAATAATAGTAGGGGATGTTAATACTCCACTTAGATCAATGGATAGGTCATCCAAACAGAAAATCAATAAGGAAACCTTAGCCTTAACACATTATGCCAGTAGACTTAACAGATAATTACAGAACATTCCATCCAAAAGCAACAAAATATATATTCTTCTCAAGTGCACATAGAACATATTCCAAAATAGATCATATTTTAGGCCACAAAACAAGTCTTAATACACTTAAGAGGATTAATAACACTACCACAAATTAAAATAAAGTTAGTTTAGACTTATTCTTAGAAAACACAAATTGGATTCTAATAATATTTTCCATACATTATTATTTCTTTTCTATATTTCAAAAACTTTGATAATAGTTCTGTAATTACATTGTAAAATTTTTTCAATGATAGGTGGACAAGGTAAGATGATTCTGTCCTTTTTTTAAAATTATTTTTTCTCTATTTTTCCAGTTCACTTTCCCTTCCTTCCTCCCTCTCTCCCTCTCTGTCTCCATTTCTCTCCCTTCCTTCCTTCCTTCCTTCCTTCTTTCCTTCCACACTCTCCTTTCCTTCCTTCCATTCTTCCTCTCCTCTTCTCTTCCTCTCTCTCCTTCTTTTTTTTTTTTTTTCTTTCTTTCTTTGATTCTTTCTTTCAAGCTCTATGCCCAACATGGGGCTTGAACTCACAACCCTGAGATTGAGTTGCTTGCTACTGGGACTGAGCCAGCCACTTACCTCCAGTTTCTGCTTTTTAGTTTCAGTTCAAAGATTGCTGTTTGTCTAATAAGAGTTACTCATTTTTCTGGTGTTATTGGAGGGAAGATAGAGATATTTCATTTGGTAGAGATAAAACTGTAATTTTGTTGACAACTCCTTTCTCTTCTTATCAGGAAAGAAAAAGAAGAAAGAAAGAAAGAAAAAGAAATAAAGAAATAAAGAAATGAAGGAAGGAAGGAAGGAAGGAAGGAAAGAAAAGAAAAGAAAAGAAAAGAAAAGAAAAGAAAAGAAAAGAAAAGAAAAGAAAAGAAAAGAAAAGAAAAGAAAAGAAAAAAAAAGAAAAGAAAAAGAAAAGAAAGAAGACACAAAAGGTTTGGGGACAGAGATTTGGTTGTCCCTCAAAGAAGAGTAAAAATGGAAACTCATTTGCCAGACGAACAGAACTAAAGGAAGAAAATTCCTAAGCAAAAAGTGCATGAAAGGAATTTTAAAAATTTTTAAAAAATATGCAGCAAAAAATTAATTTTAATATTTTCTGGCCTTAGAATATTTGTTTTATGAAAATTGATACTTTTCTGTGCTTATAATTTATGTTACTTTTATTCTTGATAATTTAACACTAAATTTGAGGATCTGGAGTGCCAAGGATGTTGACTTATACTTCTCAGTATATTCAACAGGGTCAACTGAAGTGGGTATTTTAAAAATTTTTGAAAAATGTTGTATTCGGGGGCACCTGGGTGGCTCAGTGGGGTAAAGCCTCTGCCTTCGGCTCAGGTCGTGATCGCAGGGTCCTGGGATCGAGCCCCACATCGGGGGTCTCTGCTCAGCGGGGAGCCTGCTTCTCCTTCTCTCTCTGCCTGCCTCTCCGCCTACTTGTGATCTCTGTCTGTCAAACAAATAAATAAAATCTTTAAAAAAAAATGTATTTGTTTTTGTTTGAAGTAGAGGTATAATTAATATGTACTGGGCAATTATGAAAACTTTTGTTTGATATTGTTTATTTTTTTACTCCAGATGTATTTTTAAAACTTTAATTGTCAGGAGAGCCAGGGTGGCTCAGTTGGTTAAGCTTCTGCCTTCAACCTCAGGTCATGATCTCACAGTCCTGGGATCAAGCCCCGTGTTGGGCTCCCTGCTCAGTGGAGAGTCTGCTTCTCCCACTCTCTCTCTCAAATAAATGAATTAAAACATCTTTAAAAAAATTAATTGTCAGACTGTATCCTTTTTTCTTACTCTGGTTCAACTAAGACTCAGCTATTGTTTCACAGGTAATATGTAGCAGAATTAAAATAATTATAAAATGAATTTTTTCATTCTATTCTATCTCTCAGTTATAAGTACACCTACATGAGTTTAATTTAAGTCAAAATGATCAATATTCTGGTATCTGGTAAAATGTAGATACATTTTACATTGCTTGTGCTCAATACAAGATTATGCATTGAAATGGTATTTGATATAGTAGGTTCAGTAGGTATTCAGGTGTTGAAAAATTTTATTATAATATTCTTCATGAATAAAATGAAAAAAGTTTGGCAATTTTATTCAATTCAACATTATTTATTGACTATTTACTCTGTTTGGTACTGCACTAGACATTACTGGGGATGTTTAACTCAGCAATACAGATTTATGCCTTTTGTCCTGAAGGAATTTACTATGTTCAGGAAAATTATTTTGGTCAAAGGTTTCTTGTCAGGTTCCTACACTGACAGTCAGCCATTGTATATAAATAAAAGCAAACACTGACTTCTTTGAATGATTCCTCCTTTCATTCTGAAACACTTTTACCCAAGCCCATTTTGCTGACCTCAAATCCTGCCATTTCTACATATTACATCTTTCATGCCATTTTTTTAAAAGATTTTATTTATTTATTTGACAGAGATCACAGGTAGGCAGAGAGGCAGGCAGAAAGAGGAAAGGAAGCTGGCTCCTCGAAGAGCAGAGAGCCCTATGTGGGGCTCGATCACTACCTGAGCTGAAGGCAGAGGCTTTAACCCACTGAGCCACCCAGGTGCTCCTTTCATGCCATTTTCTAAAAGAAGCCTTTCTGTTTGCTGGTGACTGGGTTAATGTCTCATGGTATACATTTTCAAAGCACTCTCTACTCACTGTGATCTCCATAATTAGTTCTCTGTGTTTGTTTAATATTTGTCTTGCCTTCTAGAGTATATGCTATCAGAAGAAAGGAGCCATTTTCATTTACCTCCCCATCCCCAGTGTCCAGTGAATGTCTGACTCAATGATAATTGATTGACTAAATGGAGAATTGGTTAAGGCACATAGCTAATACTCTTTTTGTGAACTATTTGAGAATATAGAAATTTAAAGTATCCTTTTCTTATATTCACCAATTATTAACATTTTGCCACATTTGTTTTCTTTATCTCTCCCCATTTTTTTTTTCATATGTAATTTAAGCATATATCATCAGGGAACAAGAACATCATTCTACCAAATCACAGCACAATGATCTTCAAAGGAGTTTAAAACTGATAAAATACTGTAGTCTTTCCTAGATCCACATTCAGATTTTCCCCAGTTCCTATAATCCTCCCTTTTTGTCTAATCCATGATCCATAGATGCTTTTAAATTGGCAATCTACACTTATTATAATTATTATTATTTAGCATAATAATCATTTTACATTGTTTTTGAAACAGTGGTGACTTAAAACTTTTACATTTAAAAATATGACTTACTTAAAACTTTTGAACTATTGTAGATTCTGTAGTACAAAAATTACCAAATTAATGAGTGCCCTGAGGGCAGAATTTACATATGTCTTTATTTATTCTATAAGAGTAAGAATATTTTAAATTTAGGCTTTTAAAAAGTCACTACTACTGGTACAGCACATTGATATTAAAATATGATTTCAACAAACAGGACCCTCCATGCTGAACATTTACATAGTTCTGAAGAACAGATTAGAAAATTTTCCAGTCTTTAATTTTCTCATTGAATTACCTTCTTCACGAATCTATGTTTACCCATAGGGCCTTAAATTAAGAGAATGAAAAAAAAAAAACAAAAACTGCCAGATAAAACATACAATATGAAAAAAATATCACTTTTTTATTTTTTTCTTTTCAATACCATGGAACTTTCTAAAAGAAATCAATGTAGAAGAAAAATATAACAGAGCCTGTCCAAAGAACTTATGCTATTTTAACTCAGTACCATCTTTTTAAAAGCTACAAGAATAAACATTGTTGTATTGAAGAAGTGTCTGTTAGAAGTGACAATAGACATTTCAGTCTGGGCCCATTTCACATTCACTGTGAACAGTTGGATATTATTGAACAGGCTTTGCCCTTTACCAGTAAGTCCTGCAGCTAATCTTATTAAGAACCAGTGGAAATGGTAGTTATGTAGAAATCAGAAGTTAGCTACACAGTGGAAGATTCAAAGAGGTTTTCTTTTTTGTTAAATACTTTTTCTGTGTTTATGTAGGTTATCTCATTGAATTAATTATATTTCCAATATTTTAAAATTGAATCAAATAGGTTACACATTGACGTTCCTCATATGAACATATTTGAAGATTTAGTTTTGTCAAACATGGGCCAATCTACCTTGAACATACTTTAGATAATATTAAAGAACTTTGATGATCCTTTGAAGAACACAGACCATTGCCTTAAATGACTTATTTTTCCTCTTAAATAACTGATAGAGGAGGAATTAGAACTGACTCTACAAATTCTTTCTAAGTCCTAGATTCCTCTAAGATATTGTATATAAAGGACATGACCATTGTGGTTTTGTCACCAACCGACTTACGCCATATTACTGACTGTTGGAATGAACAGATTGTGTTATGTTCTATGACACGGGTCCTTCTTGTGACTGGGACCTATTAATCATTTAAATTTTCCAAGCCTTGGTTATGTTAGGAAGAGACTAGGATAATTTGGAAAACCTGAAGTTATGTCAAATGACTGTTTTGCTCATGGCACTTCAAAGTTTCCCCATTTCACTCAGAATAAAATTAAATGCTCTTAAAATAGCTTTCAGGACCCTTTGTAATCTATCCCTATTTACTTGTCAAAACTCATCTCCATTGGGGTGCTTGGGTATCTCTGTCAGTTAAGCATCCAACTTCTTCTTATTTATTTGTTTTAACAGATTTTATTTATTTATTTGAGACAGAGAAATAGAGAAAGAGAGAGAGAGAGAGAGAGAAAACAGAAGTTTGGGGGAGGAGCAGAGGAAGAGGGAGAAGCAATTCCCTTAAATCAAGAAGCCTGATGTGAGGTTTAATCCCAGGACCCTGAGATCATGACCTGAGCCTAAGGCAGATGTTTAACCAACTGAGCCACCCAGGTGCCCCCCAGCATCTAAAGTTGATCCCATGGTCGTGAGTTCAGTCCCAGTGTTGGGCTCTACACTAGGTGTGGAGCCTACTTAACTACTTAAATAAAATAAAATAAATAAAATAAAATGAAATAAAATAAAAACCTCATTTCCATCCACTATTCCCCACCTAGCTACTGACACCTGTTTTTACACCGTGTTTCTATACTTCTTCTAAGCTTTTCGTTAAGTACTACATTTTCTCTGAAGTCCACTTAGGCGTCCTTCTTTAAACTTACAGTTCCTGCTATCTGTTCTCTTTTTTCCTCAGTTCATGTGTTATGCCCATAATATACAACCTGGAGTAAAGTAAGACGAAGGTGATAACTTAAGTAGTTAATTAGTGTAATGATTATTTCTACGTCTTATTTTTAATACATCATACATACACAGTGAAGAAAGTTGGCAAGTTAGCTATTTGAACATTGCATGAATTTGAGAAAGGAATAGCAAATGATAAAAAAGGTACAATGGCAATTTGAGTATGGCATAGAAAAAGTACATACAGGGTATATTAAACTATGTAAAATACATTATCAATAAATTCAATTTAAATAGGGTTTAGCATTAGAAAGTTAGTTGGGTATATGTAATGTGTTTACAAAATGCATATGCATATCAGTAAAATGCTACTTAGATTGACATGGAGCAAAAATCTTCCTCCATAAACTGGATGTGATGTTTTTATTTTTAGTGGTTTTTTTTTGTTTTTTTTTTTACACTCTTTTTTTTTTTTAAATTTTATTTTTTATAAACATATATTTTTTTTTCCCCAGGGGTACAGGTCTGTGAATCGCCAGGTTTACACACTTCACCGCACTATTTTTAGTTTTTTAAATGATAGGAATTTATTTTTATTTTTTAAAGATTTTATTTATTTATTTGAGAGAGAGAGCAGGAGCTGGGAGGAGTAGGTTCAGAAGCAGGCTCACTCCTGAGCAGTGAGCCCAGTGCAGGGCTTGATCCCAGGACTCTGGGATCATAACCCGAGCTGAAGGCAGATGCTTAACTGACTGAGCCACCCAAGCACCCCAGATGTGATGTCTTTAAATAGAAAATCTCACTCAGCATTTGGATAAGCACTTCTACTTAATTTAAAATAGTTATTCATATATGAAGGTTGTAATAATTTCCTTGGCAAACTTATTTAGGGTATAAATGAGTTTACAGATAAATTATTTAAATGATAGCTATAAAAATGAAGCTAGGATATCAGAAAATGAATTTTTTGTTATTGCAGATTGGCCCTTGGAGATGGTAGAAAATAAATAAAAGAAGTAGTATAATGGTAGACATTATTATTTAAAATGTTAAAATTAAAATTAGAAGCATGGTCTAACCTAAGTTGGACACATGGGTTATTTTTCCCTAAAATATGCTATACAGTGTGCTAGAAATAAAGATCTACACAAAATTATTAAAGTTTTGGCAAGTGAAAGTCTACTTTCTGATATTATTTTTTGGTGGAAAAAAGAAGTATGATAAATTTATAAAACCACAAGTACTATTGAGTCTAACGGAGGAGGTAAAGGATTAAAAAATTAAACTAAACTTAATGGTCAAACTCAGAAATTTTGGGAAAAACTGCGTAGCCTTTAAATATAGTTTAGGACTCATAAAAAGAAATGCAACTTTATTCATTTCTTAATATCTCCAATATTTGTGAATAAAAGGTCTATAAATGTGAATTAAACAGAGCATTTGGGGGAGTGTGTGTGTGTGTGTGTGTCTGTGTGTGTGTGTAGCAATTTGAGTTGGAGGAAGAGGTCTCAACAGTGAGGTAGGACAAAGATTTTGTAAAAGATCTGTGTTTTGAATTTTAAGTATACCTGAACTTGAACCCATAAATAAAAGTGGAGGCTAAAATATTTAAGTAGCTCAGGGAACATTATAATTTGCTAAATGACTAAAGAAAAGGTACTGTCCAGAATATTTTAAAGTTATTTCGTTATTTAAATTCATGTTTTTATTGTGAGTGCTCCTTACTTTATTTAGTATGAAAATTTACATAGATGTGCTCCATTTTGTGACCCTAAAATCAATATATAAGTTGTTTAGTTTTTAATAAAAATGTTGGTGTTTTTATTATACTTACAACAATGTATCTATGTCTAATTACACACACCACCTTCCTGAGATATTTCTTTGAATGCCTTGCATATTTAGATTGTTATTTGTTTAAAGATTTTATTTATTTATTTAAGAGAGAGAGAGAGAGCGCGTGTGCATGAACAGGGGGGAGGGGTGAAAGCAGACACCCCTGTGAGCAGGGAGCCTGATGTGGGGCTCCAACCCAGGACCCTGGGGTCATGACCTGAGCCAAAAGTAGCCACTTAACTTACTGAGCCACCCAGAACCTCCATATTTTCTTTTCTTTTCTTCCTTTTTTTTTTTTTAATACAATCTTCTTAACTTTTTATCAGACTACCAAAATGTCCTGACCCCAACCACTGAATAGCAAAGACCGGCTTCCAATTCTTAACAAGAAGTTATAAAAAGTTCAGTTAAAGCAGATGTTAAATACAATAAAAGTATCTATATTTCTCTATTTTCATGCTTTGCTTTTCAGGATCCTTTATGACTTCCTCAAATTGACTTTCACGGTCAGGGCCAACCTATTCACCTCTGACAAAGTGCCCCAAGCACATCTTTATCCTGGATGTTTAGGTTCCAAAGTTTTAAAGAGAGTATTATTTACCCTACATTGAATCTTTACTTCCATTCCTATTTCCTTTCTTAAAATGGATTTCTTTGAAGAAAATTCATGAAAAATTGAGTCTTCTAATGGCAGTTTAGAATATTTTCTCCTGGTTTTAAACAAGCAAATATATCCCAATATGTAGGTCAATAGTACTCTAAATTATACCAATTACAATTATACCAAATTATTGGTCAGTAAGAAGCCAGTCCAAGTTGAATGTACATCTAGTCTCTCCATGTAGAGTGGAGACCCTTTCAATCTGAGATTATTATGGTATCTGCAAGTTCATCCTATGGTCTTCTATTTCAGCTCACCTCTGTGAACAGCTATTCACATAAAAAAATGCATGCATGCCATCAAAAAATCTAAATCTTGCCATTTGCAGCTCTGTGGATGGAACTAGAGGGTATTATGCTAAAAGAAATAAGTCAATCAAAGAAAGACAATTATCATATGATCTCACTGATATGAGGAATTTGAGAGGCAGAGTGGAGGGTTGTGGGGGGGGAAGCGAGGGTAAAATGAAACAAGATGGGACCGGGGAGGGAGACAAACCTTAAGAAACTCTTAATCTCAGGAAACAAACTGAGTGTTGCTGGAGTTGGGGGAGGGATAGGGTAGCAGGGTTATGGACATTGTGGAGGGTATGTGCTATGGTGAGTGCTGTGAATTGTGTAAGACTGATGATTCACAGACCTGTACCCCTGGGGCAAACAATGTATTATACGTTAATAAAAAAATGGAGGAGGTAAAAAAAAAAGAAAAGAAAAGAAAAGAAAAAAAAGAAAAAACACATGCATCCGCAAACATATAGAGAATTGTTTACAGCCATAGGAAAGACCAAATGCACAGGGAAAAAAAGACACTTTCCCTTTTCCACTATTTTCTTCCACAGATTCAGAGGTGCAGCTACTACTCAAGTAAAAAATTAACAATGTGCTCAAATTGTAACTGAGATGCTTCCTCTAAATTTCCACTGATCACTTTAAAACAAGAAGGGAATGTTTACTTTTGTGAAAGTAATGACCTTATTTAGAATTTTCCCAAATAAATAAATAAATAAATAAATAAATAAATAAATAAACTAAAGGGAGTTGTCCCCAGAGCAAAGAAAATACTCTTGCAAGGCTGAAAAAAAAGGGGGGGGGGCACGTTTAGGTCTGATAATAGTTAAAGTTTCATGAATCTAAGGATGTCCCTGTATATACTTATGTTCATCATGTTACTACTAAGATTTCCAAATTATATCTTCTCCAAATATTTATTCCCTTAATTTTATAGGCCTTAATATTATTTAACTCATAATTTGTAATTATATTGGAGTAAGCAACTCTAGTTCTATATATATAATCTATGTATTTGTGTGTGTGTGTACTAATGACAAAAAGTTTACATTTGTAAGAAATGTGGAAAAAAAACCACCTCAAATTTCCATTACTAAGGGATAAAATAAAAAAGTTAGTGTATTTATTGATATTATTTTTCCATAAAATGTTTTCCATAATCATAGATACATAGTCATTACATTACATAATTTTGTGTTTCTCACATAAATAATGAACAATTTTAATAAGATAACTAATTTACTGTATATTATTCCAATGTGATTTTGAATATTGTACAAAACTTCATTATTTTTTCACTGTTGGTTATTATTATAGGTTATTACTACATATAAAACCTTATGTAAATCTTCATAATTTTTACTCGTTAAGTTACTAAGAGGATGACTGGATTAAACACTCACTGAACTCAAGTTTTAGCTCCTTTAACATTCTGTACAATTACAGCTCCATCAACAGCGCATGGCAATACGTATTTCTTCCTAAATAGTATCTCACATAAGAATTCTGTGGTTTTTATATTTGTTATAACATGTTATCATAATTTAAAAAAATGTTAAGCTATCATGTTCCAGGTTAAATGCTAAGCTTAAGCTAGTTTTATGTGAAACTGGTCAGGAAAGAAATCTGGTTGAGTAAAGCTGTTTCTACCTTTTTCTCAACCTTCTTTTCTTGTTATCAATCCTCCTCTTGTCACTGCAAAGGTGTGTATACATGCACACACACACTCATATATGAAAGAAATCTACTTCATTCTATTAAATATTTCACTTGAAACTGATTGCACTAGAGATTAATAAACCTAGGTCTGACAGAGTTGCAAAACTCCCTGATAATTGGACTAGGAAGTGTGATTTACCTATTATTTAGAATATGATGTTAATCCTTTTTACACTTGTGAAAGACTATCTAATTTATATAACTGTTTATCCTTTACTATATTTGGAATCTAGCTTTTAACTCTAACTTTATAGTTTTAAAATGAATACACAAAGAAATGGAGTACCCACAGCAACACCAAAACAACAAAATGACCTAACTCAGAATTCTTCAGAGATAAGTATGTGAGTATACCTACTATCATTAGCTACATCATGTGTATGTATTTTTAGATGGGGGTTAACTTCCCCACAGGTCCAAAAGCTATCCTTCGACAAGTTTGTGAACAACTAACAAAGCAGCAGAACAAAAATAACAATATTAAAATGAGAAAAGAAACTTCAATATCTGCCAGTGTTGCCTTTTTTAAGATCATGAGAAAAGATATTAAGAAGTAAATTATACTGACCTTTTCAACCCAGAAAGAAACTGGTCTTTAAAGCTTATTCTTTTGAATTGAGCCTAAATACCCTTATTGTATGTCACATGGAATATAATATACTAACTTATAGAAAAAAAAGCATGTATAATATTAAATTCTACGTGAATATAAATCCCTAAGGGAGCAACAGATTAATCTAGAAGGCATTTTACAAATTTTGATTCAAAGAAGCTAAAATTAAATAATTTTAAAAATATTTTCATTTGAGTCTTTTCAAGGACCTTCATTTGGCTTGAAAAATATAACATTCTCATGTTTTTAAAATCGTATCACACATTGAGATTTTGCTGCCATAAAAATAGTACTTCATTGCCTAGAGAATTGCATCAGTTACTAAAGTTTCAATTGATCAAATGCTAATATATAATACATTTTAATGCTCTGAGGAAAGCTACTTGATTCTATGTATTTTCAACTGAGTCTATCTTAACATTTCTCTTCTGATTCCTAATGAGTAGAACATTTGTTATTAGGAAAAAAGGAACCTACGAAAGATTTGTGAAGATGGAAATGTCATACTCGGAATTATTCTGTATTGTTTGCTTGTGTGAGGTTCTGGTTTTTATTGTGAGCATCCTAAAAGACTTTCTTTTTCCCATTTCTCTGCCTGATAACAAGTAAGCAAAAGCCAAATGGGAATAAGAATATTGAGTCCTAGGTATAAATCCTCCCTTTACCCATAATCAAATGAATCTCTTTGGAAAAGTCATGTACCAAATCAAGACTTGAGTCTCATCTAGATGTAAGATACAGTCTTGGTCAACTGACTGTTACATAGTAAGCAGATTAGTAATGTTAAATGATTGATATTTTAATCCACTTTTATCTTTTTGAGAATAAGTCCTTCAACCCGTTTTGCAAGAGGCATTCATCTTCCTGGAAAGTGTGGCAGACTAGGATTTATTACAGAATGAATTAAAATAAAAGTGTAACATTCAGTTTTGACATATATAATTCATGCAATAAGACTATACACACACACACACATATATGATAATTATGCAATGCTGAAGGAATTAAAAATTTCCATATTAATTTAGCACTCTTATATTCTCCAAACTGGAAGACTCTTGCCCAGAGATGATACTCTTTACATCCATGACATTCAGGCCTTACGTTTGTGCTACTGTATAGAGTGGAATGTTTTAGAATGAGAAATAAAAAACAAAACAAAAAACACCAACCCATATCTTTTCCTTCCCATGAGAAATGGTAGAAAGATAAAAGCAAGAAGAGTAAAGCAATCAGAAATAATTATCCATCTTTTCTTTCAAGGATCTGGTTTTGTAAGCAGCAGATATACATATATTACATATTGGAGGTACAGGAAGGACAGGGGTCATAATCTCTCTCTTTTTTTAAGGCACTAGAACAATTAACTCTTGGGTCATCCCTGAAAGAAGCTGAAATGTAGCAAAAATGACTGGTAAAATTCTCTGGACCTGAGGTTAATTTCCCCACATTACCCTTAGTTTTCATGAGTCATGGATGCTGACTTGCCAGGCAGTTACCTTTTATGGGGCTCGTTTTGTCAGAGAATATGACCTTGCAAAGTAGGGGATAAAATGCCCAACTTGAATGCATGGAGCACTGCGAAGATACTCCTAGCTTTGAGTCAGTAGAGACTAACCTGGAGCAAGATCATCCAGAGAGCATGATTGGGCTCTGTCTGAGGCACGAGTCATGTCTGCTGCGGCTAAGATGGAAGGTGCATGAAGGGAATCGATATTGGCTAAGTCACAGATCACAATATAAATCTCTGCCACTTTCCTCCAATTAAGAAGGAAAAGAATAGGAAAGAGGAGGCAGAAACTGCCTTTTTAAAATTCACACATGGTTTATTAGCAAGAAATGGGGCACTGTTTATCTGAATCTAGGTCGTAGGTCTCTCCAGTATAATTTAGGTATTTACAAGAGCCTGTGTACTCTCGTCAGATTAGATGATCTCTAAATCTTTGTTCAATTTTAAATTTCTCTAAGACATTTTATTCAAATTTGTTAAGGATGGCATGAAATGTTGGGCATAACTCTTATTCTTATCAGTTTACAGATTATTTAGGAAAAAGCAAAATATCATGACAAAAATAACATGCAAATTTAAACATCAATAAACACAATAAACAAGAAAATTCAAAAGATATTAATTAAAATATAGTTATTTAATATGAAACACTAAAAGGGGTATTAATATTTTGATACAGGGATAATTTATTAACATTTTAAGTTACCCCATGAGGCATTTTTGGAGACTAGCCTTAAGATACACCTTGATATATTTGTCCATTTATGTAACCAAAACCTGTATACTAGAAAATTTGTTATGCAGTAAGACTGCAGAAGTAAATAAAATAAAAGGAATGTCTGGTCCTCATGAACCCTTATAGTCTGAATTTAAGAAAGAATAAATACAATAAATAAACCAAATACAAAATAGATCGGATTAGTGGATTTGGGGAGTATTTATCATAGAAAAATGTCACAGCAAAATACCTAGTTACAAATGAATCTGAAAGTTTAGGAGACTGGTGATGAATACTAGTGCAAAAGAGGTATTTTCCAAAATTTTTTACTTATTTATTTTTTTTAAATTAACTTATAATGTATTATTTGTTTCAGGGGTACAGGTCTGTGGTTCATCAGTCTTACACAATTCACAGCACTCACCATACAACATGCCACCCCCAATATCCATCACCCAGCCATCCCATCCCTCCCACCACTCTCCCTTCCAGCAACTCTCAGTTTCTTTCCTGAGATTAAGATTTTTTCATGGAAAGTGGTGGGAAATTCAACCACAAATGTTGGTAGTGGCTAGACTTTGCAATGTGTTGATTACTGTGCACTGCAGTTTGGATTTTGTGTAGTAGATAGTGTGAAACCACTGAAAAGTTGCTATAACAGAAGGACACATATGAAATTTCTCTTTAGGAAGAAAAATCTAGCAAAAGCAAATAGAAGGAGTAGAAGCTTGTAGAGATTACTGGAGTCATGTGAACCAGATGAAATTCATAGCAGTGCAAGGCTTAGGTAAAGATCTTTGGCTGCTTAGCATTATTGGGAGACCCCTGAAAAAGTTGTTCCAGAAGAACTTGACCTAACTAGTTCCAAGGAGTGCCTGCAGTTTGGGCAGGAGGCTGAAATAAGGAAAATAAAGAACCTAGTCGGTTATCTATTTATTCTTTTATTTCATTCACTGATTCATTTATGAATTTATTAACAAAATCCTTTTTGAGTGCCTATAATGTACCACAGATATAGTTCATGATAAGGAGACATGATTAATAAGACATGATGCTTCTTACCAGAGGCATGAAATTCATAGTGTCCATTGAGTGGTCTAAAGAAAAGGGCAGACATATGTACAGAAGCATATGAGGAGGCATCTGATTGGATCAGTTGGTAGAGCATGCGACTCTTGATCTCAGGGTCATGAGTTCAAACCTGACACTGAGCATGGAGATTACTTGGAAAAAGGAAAAAAAAAAAAAAAAAGAAGAAGAAGAAGAAGAAGAAGCAGCAGCAGCAGTGGAAGAGGCAGAGAGAAGACATGATCCATTGTACCTCTGGGAGGGAAAGAACAAGAACCTTATCCCCAGGGCACCTGGGTGGCTCAGTGGGTTAAAGCCTCTGCCCTTGGCTAGTGTCGTTGTCCTGGGGTCCTGGGATCAGTCCCCCTGTCAAGTGCTCTGCTTGGTAGGGAGCCTTCTTCCTCCTCTCTATGTCTCTCTCTCCACCTACTTATAATCTCTGTCTGTCAAGTAAATAAATAAAATCTTAAAAAAAAAACAAAAAACAAAACTTATCCCCTAGAAATTCATGATTAATCAGTCTTTTAAAAATATTAAAAAAGTAACAGAGGCAGGGGTGGGAGAATTAAAAGAACCCCTGGAGAAAAGGGATCAGGTAGATAAAGAACCAAGAGATTAAGTGAGGGCATTACAGGTGAAGGGAACTATAAGGTCAAAGTCTCGTATCTTACATGTGAGAGGATAATGCCTTTCTCTAGGACAGTTGTTGAGGAAATGGAAAATAAAGCTTTTCCAAGGAAGCATTGACAACATATAATGACTACTCCCTAACAAATGTGAACATTGAAGTAAAAATTTCAAAATGTCTTCTAAGCAAAGGCCTTCAACCTACACTTGAAGTAGGAAGGATTATGGAAGAGGGATTAGGCCTGGAGATTTAAATGTGGAAGTCAGGCAGACAGGGAACAAATGGAAGAAGTTTCTGTATGTTTAGAATTAAGGATTTTTGAAGTATTTCATTACTTCCACTATCAAAAGGACTAGAATAAAATTGAGTGAAATGCCTAACTAGACTTGGTGATAAGATAAATTAACTGAATCTCATTTTTTTATTATGTTTTGTGTTAATTTTTGTAAGTCAGAGAAAATGCCATAGCCAGTTCTGCTTAAATTATATTACTGTTCTTTAGATTATAAATTTATCTCCTTTAAATTCAGTACTTCAGGATATCCTATGATCTCAGTATCCAAGAGATTTTTTCCTAGATATTTTTGGTTAAAACATATATTTTAAAATTTATTATTTTCCTTAGCAGTAATTCTTTTCTGTTCTGGTCATGATCTCAGGGTCCTGGGATGTAGCCTGGTGACAGGCTCCCTGCTCCTTGGGAAGCCTGCTTTTCCCTCTTCCACTCCCCTTGCTGTGTTTTCTCTCCCATTGCATCTCTCTGTCCAATTAAAAAAAAAAAAAAAAAAAAAAACCTTTAAAAAAACACAGTGCCATTTAACAGTATAGAACTTTATGGGAAATTATATGCTCAACATTACTCAAGTGATTTGGACCCAGGTTTTTTAACTATCTGAATTTTGTCTTTTATCTCTTAAAACTTTTATATTCATCAAAATTATAAGGCAAGTTTTCATTAAGCAATGCTTAGCAGGCAGATGTGTACACTGGCCCCCAGAAAAAAGCTAATAATCTTTCATATCCAGGAATTATATGTAGTTTGAGATAAGGGACAATCATTGGCTTTAGCATCACATTTGTTTTTATCCTGGAACCTGCTTTGTGTCTAGGAGTCAAAGCACTTCAGGGGAAAAAAAAAAAAAGGAAAAAAAAGAAAGATCAAGCCAAATATAGAGCATACTCTTATACCAGTATGTTGAATGATTATAGTTCTTCTTTTAGAACTTGACTCCTTGAAGCAGATACTTGTTGAAACTGACCTGTTCAGAGTTGTCCTTGGGCAGACTTAAACCTCCTGAGGTTAATGTAATAGAGACGGATCTGCCTTGGGACTGCTTAAAGTGTCACCTCCAGCTGTTCTTTTTTATTGGTCACCTGCTAGCCTGAGAGCAGAATAAATTGTAGAACAGATGTTTAGAATGTTTTACTTACTCTAGTGTAATGAGCAGTGCAGGACTGAAGCATGCTAGGTCAGTCGATAATTGTGGGAGTGGTCTTGGAATAGAATTTTCAAAATGTGTTTGTAGTATCTTTTTGCTATTCATTCACTCAACATATATTTATATGAACTCTTCCATGACCTAGTATTACATTGTGAAGCATGCCATCATCATAGGGGTAAATATTAAAGAAACATAAAAACAAAAAAAAATTAGTAGTAAATGATCTGAAAGGTGTAAAATAGGGTGATGGTGACAGAGAATATCCGAGGTCTGCATTAAGTGAATGAAATGAAAGATTTATTAATATTTGAGTTGAGAACAGAATAATGAGAAGAAAGCAGCTATGCAAAGATGTGGAAGAGAAGTATGGGAGGTTTCTAGGAACTAGATAGATAAAGTGTAAAAGCCCAGGACAAAAATGTGTTCAGTCACTTTTAGAGACAGAAAGAAGGCCACCTGAGCCATAGTTTAGAGAGTTGAAGTGTAGTTAGTGGAAGGGCCTTCCAAAACCTGATAGATGGTTTTCGGTTTTATTAATGTTCTAAGAGAACGACTGAGTTGTTTTTGTTTTTGTTTTTGTTTAATTTTTAAACAGTGAAATATGATTTATATGGTTTAGTGGAAGTTGAGTTGTGTGAAGGCAAGAGTGAAGTACAGAGGCTTTTGCAATAAGTAGATCAGGGGAGAGTTGATGATAGCTTGGATATGGCTATAACATTTAAATGAGAGTAAGGGATCTGATTCAGGATAGATTTTATATATTGAGCCACAGGACTTAAACATTGGAAGGGGAATGTTAAGAATAAAGCAGAGTGACTCCTAGATCCTTGACCGAAATAACTAGGCAGTGCCAATCTGAAGGTAAAGTATGGTTGGGGGGAAGGGGAAGAATGAACAAAGGAAAAGTTAAGATGCTTGTTAGACACCTCTGTAGGTATAAATTGATTATTATCTATACTACTCGGGAACTTGGGATACAGTCCACACTTGGTCATCTGAAATTCATCAAAGAGCAAAAGACACACCATTATTTAGAGTTGTGCCAGTGTAGTAAGGGACAGTAAAGAAACAAATGAAATAGAGAATGAGTAAGAAGAACCTGTGCTATTGTGTTTTTGCAGAGAACTAGAGAACATAGTGTTGAAAGAAAGATGGAGTGGTCAGTTACTGATATGTAGCTGATAATTTGAGTAAGAAGTGAAAATTTAGGGGTGTCTTGGTGGCTCAGTGGGTTAAGCCTCTGCATTTGGCTCAGGTCATGATCTCAGGGTCATGGGATGGTACACCGCATGAGACTCTCTGCTCACCAGGGAGCCTGCTTCCCCCTCTCTCTCTGCTTCCCTCTCTGCCTACTTGTATGCTCTCTCTCTCTCTCTCTCTCTGTCAAATAAATAAATAAAATCTTAAAAAAAAAAAAAAAGAAGGGAAAATTTGTCCTTTGGTTTGGCAAGATACAGTTTTTGGTGACTCAGTGATCTTAATAACTCAACCCCCACACTATTTTGGACTGAGAAGTTTCACTTTAACCCTTTCAGTGTTATTAGTAATGCAGTAAAAGTAATATAATCTATAGAATTACTGAGAAATGGCGATAAAATTCTCCTTGAAGTGGCACAAACAGGATGGCCCAAAAGCATGGTTGTTTCTGCATTGCTCCACCCACAATCACAGACCATCATTTATTTCCTCTCAGTGGACCTTATCATAATGGGCAAAACCAGCCCTCTCACAGGTGCAACTAATTGAGGACCCTCTTCATCAGCAGCAGACATCATATTCAATCTGACACATATGAGTAAGATTTTGAAAACTGAAATTCGAGATGGCAATTGGTTGCTCAGAATTCAGCTTACAATCTAAAGAAGGGAGACAAAAAAATAAAGAAGGGAGA
Source organism: Lontra canadensis (assembly GCF_010015895.1). Taxonomy (NCBI): domain Eukaryota; kingdom Metazoa; phylum Chordata; class Mammalia; order Carnivora; family Mustelidae; genus Lontra; species Lontra canadensis. The sequence continues at coordinate 40,371,781 of NW_022630995.1, read as the reverse complement.
AAGTGTGGTTGTGAAGCCTTTGACTTTTTTTTATATCCATGTTCTGTTATCATATCCGATGTTAACTGTAAAGTACAAAAGAATAAACATACTTTCTTACTAGGTTAAGGTAACATAAATGTAGGAGAGTAGACTAAAATGAGCCCATTCTGAACGTCATTCAGTATACCATCTGATGCAGAATAAACCCCATTAAACAAGTGCAGGTATTTCTTTTTTTTTTTTAATTTAATTTAATTTTATTTTTTATAAACATATAATACATTTTTATCCCCAGGGGTACAGGTCTGTGAATCGCCAAGTTTACACACTTCATAGCACTCACCTTAGCACATACCCTCCCCAATGTCCATAACCCCACCCCCCCCAACCCCCCCCCCCCCCCCAACCCCCCGTTTGTTTTGTGAGATTAAGAGTCATTTATGGTTTGTCTCCCTCCCAATCCCATCTTGTTTCATTTACTCTTCTCCTACCCCCTTAACCCCCCATGTTGCATCTCCTCTCCCTCATATCAGGGAGATCATACCTGAAAAGACATGGTGCCTATCTAATCCTGCATTAAATTATAACTAAAGGAATTAATCTCTCTTGGTACACACTGATCAAATATTTTTATAGTTAATTACTTCTTGTAAGGGATCCTGGAGATTTCTATACACATTCAATATAAGTAGATGTGTTGGTATTTTGTTTAAAATGTTTAATTTAGTTGGTTTGCTTTTCAGTTACTGAATTTTGCTTCCTCCTACAGACTTTTTAATCTCCTTACGGATGCAACAATGAACTTATCACATAGCTCCTGTAGCTAAAAAGTGAATTTCTCAGACCAATGGAGATGTTAGTGCTTGTACTTTATTTGTGGGTGAGGGTCAGGCTGACAGAGGAAACAAAAGATAGGTAACCAGAAATTCCTGCTGAAATTTTGACTTTTGGTATGATCCTTAGTAAATCATCTAACCTCACTAGGAGTCACTGTCTGAAGTGGTGAAGTCAACAGGGAAAGGTATTGGTTTCTATCTCTCAGAGTCAGGGTGTGAAATAATAATTGTGGTTTTGAATAGAAACAAGAAGAGTCTGTTTCTTTACAAGTGAAAAAAAATCCGTGAGTTTGAAATATTACTCTAGCCTATGCAAATCGAAACTCTTTATTTTCTTCTCAAAACATTTTTAGTTCTGTCCTATTGCAATGATGTAAAGGGCGCAAGTTTCCTACAAAACATATTTTAAAAATCAGCTTTGATTTGAATGTTAGAATAGATTAAAAAAAAAAAAAACTTCAGACTTTATGGTTTTGTAACATTTTTTTGTTGCACAGTGTCCTTTCTAAAATAGAATTTCTACCTTAATATTTAATTAAAATAAAAAAGGAGTTGTTTTATTTGCTTTGGGAATGTGGGGAAGAGCACCACCAACTTGGCCTCTCTTTTCATCTCGGCCAATAGCCACAGATATGTTTTTGGATAAGAATATGAACATACTCAATTAGAGACTTGATAAAGAGAGTATGTTTTGAATTATAAAGTTAATAAATATGTAAGGAGTTAATCATTATTGCACCCAAACACTTCTATCCACAATCCATCTTAAGCAGGATTGATTTTTAGACTAATTTACAAGGATTGCATTTGCTTGCTTGTTGCCTATTCTCTGATTTATATTCCTTATCTTTTAAAAAAATTCTAAAATATTCAATGGTTGGGCACCTGGATGGCTCAAAAGGTTAAATGTCTGCCTTCTGCTCAGTCATGATCTGGAGTCCTGAGATCCAGTCCAGTGTGAGAGTCCCGCTCAGCTGGGGTTGGGGGGGTGGGGTGGGACAGGTGGGGGGAATATGGGAGTCTCTTTTTCTCTCTGCCCCTCCCCCTGACTTGTGCTCTCTCTTAAATGAATAAGTAAAATCTTCAAAAAACATGAAATATTCAAGGGTTACTTTATGTTTCTTAATCTTTCTGTTCACCATTATTGGGTTTTCTTACTTCCAGATGATCTAGATATATGATCTAGATATATGATTCTAGCCACTTTAACTGACTTATGTGATTTTAGACCCATATCTTCATGGTCTTTCAAGTGGTAAATTCATTTAATTCTCCAGAAATGTTTTGGTTATTTGCAAAGAATGGAACAATGATTCTAATATGAATAATGTTTTTGTTTTTGTTTTTGTTTTTTTTTTCTCTCAGGGAAAGTATAGTTTAAGGAGGCAAGCAAAGTCAGTAAGAAATTTTAATATAGTTATGTTTGAAGTATTTTGTTACTTAAGGTCAAATGTAGTAGATCAAAAAGCAATCTGTTGAGATTCATTGTTTACTGATGACCATAATATGATTCAGAGGAGTATGAAAGAGGTTGCATTTTGAAATATCAAGGCCTTTGTAGTGTAAAGTGGTAAAGAAATAATTAATCATCTACAAAGTTTTAGTGCACAAGCCTATTAGGTCAGGTTGTCAAAACTGTAATATAAAATACATAAGTACAATTAAGATGACTCATTTTTCTTATTTCCTTCTTCACTTAAAAGAAAATCCTCCCACCAATATCATCACTCTTCAGAGATGCAACACATACAAATCCCTTTATTTCTGCTTTAGGCCCAGCCCTAAGATTGAAGTAGAATTATTGGAAGGAAAAAAGAAGTATTATTATTTTTTTCTTTTTCCTCAATACTTGTTCTTTAACAAGTGCCTCAACACAAAGAAGTGAGTAAGTGGGGCATTTTAATCATTATGCCTATGAAAGAGGGAGAGAGAGGAGGTACAGGTGATATTTAGTACCCTGAAAATTTTATATTTTATTGTTGAGTGATCACTACAGTTTTTGATGTGACCATCGGTGTTTTGAATAGCAATTCTTATACTAAGTGGTCATTGTACAAGTTAAGGAAAAAAAAATGAATCTGATTGTTACAAAGGCAAACAGTAAAACTCTTCCACAGGGTAAAACCTAACACATCTTGAAAGTAACAGCTGCCATTATGAAACAAAATATTATTTCCAGTAAATCTCACAGTGTGAAGATTTTTGATCACACATAATCTTTCCAGTAACAACTGAATATACCAATCATGACCATATTTATCTTCTACTGAGAAATAGAGCAGTAAAAATATAGGCATGGGCAGATAAAAAAGAATTTAGCATGTCTAGGAAGAGCAAATTGCGGCCTAGTAATCTTCATATTTTAGACTTGAAAGCAATCATCTTGTCAAAATTCCCTTTATATAATTCATATCACACAGTCTGTAGAATATCTGCAATAATATATATATAGAGAGAGAATAATTAAGGAAAAAAGTAGCTCAGAGACCATTACTATAGAATACTGTTTGAGGAGATTTATATTTTTGTATTTAGTGAGTTTTATAATTTATGTTGTAAGAAATACATTGCATTTATTATATAAAGTTAAAATTAAAAGAATACTACTATTTCCATGAAACAAATTATGGAAGGTAATATATATATAAGCAACTATCTTTATACTTTGTATTTCTAAACTTTTATTCTTTATTCTATTACATATTTATTCATACTTTGGTGTACTCTGGGCTTTCATTCTGAAGATTAATGTTTATGAGTTTATAGTTTGTTGCATTTTATGAATTGGTTCATATTCTAAATCATAGTAAAGATGCCTGGTTTCTGAGCCTTGAAGGCTTGTTCCAGTTTATAGAACAAAGCTGTTTTCATGCCTCTAGAGCACTGTATTACTTTGCATTTTTATGCAATGTTTAGAATTTTACCCAAAACTTTCAGAGGATAATTCAGTGTTTCACCACATGGTTATTATTCCTCATATAACATAACTAGCCAAATATAAGTTTGGATTTGGGCTTCCAAAATTAGAGAACTGCTACTAAACATATCAAAAATAATACCTTGTGTTGTTTAGAAGAGCAAAGAAAATATAAAAAGACGAAAAAAGTTTTTTCACATGAGAAAATAAGTTAATAAGTTAATATTTTGTGTATTTCCACCAACTTTATTGATTTTCTTACATTAGAGTAAATTTGCTACATTTTATTGTAATTCAGTTAGTATTAACCCTGAGTATATTCTGAAAGATGCATATTGGAATCTCTGAAAAAAAAAAAAAAACACAAAGAAAATAAAAGATAGAGTAAAAAAAAATAGGGAAATAAAATGATACACTAGAAAATATCTACTTTATGATTTCAGTGTTATAATATAATTTAAAGTCCAGAATTGTGATGCCACCAGCTTTGGTTTTCTTTTTGTTTCTCTTTCATTTTTTAAAATTTAATTTAATTTAATTTATTTTGTATGTGTGTGTGTGTGTGTGTGTGTGTGTTCCAAAATTCATTGTTTATGCACCTCACCCAATGCTCCATACAATACATGCCCTCCACAATACCTACTACCGGGCTCACACAACTCTTGACCTACCTCCCCTCCAAAACCCATATTTGTTTCTCAGAGTCCACAGTCTCTCATGGTTTGTCACCCCCTCTGATTTCCCCCAACTCAATTCTCTCCATCTCCAATGTCCTCCATGTTATTTCTTATGTTCCACAAGTAAGTGAAACCATATAATTGATTCTCTCTGCTTGACTTATTTCACTCAGCATAATCTCTTCTTGTCCCATCCATATTGATACAAAAGTTGAGTATTCATCCTTTCTGATGGAAGCATAATACTCATTTGTATATATGGACCATATCTTCTTTATCCATTTGTGCATTGAAGGGCACTTGGTTCTTTTCACAGTTTGGTGACTTTAGCCATTGCTGCTATGAACATTGGGGTACTGATGGCCTTTCTTTTCACTACATCTGTATTTTGGGGGTAAATACCCAGTGATACAATTGCAGGGTCATAGGGTACCTCTATTTTTAATTTCTTAAGGAATCTCCACACTGTTTTCCAAAGTGGCTGCACCAACTTGTGTTCCCACCAACAGTGTAAGAGGGTTCCCCTTTTTCCACATGCTCTCCAACACTTATTTATTTAATTTTGGCCATTGTAACTGGTGTAAGGTGGTATCTCAATGTGGTTTTGATTTGAATCTCCCTGATGGCTAATGCTGATAAAGATTTTTTCATGTGTGTTAGCCACTTGTATGTCTCTTTGGAGAAGTATCTGTTCATGTCTTCTGCCCATCTTTTGACATAACTATCTGTTTTGTGTGTGTTGAGTTTGAGGAGTTCTTTATAGATCTTGGATATCAGCACTTTTTCTGTAGTGTCATTTGCAAATATCTCTGTGGGTTGCCTCTTTGTTTTCTTGACTGGCTGACATCCACACCAGACTCTTTTTTTTTTTTTTTTTAAAGATTTTATTTATTTATTTGACAGAGAGATCACAAGCAGGCAGAGAGGCAGGCAGAGAGAGAGGAGGAAGCAGGCTCCCTGCTGAGCAGAGAGCCCAATGCGGGGCTCGATCCCAGGACTCCGAGATCATGACCTGAGCCGAAGGCAGCGGCTTAACCCACTGAGCCACCCAGGCGCCCCCCACACCAGACTCTTTCATGTGGGGCTGGGAGTGTGCCCAGCCAAGTGGCAATGCAAGCTGCACAACCCCATGGGCTCATGGACCAGCAACTGGAGGCTCCACCACACTCTCTCTGGTACTGACGGTCACCAGCAGTGGCCATCATTGGCTTGTGGACTTAGGCCCAGGCCCATGACTGCCCAATTCCACCAGTTGGCCCTGAAGATCTTTTGCTTTTTTGAGTGCTTTTAACCAGACTCCAGGTTAATGCTGGTCCCCAATCACAGGGCACTCTCATATTGGGGTAGAACTTTCCAATGTATTGGTTCTGGGGACTCTCTCCCACTTCTGTTTATCCTCTGGTATCAGTCCAATCTTTCCCACTCTGCTTTACCTCTCCACTGGTGTCTTCTGCCCCCGTAGAGATCCAGAAGTGTATAATCCTACATCTCAGGCTGATTTCATGGGTGTTCAGAGTGTTCTGGTAGATAATTAGTTCACTATAGGAGACTGGTTGAAATAGGGTCTCCTATGTCTCCACCATCTTTCCCCTCCTCCTTACTGAATTTTTTTTTTAAAGATTATATTTACTTATTTATTAGAGAGATAGCATATGCAGGGGTGGGGGGTGAGGGGGGTAGGCCAGATTCCCTTCTGAGCAGCCAGATCAATGGACCCTGACATCATGACCTGAGTCAAAGGCAGACACTTAACTGACTGAACCACCCAAAAGCCCGCTTTAAATTTTTAATTTATTTAATTTTGAAATACTGTATAAATAATTATTTTCTGCTTGCTTCACTTAACATTATTGAATATCCTCATTACATTATGATGATAAAAATCTCAATACATGGAGAAAAATGGTGAAAATATCACCTGTCATTAAGCATTTAATATGCCTTTGATTTTTAAATTGTTTTTCAAATTATGTTAAAAAACACATCTATGGGGGCACCTGGATGGCTCAGTTAGCTAAGTGTCTGAATCTTCATCCTGGCTCAGGTCTTAATCTCAAGATTTTGATTTTGAGCACGGCATTGGGCTCCATACCTAGCCCTGTACTTAAGGCAAAACAAAAAAACATATTTTATAAATAAACCTTTTTATACCAATAAAAAGTATTTTAAGAATTCATGGTTGTCTTAATCTTGGTTCTCTGTGGAGAAAAAAAAAATCTGCTGCATAATTTATGTGCTAATGCTTTAATTGAAAGGTAATTCCTGGTCAGCAAATGAGGGAAATTGGAAATGATGCTGAGGAAAAATGTCAGTGAATTCAAGGAGAAATGTTACTTCACATGAAAATATAACTAGTGTCTTGAGTGTGTAGAATATTCTGAATAGAACACATGGAACAGGTGGGCCTTGAAATTGTCCATCAGAATGAGAAAGAAAGAGAAATTTTTCTGCCAATTCTTTCTCTCTTCTATCTCCCTTTGGCTAATGTTTGTCACAAGAAGTGTTAATTTGCTACATCCTTCTAGGATATATCAACTATTTTCAGAAAGAATCTTAGGAATCTAGGTCTCATGCCCTCTAGTGTACTGTTACATTTTTTTTTAAATTTAATTTAATTTAATTTTGTGTGTGTGTGTTCCAAAATTCATTGTTTATGCATCACACACAGTGCTCCATGCAATACATACCCTCCTTAATACGCACCCTCCTTAATACGCACCGCCAGGCTCACCCATCCCTCCACCCCTCTCCCCTCCAAAACCCTGTTTGTTTCTCAGAGTTCACAGTCTCTCATGGTTTGTCTCCCCCTCCATTTTCCCCCAACTCACTTCTCCTCTCCTCTTCTCAATGTCCTCTGTGTTATTCCTCATGCTCCACAAGTAGTGAAACCATGTGATTATTGACTTACTCTGCTTGACTTATTTCACTCAGCATAATTTTCTCCAGTCCCATCCATGTTTCATTTGAATCTAGAAATGGTGCAGGCCAACTCATTTCTGATACTTGAATAGGAACTGAGCTTTGACAGTGCTTAGCTTGCACTCTGGTGAGCAGCTTAGAAGCCAAGCAAAGGACTCAGCACTCACTTTAAACAAGTATGTACAATAATATGGGAGCAAGAAATAGCCCTGAAAGGTTTACAAATAGAGAAAAATACAAGAAGTGATTAAGGCTTAAAGGGTAAACAGAACACACATCATGAAGAAGATATGTGCAGCAGAATGTACCATTTGCTCAGAATGTGCTCAACCAAATGTGCTATGAAATGAAGTGGGAGCCAGGATGACTAACCAAATGTGCTATGAAATGAAGTGGGAGCCAGGATGACTAACAGCCTCTGTGGGAAGTGATGTTTAACAAATGTAAGGAGTGACGTACATTGGTCCTTATACACCAATATATCTGATAAAAGGCATGAAAATTTACGTATCTCTTAATACAAACTGACCTCCTATTTTTTTAAAATGTGTACTCTTCTGCACATATCTAAGCAATAAATATATGTATCCAGTATTTTTATTAATCTATTTTTTCTAAATCAAAAAAAACTTTCTTAAAGAGCATTGTTTAATTAAATTTGCATTTTTATTATTAGAGCAGTTTAAAATTTTTCATGTTTATTCATCTTGACTTTCAACTAATTGATATCTATATAAATATTCCCCAAATTATTTAAACATGCTTTTTTAATCAATCAAAAATATATAAAATTAAAAGCAAAGGGGGAAAATACTCATATACACTCAGATCTGTTTGAGTCAACTTTCTTCTCTTTTTGAACCAAGTTTCACTAGAGTTTTATATAAATATTGAATGCAATAACAACAAGCATTTTTGCAGGTTGAATACCTGCCTCTCTGCCTACCTTTAAGCATTTACAATAACAATATGAAAAGAATTCATTACTACCAATGCACTCAAAAGGAAACATGAACAAATGGAAAGAACAACCCTATGCTTGGCTTGAAGGACTCAATATAATAAAGATGGCAACTTTATTTAAATTTAAATATAAATATAACATGATTCAAAATCCTGAGATTTTTAAGTTAAAAAAATTAGAAAAAACACAAATGATCAGAAACTGCTCTGTTGCATTGCAAACATCCACCAAATCTTAGTGGCTTCCAACAATAATCATTTATTTTATATTCATGGATGTATTGATTGGTTATGGTTTGGTTATCCTCGGCTGGCCTTAACAGTTAGCCAAGGATCACATCCAGGTTATCTTAATTCTAGTCCTGGGATGAAAAAACCATAGCTACTTAAGGTGTAGTCTCACATCAGAAGATCAAAAGGTCTCTTAAGACCTTGACTTAGAACTTGCTCTCTTTCTTACTCCCGTATACATCGTATTGATTAAATCAAGCCATGCAAGGAAGCTTAGCGATAGGATAGGATAATTTCACTCTACTCACAGTGTATGATGGCAGAGAGAAAACAAAACAAAACAAACACACACACACACACAAACTTCTGAGCAAATGGTACATTCTGCTGCACATATCTTCTTCATGATGTGTGTTCTGTTTACCCTTTAAGCCTTAATCACTTCTTGTATTTTTCTCTATTTGTAAACCTTTCAGGGCTATTTCTTGCTCCCATATTATTGTACATACTTGCTAATCTACACCAACTCCATTTTTTCTAACTCCTGGTAGTAGTTTTTTGAGTTTGTACTTAAACTCACTTTCTTAGGGTGCCTGGGTGGCTCAGTGGGTTACAGCCTCTGCCTTCAGCTCAGGTCATGATCCCAGGGTCCTGGGATTGAGCCCCACATTGGGCTCTCTGCTTGGCAGGGAGCCTGCTTCCCCCTCTCTCTCTGCCTGCCTCTCTGCCTACTTGTGATCTCTCTCTCTCTCTCTCTCTCAAATAAATAAATAAAATCTTCAGAAAATAAAATAAAATCACTTTCTTTGTACCAACTTTACTAATGGTCAGCATTCTTATGGATCTTCTTTTCTTATTTATTATTCCCCTTTCTCTATTTATTTTTGTTCCACCTACGATGATTCATTTTACTTTTATTTATGTTATTTTGCTTTTGGTAATGAAGGAGATTTTGTATGAGAGATTTTGAAAAGATATGATAATTAAAATTGTAACTGCAAAGAAAATAAAAGAAAACAAAAGATTACAAATCTGTAATAGCGAGTATTTACTAGAGGATAACCAGGTATCAGAGAAAACCCTATAATTCAAATGGCAAGAATAGAAAAGGAATAATTAAAAATGAAGAGATTCATTAACTGGAAATGAATTCCAAATGGGTATGTTTTGGAGAATATTAAATATGATATGCTTGCAGAAGGTTGATGCTACTGGATCATAATGCCAATCAAAAGATCTAATAATTAAAATTGGAGGAAATTCCAGCAAAAAGAATACTTCTGATGGTGCAAGTTCTGCCACTGTTTATAGCCAGTTAACTCTTTAAAGATTTCCTTTTTCCTTTTTCTTTTGCTGTGTTTATTTTACAATATACTGTTTCTCCCCTTGCTCAGTTAAGGACCCAGTCAAACTTACTCTATGTAGAACAGTGTACGCCTTTATGTCAGCAATCAGTCTGTCCATGAATGTAGAAGGAAGTATAGGTCTTAGATGTAATAAACATAAAAAACAACAGATCTTATCACTGTTACATTTCATTTTGTTCTTTGGTTATGGGTATGGGGGGGTCAAGAATGGGGAGAGAGTAGAGGATGATATTAGAGTTTATTTAACCTTTGGGAAAATATGTCTCTTTGAGTAAAATTTGGGTTGGAATTCTAATTTCTAAAGAGCAGTGAATATCATGTGGCTAATAAATTCCAGTGACTAGATTGAGCCCCATCAGTTTCCTTTTACAAAGTTACGCCAGGACAATAAGGAAACACATATCTTGGGGATGAACACAAATTCCCTTCCTAAGTGCATTGCATAAAATGCAAGGCATTTGCATATAATGCAAATGATAAGAATCTCCATGAATCTGGGCACAGCTATTAATTCTGATGACATTCTGATGTTTATCTATTTGGAATCTAAAAAGAACCATACTGGTCACCCTCTCTTGTAAGAGGTGCGGCCCCGAACGTTCTGTTAGATTCTTGATGCTTGGCGCGAAATAAAGTTTTGCTTGACCTTTGCTTTGTATCAGTCTCGCTCCTTTAATCACGGACCCATTATTGGGGCATAACATATGGGGGCTCTTTCCGGGATTAAACGACGAGAAATTCCCCATTGGGAATTTCAAATTGGATGTGTTTGAGAAACTTAAATTTTAATTTTATTTAGTTTTAGTTAATTTTCATTTCCATAACTACTTGTGGTTAGTGGCTACATATTAAACAACACAGCCTGATGTAGAATGTACCATTTGCAATTTATGTCATTTTTAATAATTGTACCTCCTCTATAACAATTTCATGTATCCCATACTCTGACAATAGCTTTATTCTTTTCAGTTTTTTCTCTGTCATAATGTTAACACTTCACAAAACCAATGTGTTGATTGAAAGATTTTTGCCGCCTTTTATCTACCTCATTTTCTTCTCTCTTCTGTCTCAGCTTAGACTTGATGGTCTAATATTAAGTTAAGACCATTGAATGTATCCTAGAATCCTTTGTCCTAATCTTCAACATACTTGTCTGGTAATCTTAGTTATATCTAATTTTCCATAATTCTTTACATGTCCCAGCATAGCTGGGAACAGTTGTCAAAATATACATGGATCTGCTGACCGGTCTCACTTTAAATCGATTAAAATCGGTGTCAAGAGTTCTGTCAGTGCTCTGCTGCCCTTAGTCCATTATCTTTGCTATTTTCCTGGATGATTATTTAAGTACTTCTTTTCCTACCTTACCTTTGTAGTACCTGTTTCCTCATTCTTGCATTTAGCTCCTGGCTTTGCCTCCCATTTTATTGAGTAGATGGAAACAATCAAAAGAGAATTTGCATTTCTGTCTATCTAATTGTTTTTCTCCATATATGTTGCCTTTCTTATTTTGTCGCATATAAGCTCTCTCTAACTCTTCATTGTCCCCAAGTTTCTGCCACACTACCTCTGCCCCTCCCCAAAAATAACAACATGATCACACTCAATCTTTCTCATGTCAAGAAATCACATTTGTTTTCTTCAGCTTTTTTTTTCACTTCAGATATTCAATTCAACCTTAAATCCTTAAATCTAACCTCAAAATATTCCCAGCAAAATATAGAATATGGCTCCTTGTTACTATTGCTCCTGCTAATAATGTCCTTGATCATGCCTCCATTACTTAAATGATTTCAAAAGCCTTCAAATTAGTCATTCAACTTCTACCTGAATCCAACATAAAATCTATTCTCACAAAACTGCGAGAATGATCCTAGTTAAAATATTTTAGATTGACAGATGATAGGTAGGTAGGTATATAGATATTCAGATAAGATGACCTCTGCTTAATGCATCCCCTTTTCCCTCAAATGTAGGCTTTCCCAACCCTAAGACTGCATATAGTCTGCCTCCTGCTCCCTGCCCTCTCTGAATTTAACTGCTGTCAATCAATTTACTTCAGCTATAAGATTGCTTTGTTTTGTTTTGTTTTGCTGTTTCTCCAAAATGCCAAGCAGGTTTTCCTCATAGTGCTCTCACATTGGCTTTGCCTTTGCTTGAGAAGCAGTTAGGTTTCTGGGTGGACTGGGGAGACCTGTGGGTCCTGAGTCCTCTACCAGCCCATCCCCTGGGGACATTGTCAGAAGGTTTCAGTCTCCTGGAAAGAAAAGAATTCAAGAACAGACAGTGTTGAAGTGATTTAGTAATATTAAAGTGAGAAAGAATACACTCTCCAGATGTGAGAGCAGGCAAGGTCAAAGGAAAGCTGTGCCCAGAGTTTTGGTCTCTATCTTTCATTGATAGTTGTTAACTAAGGGGTGGAATACTTATTAGTTGGGGGATGGGGGACTTCTTTGGGAGCAGGATTTTGTACCTTTTCTTCCTTACTTGACCAGGATCTCCAACCTTCTTTGTCGTGGGTATGTCTGATCTGATCTGGCTTCTTATGGCCTTGTGCGTGGAATGCTGTCAGAGCAGTTGCTAACTTTCTTGATAGTGGGCCTTGATTCCCTTTTTGCTGGTCTCTGGACATCCTATTAAAGTCTAACTTACTGCCTACTCTAACATTGACATGACTAGTTCATTTTTGTTTTGTATTGACTTTCAAAATTTGCCTTATTTTCAAAATTTAGCTTACCTATTGTTAGTTTTTCAAAATTTACCTTTCTGATCACCTGATAAAATATCAACATCCACTGTACCTAATTAACTTTTCTGTCCCTCTTACTTCACATTACACATCTCAGTAGAACTTAATGACTATGTCAGTTCCTGTATTCCCTTGGTTACTTCTTTATTTTTAGCCCACCCCCTTTTTTTTTTTTTTTTTTTTTTGTCTTTAAAAAGCCCATGTTTGGGCGCCTGGGTGGCTCAGTGGGTTAAGCCTCTGCCTTTGGCTCAGGTCATGATCTCAGGGTGCTGGGATCGAGTCCCGCATCAGGCTCTCTGCTCAGCGGGGACCCTGCTTCCCTCTCTCTTTCTCTGCCTGCCTCTCTGCCTACTTGTGATCTTTCTCTGTGCGTCAAATAAATAAATAAAATCTTTGAAAAAATGTTTAAAAAGCCCATGTTTTATTTATTCTTTTTTCATTTAAAAAAATATTTTTAAAATTTCTTTTCAGTGTTCCAGAATTAATTGTTTATGTACCACACCCAGTAGTTCATAAAATATGTGCCCTCCATAATACCCACTACCAGGCTTACCCAACCTCCCACCCCACCACCCCTCCAAAACCCTCAGATTATTTTTTCAGAGTCCACAGTCTCTCATGTTTCATCTCCCCCTCCAATTTCCCTCAACTCCCTTCTCCTCTCCATCTCCCCATGTCTTCCCTGCTATTCCTTATTCTTCACAAATAAGTGAAACCATATGATTATTGGCTTTCTCTGCTTGACTTATTTCACTCAGCATAATCTCTTCCAGTCTCATCCATGTTGATACAAAAGTTGGGTATCCAACCTTTCTGATGGAGGCATAATACTCATTTGTATATATGGACCATATCTTCTTTATCCATTTGTGCTTTGAAGGGCATCTTGGTTCTTTTCAAAGTTTGGTGACTTTAGCCATTGCTGCTATGAACATTGGGGTACTGATGGCCCTTCTTTTCACTACATCTGTATCTTTGGGAGTAAATACCCAGTGATACAATTGCAGGGTCATAGGGTACCTCTATTTTTAATTTCTTAAGGAATCTCCACACTGTTTTCCAAAGTGGCTGCACCAACTTGTGTTCCCACCAACTGTGTAAGAGGGTTTCCTTTTTTCCACATCCTCTCCAACACTTGTTTACTGTCTTGTTGCTTTTGGCCATTGTAACTGGTGTAAGGTGATATCTCAATGTGGTTTTGATTTGAATCTCCCTAATGGCTAGTGATGATGAACATTTTTTCATGTGTCTGTTAGCCATTTGTATGTCTTCTTTGGAGAAGTGTCTGTTCATGTCTTTTGCCCATTTTTTGACATGATTATCTGTTTTGTGTGTGTTGAGTTTGAGGATTTCTTTATAGATCCTGGATATCAGCCCTTTGTCTGCATTGTCATTTGTGAATATCTTCTCCCATTGTATTGGTTGCCTTTTCATTTTGTTGACTGTTTCCTTTGCTGTGCAGAAACTTTTGATCTTGGGCATCATGTAGCCTGATTTCAAGCTTTACTACAAAGCTGTGATCACCAAGACAGCATGGTACTGGCATAAAAACAGACATATAGACCAGTGGAAGAGAGTAGAGAGGCCCAGATATGGACACTCAACTCTATTGTCAAATAATCTTTGACAAAGCAAGAAAAAATATACAGTGGAAAAAAGACAGTCTCTTCAATGAATGATGCTGGGAAAATTGGACAGCTATGTGTAGAAGAATGAAACTTGACCATTCTCTTGTACTATACACAAAGATAAACTTGAAATGGATAAAAGACCTCAACGTGAGGCAGGAATCCATCAGAATCCTAGAGGAGAACATATGCAGTAACCTCTTTGACATCAGCCACAGCAACTTCTTTCATGCTATGTCTCCAAAGGCAAAGGGAACAAAAGCAAAAATGAATTTTTAGCTCTTTTATGAGGTATCTTCTTACTCATTGATGTGAGACTAGCAACTAGAATTGCCCTTGGAATTTTGTAGATGCTAAATAATTATTTATTAAATAAGTGAATAAATGAATGAATAAAAGCCAAGACTTCTCTAGCAATTTCCATCTCCATCAGGTGTCAATTTCTATGCTTTAAAAGCACTTGCTGATGTTTTTGATCATGCTCATCATGATTTATTAGTTTCTTTTTAATGTTCTATTTTCACCTACTTCTGCCTCAGAAACTCTACATGTATCATTTATTCACCATCAGGAGTCATTCTTTTAACAATTCTGTCTGTTTTTACATGCTACTGTTACTCCTGGAATTCATAGGATTCTTCTCAACTCCCTGGTGATTGCATATTTATGCTTCAGTACTTTCTCAATTATCCTTTCTCTGGATGGCCTGTCCTCATTTTTGTTTGTTTGTTTGCTATTTATTTGTTGTTGTTGTTGTTGTTGTCAGTTAGTTAGTAATCCCTCTCCTTGTGCTACTATAGAATTAACACATTGTTATTATGATGATTTTGTGATATGGTGATTGATTTTATTATGGGTTAAATTGTGTCCTTCTCCCACTCCCAATTCATAGGTTGAACTCCTATCTCCATTATGTTAGAACCCCCATTATGTTAGAGCTTATTTGGAAATAGAGTTATTGCAGATGTAATTGATAAGTTGAGATAAGACAGATAAATCCTGCAAACACTATAATCATGGACTTCTAACATCCAGAATCTGAAATCATATATTTATGTTGTTTAAGTTGTCAAGTTTGGGGTATATATTGTTTCACCAACAATAGTTTTCTGGGGCAAACTAACAAGTTTGTTTGGCCTTACAAATTCAAAATTCTGCTTTTGTGTCTCATTGATCTTTGTATAATTCCTTTCTCTAACTCCACTCGATCATCAAATCTAATGCAATGTCAATGGAATGAATAAATATGTAAAAGAAAGAGTAAACAAATGATAAAGGTAGAAAAAAATTTCCACCTAATTATTGTGATGAGTTTGTAAGGTATGTGTGAGAAGTGTTGGAGATATTGCTTCCAAATAAATGTTTTAAAAAGGGCAAAATAAGAGGTGCCTGGGTGGCTCACTCAGTTAAGTGTCTGACTCTTAATCTCAGCTCTGATCATGATCTCAGATGGTGCGATGGAGCCCTGTGCCAGGCTCTGTACTGGACTTGGAACCTGCTTATGATTCTCTCTCCCTCTTTCTCTTAAAAAAAAAAAAAAAAAAGGGCAAAATAAGGTGGTAATTGTTCTACTGAATATGTAGACAGACACATTTCTGTGGATTTTTTTAATCTTTTATATTCTCATCTCTCTCAGTTGTATGTACATGAATCCATTCTCTTTTTCATAGTTGCTTCAGCATAACATTTTTGCATAAAAATTTTTTTGCATAAAAATCTTCTCTAGAATAATTTCTTCCTGAGTCTTTACCTCCAATTCAATTTCCCTATCTCTGTTTCCTATGTAAACTGTGACAAATGCCCTGACACCTCTATCTGTTCACATTGATCGAATCTCTTTATTGTCCCTCTTCAGTGTATATGAATGTTCATTTGCTAAGAGACTTCAACCACAGGGTAGTGCCTTCTGGGTATTTTTCTTTATACTTCTAATTTTAGGAAGAACTGAAGATTTTCTCTTGTTTCACTCTACCTTCAAGAAGGAAGTAGAAGAATTTTTAAGAGCAATCAAGAAAAATATTCAGAAATAAAATTATACCACATACTACTCTGAAGAACTTCTAAGGAGAAGTAAAGACATTAATGGAACTGCTGTGTGCTAGATTTTTCTTAGGCCACATTGGGTAACTTTTTAGGCTGCTGCTGCTCTTTATAGAAATGTGTGCAAAATTATTTGCAGGGGAAGCATCCTAATCGTCAGGGAGTAGTGGAAAAAAGAATTAGGTTTCACTAAGATAAATCATCAAACAAGCTGATTGCTTGGAACTATCTTAAGAGTAGGGCAATGGTATGCTCAGGCCTTGCAAATCCTGTTTCACTCTGTAAGACACTATGTAGGGATTTGAAGTCAGATCCCTGGCTGATCATAACAAGTATATTTGCCTGGAAATCCAGCAGATATGCACTTGTAGTCCTTAGCAAATATAGGAAACTATCTGATAGAGTGTATAGGCTGTGGGGATTATGGTAATTTTCATTTAATTTCCATAAAAAGAACATTGCTTTAAAATTTTAGTATGGGTTCGCTGTATTCTTTTATTCCCTCTGCTAGATCCTGCTTAGTTTATTTTATAAACTCTAGCTCATGAACTGTACACCAATCAGTGTTGGTATTGATTTCCTTCCATTTTTATCAGGATTGCAAATAAGGAAGTGCATTTATGATTATAAAAGGAACGTAGAAGAGTACGATGGGATGTTTTTAAATAATGTCCTTTTGTTGAATTTATATTGAAAGGAAATAAAAAGAAGTACAACTACACTTTAAGAAATAGTTTTTCATAGATTTTTCATTGTTATCATAATTTATTAAACACTTCAGAATTGTGTTTTTTATAGAAAACTATTTCCGAAGTCAATGGAAAGGCCATGATGAAAAGATGTATTAAGTGAAAGAAAATTATTAGATTTTTCTTATCCATATAATTACTGTGTCACAAGAATAGCATAGAGAGGACTGAGTTCCCTTAGTTTTTAATACATTCTACATCAATACACAGTTTTAATTTTTTTCTTTGAATCAACACTTAAGTACATGTACACATTGAAAGATAGTTCTGAAATGTAACTAGAATATAAACACAGTTCTAAGATATTGCACAAGATTCTAGAAACTAATATAAAACTGCAATAACACATAAAAGGAAAATCATATTGGTATGAATTACCCAATGTACAGGCAACAATTATTTTTAAAAAACAGTGCTAGCCTACATATAATGTTAAGAAATACAAATAGCTTCTGTATAAAGAAGCATCTCTCCATGCTATGCTAAGCTAAATATATCTTGTTTTCTTAAAAAAAAAAAAAGGTAACATACAAAATAGATTTCTGAGAAAAAAAAAAAAAAGCATTAAAACAAAACCTCCGCACAAATAAGATATAGTTGTCGCAGAGAATGGTCTATTTATAGCAATTATAGTGCAAGACTTACATGGCTACCAAAGCGAACACTTATTTACTTGGCACCCATTTCCTAATGGAACAGACTCACCAACTTGTAACCAGGCAACATGCCATCCTAACAGATGGTTCTCAGTGTTTGAAGCCAAGACACCATGAATGAACATCAGATGTGTTTGCTGAGGGCAGGAGTCCCAATCAAAAATACCCAAACAGCTGTCTTTTCTAAGGTTATGAACTCAGGGTTGAAGATACATGATACTCTTACTTTTTATCTTGTGAGATTAAGTTTTCTCAAACCTCTAAGTTGTCTTCTTCTGTTCATAGGAAATAACTTTTAAGAAATATTCTTTGTACACTGGACAATGGGTATAAGTGTCAAATAATATTCAAAGTAGTGTTTTACTTGTAGATATGTTAATATCAGTTAACATATTGAATGTACGCCCAAGGGAAATAGCATATACACATTTAAAACTGATATTGGTTGATATATATTGCCATCATTATCATTATTATTTATGGTCTCAAATTAATCTCTTCTTGTCTAGATGCATTGGTGGTCAATTTTTAGGAAATGCAACACAGTCTGACAATGATAATCATGATCATATTCCCTAAAATTATAAAGCCCTGATCACTACACATGACACATCAATAAAATAGATTACTTAGGGAAGTAGAAAAAGAACTTAAGAAAGCTAAAAGGAGGAAGAATTATAGTCAATACATGAAAATATGTTCGAGTTTATTTTAATTAAAAATGCAAAATTAAAGCTATTTGATGAATTAGTCTTTATTGATCAGACTGATTAAAGAATATACATATTAGTTATCCAGAATTAGTGAATAGTCTTCATCACTTTCTGTCAGACCATAAACATTATATAGCCCTTTTGGATGTTGATCCTGTCATACACACACACACACACACACACACACACACACACACATATACATGCACATACACAGATGACAGAATGAGAGAGTGAGAGAATGAGAGAGTGAAAAGATACAAAGTTGGATTTCTCTAGTTATTTGACAATGATTATCTGAAGAGTAATGGGGAAGGTTAAAGGGAACTTCTTAGGTGTTTCTGTTCTTTTTAATTGTTTGCTTTTGTAAGATATATGCATTGATATTGTAATTCAAAATTGTGTTTTTACTAGAATTAGAAAAAATCCATGAACTGCACAAAATTATGAAAATACATTAATGTTCTAAGCACATTATAAATCTTAGCTAAGTTTTAATTCAGCTTTTCTCAGTTAAACTTGTAAAATAATAATTATGGAGTCTAATAAAATAAAGATTCCATAGCTACACTTGCAGGGTTTCTAATCAGTGTATCTAGGGAGTAAACCAGGAACATACATATTAATGACTACTCCAGTGATTCTGATGCTAGTGTTCTCTAACAAACATACTTCACCAAGTCCTGTATTGATGAATAAGAAAAAAAGAGTCTACAGTAGAGTTTTGTTTTTATTATAATTCACTACATAGTCATCACTTTTATATAAAACTTAACTGCACAGTGCTTATTTCCCCTTAATCAGAGTTTTCTAAGTTATGATATAGAAGGTCTGGGAACATTTTCAGTGTATCCATGGCATTCCTGTTGTACTTACACTAAACAGTAGTCATGATCACATAACTATTTTTCTATAGATTTGCCTCTGTCTTTCTCATAAAATGTGAGTTTTGCGAAAGCATGTATGATACCTCACATATTCACTGATGTGTCCCAAATGTTTTGTAAAGGTTTTGCACAGAAGTGACAAATATACTTGTTGGATACGTGCAGATGTTTGAAAGTATGAATAAATAAATGAATGAATTCCTATTAATCTCATATTGTTTAATTTCTGTATATACATTTTGTTCCCTTAACTATACTCAAAATTTTGAGATCATCTGTCTCTTTGTAAACTACAGTAAACACAAATGCAGAAAAGATTGATTTAGAGATTAAAAAGAATAACAAGTTACCAAATGTTCCCTAGGAGCTATTTAGTATTACTGAAAAGATATTCTGTCAGTGAATGGAAGGATAGAGAGAACACAGTTGTTGAAAAGGTAAAAATTTGAATTAGACTTTCAGGGTTTGGATTCTGGTCTCAACACTTTATTTTGGTGGTATTAAGAAAGTTTCTTACATCTTCTGACTCCATTTTTTTATTTGTAAAATGTGAATGATAATAACATAGTTATATCTTTAGACTCCTGTAAAGATTAAATGAATTACTTGTAACTATGATTGACATATATATAAATAAATGATAACCAAATAAATTCTGGGTGATATTAATGAAGGGTCTTCTATATTTATTATTGAATATGTTCTAGAAAGTACAATTTCATCAGTTGGGAGTCCATTGGGTAAGTAATAAACCATTGTATGCAGGTAGATTGTCATGCGACCTGTGGAATCCATGCTTTTAGCTAATTGAGCTATTAGCTCAGTGGCTGACTCTTTTGAGATCTATTAATGCCTTATCTTCTTATTCTTCTATTAAGTAATTTTGAGTATTTGTGCCCTAGGTAAATCCCTACCAGGGAAATATAGAAACAAATACATGCATAATAACAAGATTTTATACATGACACAGAAGACGATACTAATGAATATCAGCACATGCTATATTATCTATGTAGAAATCCATTACCCAAATTGTAAATTTATTTTTCAAATGCCTATAAATTAATATTTATATATGTAGCAGTTAGCTGTTCATAATCATCCTTCTTTTTCTGTATCTATATTCAATATAAGCTTAAGGCAATAACCAAGAATGTCATGTTTTTGTTAATACAAGAAAATTTCTTTATTTAAGACTATAAGACTGATTCAAAGATCAAATTCTGGCCCAGTCCTCACTATTATAATAGAAGTAGGAAGGTTTATTTGAAAACTTGAGAAGGTATCTTGCTTCTAATTATGGACAAAAACAAGCTCATTTTTCTCATGATTCCCAGATTAACTTGAAGATCTTCTGCAGTCTCATGCCTTCAGCATGGAGTCTTCTAGCAGGAACTCCTTCTATATCTCCTTACCTCACTTTCTTAGGTGCTAAGGCCCACTGTTTTCACTTCCACCAGAAATGGGTCAGGAGCCATATATTTATTGCAGAGAAAGAGGAGGAAGAAAATAGATGAGAGAGAACAGTCTTTGACACGTAATCATTTCTCATGCAGTCAGAACTTACATACCTTCATTTCCATGAATATTTTTAGGTAGTAATTGAGTTCCTATAGTGCCATAGTGTCAAGACAAAGTAAAGAAGGAGAAAAGAAACAAGATAAAGATATTAAGGGGATTGATTTAAAAAAAAAATTGTTGAGAGCAGCAGAAATTATATTTCTGATGTCAATTTCAATTGTCCCAGTGAGAAAACCAAGCTAGAGAAGAAACTTTTCTTTCAGTTTTAGTTGTTTGACTTTATTTCTTGTATAATTTTATAAGTTAATGATTTTTTAAAGTTCAGATATCATAATTTGGGTACCACCTTTTGAACGTGTGGCTATTCAAGTGGAAATAAAGACATGAAAGTTTACAAATTGAACTTGTAACTTACTACTTAAAATACTGTTTTGTCCATCTTTTTTCCAGGATGTCCCCTTACAAATACTTGAAGTTGGAGCTATGTAAAGACAAGAGAAGAATTAAAATGATCTCAAAGTGAGTAAGTATAAAGAAAAGGGCTATATGTGATTAACAGTTGATAAAAATTAGATTATTAGTTAATTACTTCATAATCTTTGTTCTTAATATAAATCATGTTCTGTTGTTCTGTTCATTCTAGTTCTTGATACAAATCATATTGTTGTTTTTAATACAAAATTTTTTTTTCATTCTGGTTCAGTTCCTCTGATGAGTTTTCTATATTTCCAGGTTTTGTTTAGTTTTAATACTGGGTAATTTCAGGCTAAACAGTCAGTTCTAAGTTTGAAATTTTTAGGATAAATTTTAAGTCTTTCTCAGTGATTCTGTCTTTAATGACTTAAAGACTAATCCATGCATACTCTCTTTTTTAATGGAACTCAAAGTATTTTTATATAAACTCTAGTTTATCTTAATTACACAAATATGTGCAGTAGTAACATTTTCTGAAGTGTGATTCTTAAGTGGAAAGCTGTTGGATATAATCCTTACATTAGTATCAGGAAAAGTTTTCTAGAACATGGTGTCTCTGAATGTTATCAGAGGACTACTTTGATTCTTTTCTTTCTATAAGAGAATTCATCAAGCATGCCTTCACTCTGTTATAAACAATTCTGGCTTACCTTGGCTCTATTGGCAGTTGGGATAAATTGTCATTTTCTTGCTCAATAAAAATTGTGACAATTGAAGGCCAGATAACTGAACAAAGAATTGCCATTAAAAACATTGTGAATGAAAATAAAGTCTTCATTAACCATCAGTTAACCTAGGTATTACTTGACAACTTCAAATATGCTTTTTTCTCCACGATTAGAATCAGAATGTTGTCATCATAAGACATATATTTTTTATCTCAACTAATTTTTAATAGCATTTCTCATTCATTGACTCTTAGTATGTACTAGGTTCTGTTCTTATATAAATATATGTGTGTGTGTGTGTGTGTTAGCTTATATTGTCTTTAGTCCATTTCATTTCATGTATTTGATGCTATTATTATCTGTACTCTATGAATTAGGATTCTGAGAGCAATGTGAGATCTCACAGTGAGAAAGTACTGAAAATAAGTTTCAAATCCATGTGTCAGTACTCACATGTTATGCTACAAACCAATATACAGCACAGAAAGTTTTTATATATTAAAGAACTTCTATCTATAAAGCATTTCATTGATTCTTCACATACAACATGACTAATAAAAGTTGATGGCTTTTCTTCAAAGTAGGTTCTAAGAAGGATGAAAGCAGAAACTTGCTGGTTAACTAATCACAAGACAGTTTATAGAACGATAATAGATTGGTTGAACACTTTGTAATTGGGTGGGAGGAAGGGGAGATCTGCACATTTAAAATGTAATTTAGGAAAACAGAATTTATGGTATTACATGAGGAGTAATATTTAAATATTAAATATTTTAAGACCTCAAATTTATATTTAATGCAGATGGAGAAATGACTATCAAGATTAATTTTACTAGCAAAATGGCAGCTCCTTATTTCATTATTAAGCTAGTGATAATACTACTTGACTCTTTTATTCTCTCAACAAATATTTATTGAATTCCTATTGTTATATTAGTCACTATTCAAAATATTATTGTTTTAATTGGAGTGGGATAGAAAGTCATCTCGTACCAATGGATTTTCATTTTCTCTT
This sequence comes from Lontra canadensis, assembly GCF_010015895.1. Classification (NCBI taxonomy): domain Eukaryota; kingdom Metazoa; phylum Chordata; class Mammalia; order Carnivora; family Mustelidae; genus Lontra; species Lontra canadensis. The sequence goes on along the minus strand of NW_022630995.1, from coordinate 40,348,789 downwards.
GGGAGCATGCAGAGAATGGACAGTGAAAAATTTAAAAAGAGGGAAGGAATTTTCAGCAGGGATGTTATAGTAACAGTCACTTTTATTGAATTCTTATTAAATGATAGACATTTTTCTTTTTATTTACATGCCTTTTTGATTTTCACAGCCACACTATCTGGTAGTAACTGTAATCATTCATATTTTTCAGGTTAGGAAACTCAGGCACATATACATTAGATAGTTGGTGAGATTTAGCTAGACAATTTGTTTCTTTTTTATTTTTTTTTAACCAATGGACTTAATTGTTTTAGTTTTATATTTGTAGAAAATTGAGGAAATAATACAGAGAGTTACTCTATATCCCCTCTCTCATTCACTCTCAAGTTTTCCATATTTTTAATTCTTGCATTAGTGTGGTATATTTGTTACAATTGATGAAACAGTATTGATATATTATTATTAACCAATTAATATATTATTACTAAAGTCCATAGTTGACTTAGGACTCAATGTTTATGTTGTACCACATGAGTTTTGATAAATGAGTGTATAATATTAAATATATCCTATTACAGTATCACAGAATAATTTTACTGTCCAACTACATAATTTATTCCTCTCCCCTTCTTTTTGGAAATTGCTGATCTTTTTACTGTTTCTATATTTTGCCTTTTCCAGAATGTTATATAATTGGAATTTTATAGTTCTTTGTTCAGGCTTTTATAACAAAAATACCATAAACTGGGTGCCTTCAAAAACAAGCATTTAGAGCACCTGGGTGGCTCAGTGGGTTAAGCCTCTGCCTTCAGCTCAGGTCATGGTCTTAGGGTCCTGGGATGGAGCCCCGCATCAGGCTCCCTGCTCAGTGGGGAGCCTGCTTACCCTTCTCTCTGCCTGCCTCTCTGCCTAGTTGTGATCTCTTTCTCTGTTAAATAAATAAATAAAATATTTTAAAAAAAGAATGAATACAGCCACATTAAAAAAAAAAAACAACAACAAAAAACAAAAAACAAGCATTTATTTCTCACATTTCTGGTGTCTGAGAAGTCTAAGATCAAGGCACTAGAATATTCAGTGTCTGATGAGAGCCTCCTTCTTAGTTTGTAGGTGAATATCTTTTCCCTATGTCCCCACAGGGCTGGAGGGGATAGAGGAGCTTCCTTTCATAAGAAAACTAATCCCATTCATGAGGGTTCCACACCCATGACATAATTACCTCCCAAAGGCCCCACCTGCAAAGAACATAACAATGAGGATTACGTTTTTATATATGAAACTTGTGAGGACACATTCATTCTATAGCCTACAACAGGTAGCCTTAGTAGACTTCTTCTTTCACTGAACAATATGCATTCAAGGTTCAAAGACATCTTTGAATGACTTGATAGTGCCTTTCTTTTTATTGCTGAATAACAATTGTATGGATGCACCACAGTTTGTTTATTTACCTTTTTTTAAAGATTTATTTATTTAATTCAGAGAAAGAACACATGCAGGTGCTTGTGTGAGCAGGAGAGGAGCAGAGGGAGAGGGAGAGAGAATCCTCAAGCAAACTCTCCACTTAGCACAGAGCCCAACTGGGGCTTGATCCCAACATGATGAGTTCATGACCTGAGTTGAAAAAAAGAGTCAGATGCTTAACCCGCTGAGCTACACAGGTGCCCCTGTTTACTTACCTTCTAAAGAGCATCTTGGTTGCCTCCAGTTTTTGTCAATTATGAATATGCTGCTATAAACATTTGTGTGCAGGTTTTTTTTCCAACTCCCAAGGAGTACAAGTGCTAGATTGTATACCAAGGCTGTTTAGTTATCTAAGAAACTGACAAATTATTTTCAAAGTGGCTGTACCGTTTTGTACTCCCACTAGCAGTAAGCAAAAGTTTCTGTTACTCTATCTCCTAGCCAGGATTTGGTATTGTCATTGTTTTATGTTTTTAGCTTTGGGTTTTTTTTTTTTGTTTTTTTTTTTTAAGTTCTTGTTTTTCTAAGAGCTATAGAGTGGTTTGCAATCCTCTAATGACATACGATGATGAAAACCTTTCTTATCTTCCTATTAAGGGAATGTGTTCTGCTCTTTTGCCCACTTTTTAACTGGGTTGTTTATTTTCCAATTTGTATTTTGTGGCAAAAATCTTAATCATTAAGTTTTATTGCCTTGTAGAGTGCTGTGTAGACAATGAAACAGGGAAGAGAACAGAAGTAATTTGGAGGATGAGACTGTGCTTTATATTTTACATAGACGTGTCATGGAAGGCCATTCTGAGGAAGTAACATTTGAATTGAGATCTGAAAAATGATAAAATCCAGACCTGAAAATATTGGGGAGTAGAGGGAAGTTTTTCATTAATCACTTTGAGTTAACTGTTCCCTTTAGTTGTGAAATAAAAATATCTTGGTTAAGACTGCTTAACTTTCTGTTTGTTTATGTCAATTAGATACACAGAATCAATGAATAATTATCTTTAAATTGAGCATCTAATTATGTGGCCTAGTTGTACATCTTTCTTCTAAACTAATATATGAACTTTGAATATCTGATATCATCATAGATGTTAGTGGAATTTACAGAACCAATTTATATTTATATCTTCTAATTTTCAAATGAGTATTTTTTCTGATTAAATTTCACAAGAAAACTCAATACTATTAAAAATACATACATATACACAAAGACCTTTTCCAGTTAATTCTTAATTTGCAAAAGAATCACATCATATGGGCACCTGGGTGGCTCAGTGGTTTAAGCATTTGCTTTTGGCTCAGGTTATGTTCCCAGGGTCCCTGTTCAGTGGTGAGTCTGCTTCTCCCTCTTCTTGTGTTTGCAGCTCCCTTGCTTGTGCTCTCTTTCACCCATTCTCTCTCTCTCAAATAAATAAATAAATTCTTTTAAAAAATCATGTCATGTGTATTGTTTAGCATTTTATTTTATTTTATTGAAGATTTATTTATTTGAGAAAGAGATACTACAAGTGTAGGGGTCTGGGAAAGGGAGAGAGACCACATGCTGACCATGCAGCCCAATGCCGTGCTCAATCTCATGACCATGAGATCATGACTTGAGCCAAAACCATAAGTGGGATGCTTAGCTGACTGTACTATCCAGGTGCCCCATGTTTTAAAAAGATTTTATTTATTTGAGAGAGTGCGTGCACAGGATTGTGGGAAAGTACGGAGGGGGAGGGTGTGGGATAGAGAAAATCTTACGTGGACTCCACACTGAGCAGGGAGCTGGTGCTGGGTTAGATATGATGAACCTGAGTCATGACCTGGGCCAAAACCAAGAGTCAGATGCTCAACCAACTGAGCCACCCAAGAATGCCTCGATATTTTAGCATCTTATCTAAGGTGCCTCAGATCTTAGTCCAGTAATTGTGCTTTTTTTTTTTCCTTTCTATGCTACCAAAACTTTATTGATAGCCATCATCAGGACTGAAATGGATACATATAATCAGTTTGCTTGATAACAAGAAATTTACTTTTAAACAAACTCTAAGTAACTGCATGCCACCATTGACCAAATATTAAAATGGTCTGTGGAATTAGACTAACTTAAAGGATACTCAAAACTATAATGCCAACATATAGCAAAATTCTGTAGTTTTCCTAGGACTTAACCATAAAGTTAGAAATCATTGCTTTAAATAGCAATGAAGTTTTTAAATTAATTTAAATAATGAATTTACCAGCATGTCCCATTTCTCAAAAATCTGTATGCATACATTATGCTATATAAAACAAGTATAATAGGTCATGTTTCCTTTGGGAATTTTTATATAAAAGTTAGCTTATTTTAATATCAAGAATTATTTAATATTACCATCAAGAAGTAAAATATTTAGATTTGAGGTGTCTTTTCTTGCTCAAATTACTATCCAGCATCCCACAACAGCAGTGTTATAACTTTCCACATAAACACACAAGGAGTCTGGATGATATTGATAGGTACTTAAACTATCTGCCAAAGATCCAAGAATGATAAGAATTTACCACTCAGAATCCCAAAAGTAATTTCCAAGATTCATATCAAGTGTATGATTGTTATAAAGTAATCTCTCCAACTCTTTACATTTTTGAAATGATATAGATAAATTCAGTCCACTAAAATTCCACTTGAGCCTATTTAATTTCCTATGATTTGGTTACATTAGCAAAAGGATTTTGTTTGGGTTTGGGGGTTATGCTTGAATAAGACTCAAGTTAATCATTTAGGTACTTAAATGTTTTTAACTCAAGGATTTCCCCCGACAGTCATTTTAAGAACAGCTTTATATTATTCAATTCACCTATTCCTCAAAAAAAATGAATGCAAGGAAATTTCATTCTGCTCAGATTTTTCTGTCTTGTCACCAAAATGCAATCCTCAGGCCCATTTTCATTTACAAAGACCTGTATGCTGCATGGATTTAAGCACCTATATTTCTCAGCTAAAGGTCAAAGGGTGTCATAATTGTTCTCAACCTTCATTATCAGACACCATATTATACTGATGGAAAGTTCTGCTTAATCAGGTTTTGCCAAAATTACTCAGGTAGGTTACCAGGATGAGAGAACAGGGAGGCAAGACGTATGCCTGAGGGAGTATGTCCCCCAACGTTATCTATCTTTCTGACTCTAAAACCTAGGTTGCACTGACAGATCTTTGTTTAGAGAAAGTTCAGACTTACTATTAGATTTTATTTGTAAACATAAGAGTTTGATGGTTTCAATTATTGAAGATAAATGAAAGCACAACCTGCTGCAAGACAATTCCAGCAAGGATGTTCCCTTTCTTCAAATACAGTTTCAAACTTTTGATCCAATATTTGAAATGTCTAATGCTATTCAGACTTACGTTGATGACACATTTGTGATATTAATCCCTCAAAAACATATTTGTGAGATATAGCAGAGTAACTATATTATAAAACAGGCTTTGCATTTTTAATTTACAACTACACATATTGACTACCTAATCTATCTTGACTTAACACTGTTAGCCACTTTAAAAAAATAAAAGAGAAAGCACTAAAGTTTCAAGTACCTCATATCTGATACACACAGACACACACACACACACACATGCATTTGACATTTATCAGAGAAGATTCTGGTTTAAAAATGTATATATATGAGTGTGTATGCACTTGGTAAAATTACTGTATGAAATAATATTCACTCAATTCAAGCTAAAAAAAAATCTCTTCATTGTACTACAAACACCACTATGCTAAATCCTAAGAGGCTATTAAAATATATCAAGACACAGTTCTCTTAAGTTGATTACTTTTTGAACATACATATGCATATTTTATAAAAGTAGGCAAAATATGATACATTATTTTGGTGATATGAAATTTTATGGAGCTGTGGATAAATGAGTAGTTAATTTTTGCTGGGGAATCATAAACTTTTAGGTAATTCTTCTTTAAAGGGATAATTTTTGAGTCAAATCTTAAAAAATGCATAAAATATCTCACTAATGGCATTAGGCAGTAACAGTTCTTTCTTCATTAAAAGAACCATATGCGTATGGAAAGATATTTGAAAGCAGGGATATGTAATTAGACATATGTAAACATTCATTCCAAACCACCAGGGCCATGGTGATTCTCAATATACAGGTAATAGGGGCAAGTACAACTAAGAGTAAGACAGAATGGAGATGACATTTCAATAGCAACAAGAAAACAGGAATATAATAATTCAAGTGTAAGTTTTTTATCATGAGGATTATTAGGAGAATGAAATATTTCAAGCTGAGGAGTGACATGATCCCATTTTATTTTAGTTTATTATTATTATTATTTTTTGACCCCATTTTAGTTTCCAAATAATCACTGAGGCTGAAGTTAAGAGTGTATGGGAAGGAGGTGAAGGTAAGACTGGAAATCCCCTTTGCATTTTGTTGCTGAATTCAGTTGGAAAAAAAAAAAAAAAGTAGCTTGACCTAAGTTATGGCAGTGGGAATTGACAAATACAGACTGTTGATAATTAGAAAATTAGAAATATAGGACTTAGAAATTGATTAAATATGCTATCAAAATATAGGAAAGGTATCATTCCAAATTACCACATTTTATTTAATTTATTATTATTTTATTTCTTGCATGGAGTTTCTTCTCCCCTTTCCTCCATCACATTACTGTTCCTGTATTTCTAAATTAGAAATATTATATATATATATATATAATATAAATGTACACATATAAACATTATAATATATACACATACACATAATAATCATATGTATACACATATGTATATGTGTGTATATATATATATTATATATATATAATATATATAATAAACTAAGAATTAAAGAACAAAAGAATAGACAGTAAGAATGGATTCCTGGTACTTTAACCCTGGGAATAGATTTCTAAAACTCTGTTCCTACCCTATTAAAATCATGTGCCATATTAACATTAGTGAGAGATCTGTAAATGGTGGTATAAAGTAAGATTGATAATTACTTTACTTCCAAAGATGTTTTTTCACCAGTTTATGTGAATAGCCACATGCCAGAAATTATACTACAGGTTTGCCTTTAGCTTGAAATGTGGTGTTAATCCATCATCAATATATTCATAGACCTGTCCTTACCAGTTAACAGTGTAAAAGACATTCAGTATCTGAAATTAATACTTTTTTTTAAAGTCCCATGGACATTGCCTATGAAATTCATAGGAAATTATTCCTTGTCACAGAGTTGAATGTGGAAAGATAAGTTTGATATGGTGTCAATGTATCAAGATAACACATTTCATGCTGTGTGATAAAATTTTCACCACTGTCAACCTCAGAGAGAAATAATATTTTAACAGATTTACAAGAAAGCAAAACATGCTTCATTATCACTTTGAATATTTCATGAGATCAAAAGATGCATGTTTTTTTCAAGGAAAAATCTGTTTTGTTACTGAGAAAAACTTGTTTAGGTTTAAAAAGGTCAACACATTTGAGATAAATGTTATATTTTCACTTAAAAATAAGAATTTCTAAGTTCTTCCAAAGTTAAACCCATATTCTAATAGTTGCAATAAAATTGCATTTGTAGATATTCCATTTTGAGTCAATACTTTGAATAAAAAAATTGACATTTTTAAAATATAGATAAGAGAAATTAATGTTATGATACAAGTCAATTTTAGCATCTCATGTGATATAATGTGTTGAAGCCATTGGATAATGATATATCTCCCATCCAAGACCTCCCCCTCACCTAACTGTATGATTTTAGACAAACTATTTCACTTTTCTAGGCCCTAGCTTGTGCTGCCATAGCCAAACACCACAGAATACTGTTTCACAGAACAGAAGTGTATTTTCTTACAATTCTGAAGGCTGGATGGTGTCTTCTGAGACTTCTCTCCTTGGCTTGAAGGTGGTCATCTTGTGTCCTTAGATAGGCTTTCCTCTGTGTGTGCATGTGCCTAGTCTCACTTTTATACTCTTCTTATAAGGACACCAGTCAGATTGGATTAGGATCCAAACTTAGGGGCCTCATTTTAACATAATACCTTTCTAATGGTTCCATCTCCAAATACAGTTTCATTCTGATGTACTGGGAATTAAGATTTCAACATATAAATTTTGATGGGGAAAAAAGTCAGTCCATAACAGCCTTAGTTTCTTCAGGATAAAAAGAAGCAGAAACATCATCTTAAAAATTACATTAATATAGGCAGTACCCAGAACTACATTTAACCAATCAATCCAACTTGACAACTAGCAAAATTAAATTAGACTTTAACATAACTGCAAATATAATTTTCTGAAAGATTGCTGAAAACTGACAATTACCTGTTTTCATTTATAATGCTCAAAAAACCATTATTTAATTAACTACAAATATGTCTAAAATCATTCATGGCAACATAATATTATATTGAAACAAATTTTCAACATTAAATGAGAAACAAATTAGTAAGGCCAATACTTTAGGTCCTACCAGGACATGTCTCCATTTCTTTTAGTTATTTGACACATGGTCAATTCCTCCTAACATCTGTAAACTTGTCTCTGTAAATCCCCATTTTGTTAGCAATGTGTGTACTGCTTTGGAGAAGGAGTTTGGTTATTTTGATGTCTGGAAAAAGTGAAGTGTTAGTATCAGGCATATATTTTTAGATAACCTCTTATAAAACAGGTAGAGAAACATACTTCCTTGGTGTATTACAGATAATCAATCTCAAACTGTTTGCCAGTACAATTTAAAATGGCAGTTTAATAGCAGTCCTCATGACCAATATTGCTATTATTCTTTGAAATCATTTAAAATAGCTGATCAATGCATAAACAATAACAAAAACAATGAAGCTACACCAATGTAAAAAATGTTGGTAATTCCCTTATTTGAAGATAATACCTCTTTTGGTTTTGTTTTTGCTTTGGTTTTATTTTAATTTAGACTACTGAGGAAAGCAAAGAAGGTATATGTTATATATATTTTTTAAATGAATAAATTAAATATTATTCTTATAGACAATAAAAATATAAAATATATTTTTTGCAATACGTAGGATATTCCTAACTTATTACCTGCATGATATTTCAGATGTGAATAGATAGATAGACATAAAGACATGGGGATAAGTATTCTGATTATATATCTATATACATATGTGCATTTTCTTGAAAAACACAAAATAGATCCTAAGCAAATGTAGAGATAACTTTATACTTTTTCTGGATGTTGGATATTATAAAGATATAAAGACATCAGTTTCTCCCCAAATAAATATATGTGATCAATACAATGACAATCAAATATGATTGTCTTTAAAAGTTCTAATGAAAAGTTAGTATATAAGAAAAACTGAGATGCTTTTTTTTTTTTTTTAAAGAATTTTACTTATTTATTTGACAGACAGAGATCACAAGTAGGCAGAGAAGCAGGCAGAGAGAGAGGTAAAAGCAGGCTCCCCGCTGAGCAGAGAGCCTGATGCGGGGCTCCATCCCAGGACCCTGGGACCATGACCCAAGCCAAAGGCAGAGGCTTTAACCCACTGAGCCACCCAGGTGCCCCCAAAACTAAGATACTTTAGAAGAAAAAAGCCATTCAGAGGACTTGCCTTAACAGAAATTAAAGCTCCTAGTAAGCTTCCAATGAATAACCAGTTATCTTCTTATATCCAGGAGAGAGACCATGATTTATATACCAAAATGGAAATCTAGAATATGAATAATTTAATATATGATGAAGAAAACAAAACAAATAATCTAAGGGAATGGAATATTTACTAAGTGTTCAATTAAAATTAAAAATGAAATTAAAAAAAAGAGTCATATCTCATGCTGTATACGAAAAATAAATTCCATTTTGAAGCATAAAGGCATCAAGTGTAAAAATGCTACTCATTATATTCTGGATAGAAAAAGATTTTCATAGCCAAAATACAAAGGGAGAGATAATATAGGAAAACAAAGGTGGTCTCATTTCTTCATCCCCACGTTTCCATTCTTTAATGAGTCATATTGATTTGCTCACCATAACATACTACTTATCAATCAATTTCTCTCCATCTTCCCTGCCACCACCCAGAAGCTCATAGCTAGACTACTACAGGAGTCTCCTAAATTATCCTGTTTGTTCAAAAGCTTACCCCCATTGGTCTCTCAGCTGCAAGGTTATACTCTAAAACATTAATATTTTCTAACAATTATTGAACATTTATTATGGGCTATGCACTATTCTTTCTCTTTGGCTATAATAATCTTCATACTAGTCCTGAAAAGTACTGTACCACTATGTACAGGTATTATTATGGCCCTTGATTTTAGATTAAGAAACTAAAATTTATTAAATTTTAAACATGCACTAACTTAACAAGGTCACATGGTTAGAGAGTGGCAAAACAAGACTTAACACCCAACCAGTTAACAGGCAGAGTCTACACTGTAATCTCTACACTGCCATCTTGTAAAACAGCCTTGGAATTTATCTAGAAGTGAAGAGAATAACTTTCAGCCTCTTCCCACAACAAATAAAATCTCCATCCCAATTCATTTACACGACTCTCATCACTATTTCACAAGGATTGAGTCATACTCCTTGCACTGAATTCCTTGCACTTGTCAGGCTGATTCTCACCTAAACCTTTCACTTCTGTCTGGCTCTTCCCATTGTCTGTAAAATATTAACTCCTAAATATTGCCCACCTTCACACACACACACTTCAGGGGCTATTACAACATCTGTTTATTCCTTATAGCTTTCATACATTTCAGACATTTCCTTTTTCTATTTGTTAACTTATTTATTGTGTTCCCACATTAGAATAGCCTCTATAAGATCAGTTGCCTTTTCCCTTTCTAAACAGTGATCTATCAACAATGAGTTAATCAATTTGCAGCACAGAGTTTTCTAATACATAGTAAAATAACTGAGGTAAAAATTAATGTCAGATTAAACAAAGATGCTAAGCTTCTGTATATTAAAACAGTGCCATTCCAACTCTACTTTCCACTCAATTCTTCTGTAAACCTAAAAGAATTTAAAAGTAAAGTTTATTAATTAAATTAAATTTTTATAATTACAGAAAAAGAAAAAATGGAAAGAGGATTTTCAACATTATGCTACAAAGAGCTAAAATTTATAAATATGAAAATTTAATTCTTTAATATATAAAACACCAAGACCCCAAATTTTAAAACGTGCAAGAGACGTTCATATATTTGGAATAATAAATGTTGAATGAGTATATGAAATGATTAAACTGTAAACTCTTTCCCTTTGGGAATTTATATTATCCTGGATGAGATGGACAAGAAACAAATAAATAAGTCCGTGTCAGTACATAAACAAATATATCTATAACAGGTTAGTTAGTAGCAAGAAAGTTAAAATAAGGTAAGGATACAGAATGGTTAGACACTTTTCATTGAAATCACTGACATTATCTATTAAGCATTTATAGGAAAGCATACATGTAAGCTTTTTACAAAAATATTTCATTAAAATCACACAACTCATGAGGCAATTTCTAGTATCCTAAACTTCTTAAAAAATATTTAGGAAGGGGCACCTGGGTGGCTTAATCAGTTGAACATCGAATCCTTGGTTTTGACTCAGGTCATGATCTCGGGGTCATGAGATCAAGCCCTGCTCAATGGGGAGTCTTTTTGAGATTCTCTTCCTCTTCTCTCACTCTGTCCTTCCCCCCACCCTCCCACCCCTGCTCATGTGCACTCTCTCAAATACATAAATAATTTAAAAATATGCATAGTGAGAACTATATATAAAGAGGTTACAGTGCTTGCTCAAGGCACACATTCTGTCAAAACAGAGTCTGGATTCCAAGATTTTGAAGCCCACGCTTTTAGTAGGTAGGTAATCTTCCAATAAATATTTTGTACCAATAATTACTGAATGAGTAAGTAACTGAATATTTTCTATTTGACCAAATTCATCAGTGTTTACGCAAAATTACTAAATTGTGTTCAAATTTCTTTTATTCATAAGTACAGGTACATCCTGTCTATGACCTAATTTTGACTTACTCCTCAAAGTACAGAACTTACTTTTTTTCCTGTCAGAATGAACATTTGGCAGATAAGATATTTATTTTCACTTATTTAATTGACCTTTTTAAACCCTTCTGATATGTGTGATGTCCTCACTATAAAATTATCACAGGAAGTATTAAATTAAGCATTTTAAAGGAATATTAATTTATAATTCATAGTTGAGCAGAACAGAATCACCTGGACTCTTCAGTTCCTTCAGAACTTTATTGATTTATTCATTAGTTTATTCTGTCAGTCTTGCATTAGGAAAATAATAGTGGAATTGAGGTTTATAGTGAGAAGAAGAGTCCAGTTCTATTTTGGATTCTCTTGCCTTTACAAATCAAAAAGTTCCAACATTATTATCAAAAGGAACAAAGAAAGGAAAGATAGAAGGTATGCAAATACTGTTACTGAGAAGAAAAAAAGGCATTTTTTTCCCTTGTTTTGTTGGAACAATTAGCATTTTCTCCCTTGTCGTTTTCTTCTGTTAGATCTAGCAACATCCATTTGTGGAAACAAAGTTCTAGTAAAACTTGGATTGCATCTCTTAGTGTTGGTTGTCTAAATAAATAAGTTATATATTTCATTGGATTACTAAATACATTGTTAAAATGATAGGATAGAATCATTTCATCTTAAATAGAAACAACAAATAAGTGTAAATTATTTATCTACATTATGTTCCTGGTCTAGATCTCAAAAATTATCGATGAGATAATTTCAACATTTCAGAGAAATTTTTCCACCATCAAAATTTCGAATGTGTATATATGTGTGTGTGTGTGTGTGTGTGTATGAATTATACTCTTACCCATACTGGCATAGGAAGTTTTATTCTGTCACATCATAATTATATTTATAATCAAAATGCTTATTCTACTTTTTGTTAAAAAAAATACTGTTAATGCATCAGATGTATGTGGAAATAAAAAACCCACATTATTTCCATTCTGATGTGTGGCCAACTGATAAGAAGCTGTTGATAATACAGAAAAATAATGTGATAGCTTTATGTACTTAGGGGTTGTGAGGCTGAATTCATTAAAGGGATCAAAGATACCTATTTTCAGTTATTTTTCTGTGTTAACAAATAAATGCTATTCCAATATGTTGTTTATCTGCTAAATATTCAGTATGTTAAAATGGAACCTAATGGCAATTACTGACCTTTGTATCTTACGTAAAAAAAAAAAAAAAAAAAAAGAGAGAGAGAGAGAGAGAGAGAGAGAGAAATGGCATTAAAAATAATGAATTCAGGTTTTCAATAAATGCTTGCATTTTCTGTTTTTCTTATAAGAAACATGTATTAATATTAAGCTATAAATACAAATGACAAATTAGTAGGACTTTTTTTTTTTCCCTTAAGTTCAAGCATTGCCATTTATTATCTCAGATACCTTCTTTATCCTGCCTATGACCCAGTTTGAGGGGGATTCATGAATATTTATTTGAGTATAATGAGGGTCAAGTTGAAGAAAGGTAATGAACCAGTACTTCTTTGTCTTCACTCCTTTCTGAAGGAGTGGATCATTTCTTAATGTGGCGCTTTACAAAATATGTGGAGAGCAAGGGTGCCTTCTGCCTCCCACTCACCATCCCTCAGAGGTGCAAAGGCAGAGCGGTGCCCTAACAAAATCATTTCTGTGTGAAAGTGGTTTCCCTTGCATCTGAACAAACATGAACAGAAAGAATCATAGATGAACATGTGGAAAGATTTTTCTTATTCATAAAGTGATGTTCAGGATCACTCAGGCCCTATCTCATATTTAACCATGAGATCACAGAATACCCTTCTTGGAGAATCTTGTGTGAACAAATGTTTTTCATTTGTCTTTTGTTTCTATGAGTTCGTGTTTGCAGCATAATTGTTGCTCTTAACGGAAAAGTGCCTGCCACCAGAGAAAAGAACTGATTCTGTCCAGATTCTTCTTTTGGGACTCGATTCAACTGTCCTCAGAAATTCTACACAGGTATTTCAGTCTGAACTAGTCATTCTATATAGGAAGTCACACATAAAGCACGTTAGCCAGAAGTTTCAAAATCTAGTCTGTTGCAGCATGTAGGCCCCCAATGGGTTCAGCACACCAGTCAATCAATTAAGCTCCTTATCACAACTTCAAAGAGTAACTAACAGAAATTCACTTTTAGAATGGAAGCACAGCAGCTATTGAAATAAATTTTCTGACTTACTACTTAATGGAAAATATTAATATTCAGATGTGATAAAAGAAATAAATTGCTCCTCATTTATATTACTTAATTTAATTTAAAAATAGGATCAACTCTAAGTAGATGCTGTTTTCATTATGAATCCAAAATGGTGATTTTCCTTATGAAGAATGCTGTCTTCCTAACTTGAAATTTTGTGACCTTATAGAAAATCCAAAAACTCTTCCTATGTTTTATGGATTTCTTCTCAATATACACATAGCTTTTCTAATACTGGAAACTGAATATTACTATCTAAGTAAAAATGAAAACAGTGAATTATATTTCATTTAAAAGACAGCTATTTTGGAAAGGCATAGATAAATACCTGCTTAGTTTTTTTTTTTTCAATCTTTAACAATTTCCTTAGTTTTAATAAACATGATTTTCCATGAGACTTTTAAGAAACAGAATATATATGGTATAGTTAAAATGGCAGCAACCCTAGTTAACAGGTGGTTTATGGAACTACAATAGTTTCTCCTAAATTTCATTCTTATTAATTCTAGAATACTTTGGAAGTTTAGATTTTTGTTGTAATAGTTATAGTCCTTCATGTAATAAGTTACTTAACAAAGTAAATCTGATAGAGCAGTGTTTCCCTAACCATTACTTACCCAAATAGGTTTGTTGCCTGCATTTATTATTTAAACCTCTACTTCTTTCATGTGTGATTTTGTTACAAACTTTCAATACCTCTGAAATGTATTATGAAAAACAAAAAGTATGTGGGGGCAGAAGAAGGTCAACAAAATTCCTTTAATATGTACCTTGCCATAGAGAGATAAGATCCAATTATTTGAAGTGGTGGAAATATCAATGCACTTTTAGTTCATTGAGTCAGACCACATTTTGTTAGTTTGTTTCGAAAGAATATGTACCTGACTTGCATGCAGATGTCATACTACATTTTTGTATACATTTGGGTATTTTATTGACAGGTTCTACCAAAGCATCTGAACTTTACAAGCAAAAAGCACATGTTATGAATTCAAAAGAGCAATACGCAGGCATAAAGATTCCATGTATTCAGGCAAACATCCATGTGACATCTCATGATGCTTTCCTAAAATGGCAATTGGAAAGAAAGCCATTTCACTTTGTTCAAGTGAGACTTCCAATGCCTTCTATAAGAAACGGATAAACCAACTTGTCTGGCACATTGAAATGTTCCTTGTTATGTAGATGGGGACACTTTCCAGGATATTTGGACAGAGATAAGGCTGACAATAAATAAAATGAACATGGAACAAAAAGTCAAACTGAAATCTTTTGAGTCTAGATTTTATTTCTTGTACCAAATTGTCATTTAAGAATTTAAAACTCCTACCATTTACCTGTCCAAGAGCTAGAACTTTTAATTTTTAACAGTGACAATATTTGTAATGCAGGGGCAGATGAGAATTATCTCAGTGAACTAGCTTTTAATATTTTAACATAAAATGATCATTTGCTTTGGTTTTCAATAACACTTTGTTATTCTCATATTCATTACCTCTGATTTTGAAATTGTTATTTTGTGTGTTTATCATCTCTACAACTAAACTATACTCTTTGGAGATAGCAGTTATATATTGTTTTATTGCCCCTAAATTAATAACACTGCTGTTCATATCGAAGTGTAAGCATTCCTTTAGTGTTTAGTGACTAGATGAGTGAACAGCACTTATGAACAGATTTAAATATTATAAATAGAATTTTTTACACTTATTTAAATTCAATTAATTAACATGTAGTGTATCATTACTTTCAGATGTAGAGGTCAGATGCTCATCAGTTGCATATAACACCTGGTGCTCATTACATCATGTGCCCTCCTTAATGCCCATTATCCCGTTACCCCAGGCCTATAAATAGAATGTTTAATCAACAAATGTAAGTTGATCAGGTTAGTCAGTCCTGACCAGGTATTAAGTGGGTCAATATGGATTAGATACAGTATAAAAAAAAAAAAGAACAAGAAGGAAGGGAGTGATTACAGCAATTAGGCAGGAGGGCTGCTACAGGCTGCAGGGAACAGAACTAGCAGTGGTAAGGGTCAGAAATGGTAATAGGTGGGGGTTCCTGGGTGGCACAGTTGGTTGAGCATATTGAACCCTTTGTTTAGGCTCAGGTCATGACCTCAGGATCCTGGGATGGAGCCCCGTTCAGTGGGGAGTCTGCTTGAGATTCTCTCCCTCTGCCCCTCTCCCTGCTCATGTTCTCTTTCTCTCATATAAATAAATAAGTCTTGAAGAAAAAGAAGAAGAAGAAGAGGAGGAGGAGGAGGAGGAGGAGGAGAAAGAGGAGGAGGAGAAGTAACACACATAGGAAAGATTCATGACAGGCAAAAGTGGCAGGCAGTAGCAGAGAAGAAAAACTATACTGTGCGTGTTTTTGTCTGTTTGTTTTATTTTGTTTTGTTTTTTGTTTTTAAGTGACAAGAAAGAGTAACACCTTGGGTGTTACTCTCATCCAAGGAAAATTAATACAAGTACAAATGCATTCAATACATCTTAATAACCAAGGCCTCAAGGCCCTCCTAGTACAGATGAAAAACATGGCAAAACAAATTGATAAGGGAATTAAAAAAAGGCGGGGGTGGATAATTGCTAAAGAATAAAGAACCATGCAGGCATTTGTAGCTTATGAGTGCAAGAATTTTGACCATTTGAAGATCACATTCCCTGTATCTGAAAATTGGGTTGAAAATAGTGGATTATTGAGACAGCATTATATTAACACCCTTTCTTCCTTCCTTCCTTTGATTCATTTCTTCTTCAAATCTTTATTTTTTTTTTTCTTTCCTCCTTTTTTAACCAGTGATGGAGAGGAAGAAGTATACAATTTCTAACTTACTTTAGACAAAAGCAGCCTTTCCTTTTTTCCAGTTTCTTTCCTCTTTTCATTTCCACCTCCCCTAACTGGATGTCTTATTAAAAGGTAGTCCATAGATTTTTAAATTATATGTTTTAGAGACGAATGTGGAAGTGTGTTGGCAATTGTGACTGTTAATAAACATTTTGTAAATCTTCCTTTCCTGAGGCATAATAACTATGTGCCATTAAAACTGAAGAATGTATTCTCAAGGGCAAACTGCAAGTAATTAATTTAATTTTTCTTAATTGGAAAATTAAATTAAATGTAACTACTGATCCCAAGGGTAAAGGAAGTTGAAGCAGCCTAATGTAGCCATCAAAATATTGGAGTACCCAAAACATAAGCACTTTACTATAAAGAAGATATCTTTTTCTTGATCTTCATAATTTATGGTTGTAAAACTATATTCTAAATTATTTTTAAATATTCTTATTCTATGTAGTATGCAGAGTACCCACCCTCATCTCACCAAATTCTTTGCCCTCATCCCTAGTAATTGTGAATGTGACCTTACATGGCAAAGTAGAATTAAAGTTTCGGATGAAATTAGGTTGTTAATCAGCAGACCTGAAAATAAGCAGATTATCCAGGTGTGTCCAGTGTAATCAAAGGGTTCTTAATAGTGGAGGAGAGCAGCAGAAAAGGAAATGAGAAAGAACTGACAAAGTACAGGCTTTGAAGGTGAAGGGGGTCACAAGTCAAGGAATACAGGCAGCCTCTAAAAGGTGGAAAAGACAAGGATATAGAGTCTCCCTTAGAGCCTCCAAATGGATACAGCCTCGACAATACCTTGATTTTAGCCAGTGAGACCCGTTTTGGATTTCTAACCTCCACAACTGCAGAATAATAAATTGTGTTGTTTTATGTCCTTGCAAATTTTTGTAGCAATTTGTTACAAAAACTGTAAGACTCTAATACATTCCATATGATTACTGTGGACCTTATACATTGTCAAGTCAAATAACATTTTGGTTTTTGAGGTAACCAACCAGGACTATAAAATAAAAATATCCAAAGGATCTTGGGTTGAAATAATTACTTGCTCTGATTACTATTATTGAGTTTAACTGATATGAAACATTATTTTAATTATATTTTGTGTTTTCATGATTGTTTGGTTGCCATGCAAACTCAGAGACTCAGTCTCAAGTTACTAATTGATTTCAACATGAGTTATTCAACCATGTTAGCAAGTAAGCAGTGTCTTTCATATGAGCTAGGAAAAAGTAAAAATTCATCCTATCCTGGCATATATTCCTATTTATTAGCGAAGTCTTCTTTAAAAGTCAACATTTATCAGAGGAATATACAATAAAGAATCAAGACTGGTTATCTCAAAATATAATCAAGTTTTACTATTAGCTCATTAGATCTCTTTTAATGAAAATCAATATGGATTCAGTTTATAATGCTAAGGAAAAAAGTCATCTATCATCTCTTATTTTCCTTTGTATTGCCTCAAAACTTCATCTATGATATATTACTAAAACATGATATTTTCTTTCCTGGGTTATATGTGTAAAGTCATATTATTGACCATTATGTTTATACTTTTTTTTTTCACCTCATTTTTCCTCAATTAATTGCAAAAGTCTCTGAAATGTTCCTCCTGTCTCAAGTTGCTCTGTGGCCTGTACGCGTCTTATTCTTCCTGCCTGAAATGCTCTTTCCATCAACTTTTTTTTTTTTTTTTGGATAGCAAAGTTATTTGCATTCACTAAAACACAGCTCAAACGTACTTCTCTCTGTGTAGTTTTCACTACTTTCCCATGCCACTAAGGTTGCCACTTATGATGCAAATTTACGAATACTTTAATAGTATTTTTTTAATTGACATTTTCATTGATGTTTTATATGTGTCCCTCTGCCTCAGGAGATGAATTGTTGAAAAGCAAGGGCACAGCACAGCGCCTAGGACACTTTATCAATATTTATTGAACAAATTAAGTACCTGATTAAATTCTAGACATATGTCTTTCAATCTAAGATTCCGTCTTTGCTCTGGTAAGGTGAGGTATTGACCCGTGGGATGGATCCAAGTCACTCAGTGTCACTAACCATTCCAAACCAGTTAGTAGATAAAAGAAAGCTGGAAAACGTTTGGTGACAAATTAATGTATTTATTAAAGAATTTCGTTTTAAAGTACCTAGTCTTAACTTCTACATGCTGGGTAACCACTTAATACAGTATACTAGAAGAAGCATAAAGACCATACCACTCTGAATGCAGTAATTCATTCTTTATAGAGGACTTACAATCCTTTAATTGTACACTTATGATCTATTTTGTTTTTATACCTAGTAACCACTAATCCTGTTTGTATTTATTTATAATTTAAAGTTATTCTCTTTGTTTCTTTGTGCTAAGTAAATGCAAATTAATCAGGATACTTACAGATGCAATACAACCTGGTATCCCGAGCCAGACAGCCTGACTTAAATCCCTGTTCTGAAACTGCGTTGGTAACTGAGCAAGTCAGTAAACTGGTAATTCATTTTCCTGATAATTGATGGTAGACTTTTCAGACTAGCCAGGTTGTAAATGTTTAGAGGGGTCCAAAGAAAAAGTATGTATGCTAAATAGAGCTATGTTGAAGGAATAATTACTAACATTGCTATTTCTACCATTCACGTGTTCACTTGTTCTTTACGTGTTTAATATGGTCTGCACACTGACTAGAGTTATAATTTATACACTAAACTCTACAAATTTTAATAATAATGATAGGATTATAGTTTTTTGTTTTTCAAAGTCTCCTCATCTCAGTGATTATAATTGATTTACAGAACAACCCTAGATACTTATACTCCATAAATAGTAGTAATACTCAACTTTCAATTGGGTACTTATTGTATCAAGGATACTGTGCTAAGACCTTTATGAGTCTTGCCTTATTTAATCCTTACACTTTCAGAGATTTAGTTTAATTCCCATTTCAAAGTTCTGAAAATTGGTATTTAATGATATTAAATAACCTACACACTTTAGTAACAGAAACAAGTATAATTTCTCTGATGGTTGAACTGTAGGGTTAATAATTATCAACTGAAATAATTCTTCACCTGTAAAATAAGGTTAACTTAGGCTGAAAGAGGTTGCACAATTGTAAAATGTTCCATAACTCAATTAAAATAAGCCTGAAAAGGGCATTGATGAGCTTTGCAGTAGAGTTTTGATGAAACTGTATTCTAAAATGCCTGAAGTCTGTGCTGAACCAGTCATACTTCATTTCTTTGTGGATCTTGAGTGAGATATATTCATAAGTGTCATTGACAAATGGGAATCCTGAGTATTGTTTTATTGTCATCTGGTAAAATTAGTCCCTGCCAATATCCCATTGTAGGGTTGTTTGGTAAAACTGGTTTGAGAGTATGAAACTCAAATGTCATATCCAAGCAGAGTCTGGGAGTTTGTTTGTTTATCTTTAAGATTTTATTTATTTATTTGACAGAGAGAGAAGACAACGAGAGAGGGAACGTAAGCAAGGGGAGTGGGAGAGGGAGAAGCAGGCTTCTCACTGAGCAGGGACCTTGATGCGGGGCTCAATCCCAGGACTCTGAGATCATGACCTGACCCCAAGGCAGACGCTTAATGACTGAGCCACCCAGGTGCCCCAAGCAGGGCCACTTTTTTAAAAAATGTAAGTTCCAGTCTTGCCAATAATGGGCTACTGAGATCTAGAAAGTAAACAACCTGGAGTACATATAACACAAAATGAAGAGAGTCCTCATATATGTCAACTTGTTCCATCACTCTGCTCATACACATCCATGGACAGAAGAAGAGAAGGCTGCCCAGATCAACATTTCTGTGCTCTGGGATGCAACTTACTAAATATACCCCAATTAGTGTCATGGCATCAAACTAATAAATGTTCCTGCCTCTTGGAGTAAAAGTAAAGCTTGGAGTAAATCTTTGCAGTTGTAAAAGGATGGATGCTAACTTCTTTAGAATCATGTTGTAGTGGTGGTGGTGGTGGTGCTTTGTTTTTTTAAATCTAAATATTATGCTCAGTCACAAGGAGGTACTGCTTGGAGCTAGATGGCAAACCCAAGTAACAATATTCTTTTCCTTCAAGACCAACTTATGTTTAATGGAGTAGAGAAAAATATACACAGTACAGAGACAATACATAATACTTTCAGTGATATACATTTCATAAAATTATAATGTTTTAAAGGTGAATGGCATTTTTTCAATACTTGCATAAGACTCTAGAAATATTAATCAGCTTTCTATTCCATCTTCCCAGAAGCCAGTAGTTTACAGTTTTCTTAATTTGGGTAACTGCTATTTATTAGGTTTGACTGCACTTCCTAATTCTAAAATAATTAAACATTTTGTTATAGGTATTCCCTATAACCTGATAGATAAAGAATTATTATAATTCTATAGATTAAAAATCATCCATAGAAATGTTAAATTATGTTTCTGAAGTTATAGTACTAGCAACTGAAAGAGATTAATTTCAAATTCCATCTTTTGTACACTGTATTTCATTGCCCTACAAAGTTTTAATGATATTGGAAGTCTTACCTATATAATATTTCATCTGAAACATACTTTGATCTTCAGTTGTTTCTACCTCAGCACAGAAGAAATGACCCAAATGTCTACCTGATCATAACACTGAAATAAAAGGAGACACATTTGTTATGCTATTTGACATGAATCTCTAAGGAAATAAGTTTGAGGCCACCTGGGTGGCTTAGTCAGTTAAGCCTCTGCCTTTAACTCCAGTCATGATTCCAGCATCCTGAGGTTGAGTCCCATTGGATTCCCTGGTCAACAGGGAGTCTGATTCTCCCTCTCCCTCTGCCCCTCCCCTGCCCATGTACTTTTGCGGGTGTGCTTTCTCTCTCTTAAATAAATAAGATCTTTAAAAAAAATAAGTTTGAACCCAAAAGCAGATGATTTATTTTCTAATTATTTTTTATAATATATATTATGTAAATATGTAAATATATAAACATTGCTTTTATATATCAAGTCTATATATGATCTATAATGATCTATAAAAATCTTAAATTTGATTATATAATACATAGATATGCCATGTTGTCTCCCTTATAATTAGCAAATGCATATATGCAATTGGGAAAAATATATATATTCAAACATTTTGTAAATCTAACAGAAAGTTCGTTAGAAAGAAGGCTAATTCTTTAATTGTTCTCATTGTTTATATAAAGTTTCAGTTTATACTTTTCCTTAGTTGTTTACATTCACACTTCTGATCTCAAATATAATGTGCCAAAAATGTATGTGAGATTTGTTTCTTTTGCCTTCAAAAACTAAATTATTTTCCTTCCTCCCTCCTTTCCAGCCTCTCTCTCCCTCTCTCTTTGTCTTCTATTTTGAAAATGTAGGCCAACAGTTTTCTCATTTTTTTTAAGTTATTTACCATCTACCCATACAAAGAAAGGCACACTATGACAAAAATGTAAATCAGGTCAGCTATCAGCATTATGAGCTGTTTAAATAAGATCTTATTCCAAGTTTATACAGTGGAAGGAGCCTACGACCCAGATCATAATGAAGCAAATGTGGTCAATAGAGAAAGTACTCTCCATTTTTATTGTTCGTTCCTGCTTTTATGATATCATGTGAAGTCTTTCTAAATGAAAAGACAGTGAAAGACTAGAAGATTGAAATATCCAGTTCATTTTTACTTTATTTCACTATCTTAAAGGAAGAGAATACTGTACTGAGCTTTCCATTGATGTGTGTAGGCTATTTTGGCATCTTTCAAGTCCCAAAAGGACATCCTTTTCTTTTGTTTGTCACTAAAATCAGCTCATGTGTTTGAAGCCACCATCACTCTTCCTTCTCTTCAGCAGCCACAGTCTACCACGTGCCCAATTACCTCTCACTTCTTGTATGCAGGAACCTTCTCATGCAAACTTGAATTCCCCTAAAAGCTATTGTCAGGACTCCAGGAATATCCCTATTAATTGAGGAAGGCACTGTTGGGATGAGTCACAATAGAAGGTGCAACCCCAGTTTTTTGAGGACTTTCATGAAACCAGCACAGTCCTTTAAAATGTTCATCTGTGTGTGATATTAGCCTTAATTCTCTAATTCAAAAAGTAGCACCCACCAACTTTTCTCTTTTTTGAACCTAGAACACTAGGTTGGCCTAGGAAATGATGTCACAAAACGAGAGAGAAAAAATTCCCTGAGTGGTTTAAAAAGGAAAACAAATATTCTGTGTTATGTTTGCACTACAGGCTCATTTCTGAACACTTTCTCAATTTTTTTTTTCAATTTACCAAGTTTGAAATAGTACAAAAGTGGTAAGCATTTGCTAAATCTATTTTTCTGTTCTGTAATCCTTTAAATAATTATGTTATTAAATATGTGAGGCCTCTCAGAATGTGTTTTGTCTTTAGATTGTTTAGATATGCTTCCACCCTTACCTATTAACACAAGCCACCCAGTTTTATTATGAAAAGAGTGGCCACCTTCCATTTCTAATGCTAATGCAAATTAGCCTATTGAAAAATATTTCTTTTCCAACAAATATTATTCTGCTAAATAACCTTATTAAATATCAAAACAATAACAGGTTAGAATTATGTGTATATATTTATTGTTAGAAACAATGGTTTCCTAAGTGGATTTAAAAAATAGATGTTTATATATAAATCTAAGGAGATGAATCTCAAAGCATAAGACAAAAACTTTCATACTAATATCTTGAAAAATGTACTTCAAAACAAGTTTGGACTATAATAGGAAGGACATAGCTTATGAAGGCCAATTCTTGCCATTATGTGGGGAGAAGGAGAATAAAGGGTGGGAGGTATGAAAGCACCTCCTTATATCAATGTTCAATAGTAATTTTATTATAGTAATCAAGGTCTGGCCTTTAATAGGTCTTTAATAGAATCAATTGACTAGAAGGCAGCTTCAGAGGTCTGTTGGTCCCGGCTGACATTTTCCTGAGGTTCAAATTTAAACGTATTATAGAGTAACAAAGGACAAAATGGTGCTTATGTCAAATTATATTCACAATGGAATTGCGAAGTCTATATATACTATCCTATCTTTTGTAAGTCATCTTTGATGTTATAAAGAAGGTGAAAATTTCTTTTTGACTCCCTATTGTTCACTTCCTTTCTTGTTAGCAATAGCTTGACACTTTTTTTTTTAATGATGATATGTGACATTTGAATGACACTTTAGAAAAATAAAGATTTTATTGTTCTTTATCTTATGTTAAGTGTCCCATTTGCAGCACATGTAATTTGTTTTTAAATTAAATATTTCAGTTCAGGGACACCTGGGTGGCTCAGTCGGTTAAGCCACTGCCTTCAGCTCAGGTCATGATCCCAGGGTCCTGGGATTGAGTCCCACATCGGGCTCCTTCCTCAGCGGGGAGCCTGCTTCTCTCTCTACTTCTGTCTGCCACTCTGCCTACTTACGTTCTCTCTTTCTGACAAATAAATAAATAAATAAAATCTTGAAAAAAAATTAAATATTTCATTTCTATCAATTTGGTTGATCCTAAGAAATACATAAAGTGTAGATGTTCTCCATTATGTTATCATGTTATTAATCAATAAAGACACACATTTCTTCTCCCACCTGTATACCATTGTTGAAATTATTAGTTGTTCTGTAATAACTTTATTTTAAATGTATTATATACATTAATGCTTGACATGTGTCTGCTTTTAATGTTTTTTTACTGTTAATGAATAGTAATATATGCAAATTAGATTTTTTTATTTGTAATATTCATATACACTTATTTTATTGGATTGATGGATTGGTTTATATTGATGACCTTTCATAGTGATCAAATGCCTGAAAGATAAATTTACAGAAAGTATAAAACCTATATGTAGTATATAGTACATTTCTCAATTTTTTTTCAAGATGAAAAAACAAAAAACAAAACAAAACAAAAAAACAAACAAACCAGCCCAGAAATAGTTAAGATACCCCATTATGGAATGCCTTAGTGCTTCAGCAAGACTGAAACCACCATGGAGCTGATGAGGGGTACTTGAAGTGCCAGTCAAGGGGTTGTTCCTAAATCCTCCCACATGTTGAAATCTCAATGTCAGAAACATATTAGAAAGTTGTTTATTCACTTGAGGTGACAGGTACAGATTGTGACAAGCCTCATATGGGGACGAGGCTCATGAGTGAAATGAAGAATGCAGAACTAATGGAGGAAAATGTCACTTGCCAATCTCCCTACTCACAACTTATTTCACTTTGGACTACAGTTCATAGTACCATATGGGTAGAGAAAACAGCCATAAATGAGATTTTATCCCACATATTATATTTAAATTCTTAAGATATGATACTTATATTCAGTAATTAGAGTATTAAGAACTTTTAAACATTTCAATTAATTATATTTCTTTTTTTTTCCACTGAGTGAAAGTCAATTTCAGTTACTCATGATAAAATTAAACAGGTAAAAAAGGAGACAAGAAATTTTATCTTAAATTTGAGCACTTTTTTGGCTATTTGAATATATCACTACTTTAGCAGTGATAACATCACCTCTCTTTCTACTAATTTTATATTTCAATAAGACAATATATACTTAACTCTAGAGGTCTTTACATCTTTCAAAACACTTAAATATATACTATTTTATGTGCTTTACAGTTGAGGGACCATAAGTTAAAGACTAAGGTATTTGGAATCCATATCTTTGGTGTTCCCAGTGCACTGTTCTCCCACTCTAATATAAGAAATTTCTAAGGTTTTAAAGCATCATTTCCACAGAGATAAAATTTTGGTGAAATTATAATCAGTAAACATGGAGCACCTGGGTGGCTTAGTCAGTTGAATGTCTGACTTGATTTTGGCTCATCTCACTCTAAAAAATATAAATAATAATCAGTAAACAAAACTAACACTTCTACAACAAATGTCTCAATAATAAAAACTGAACTTTGTCTTGTAACAGATATAGGAGTTCAGATTTTTTTTTTTTTTTTTTTAAGATTTTACTTATTTGAGGGACGCCTGGGTGGCTCAGTTGGTTGGACGACTGCCTTCAGCTCAGGTCATGATCCCAGATCGCATCGGGCTCCCAGCTCCCTGAGGAGTCTGCTTCTCCCTCTCACCTTCTCCTTGCTCAAGCTCTCTCTCACTGTCTCTCTCTCAAATAAATAAATAAAATCTTTAAAAAAAAAAAGATTTTACTTATTTGAGAGAGAGAGTGAGAGAAAGCACGAGTGGGAAGAAGATCAGAGGGAGAAGCAGACTCCCAATGGGGCTGGGGGCCTGATATGGGACTCGATCCCTGGACTCTGGGATCGTGACCTGAGCCAGAAGCACTCGCTTAAGCAACTGAGCCACCCAGGTGCCCAGGAGTTCAGACTTTTAGCCATGATGTTAAAAGTTTGTTAGTGTTGGCTCTTTGTGTAAAGAGCTATTGGGTAAAGCACTTATAATCTAGGGATTAAACACACACACAGACACACACATTCATTGTTAGCAAGAAATTTACAATATGAGAGAACTAATTTCATATTCTACAAATGGAGAACAAATCTTCCAGATCACCAAGGAAAATTTGTCAAATGATAATAACAAATAAAAATAGTGACAGCGATCACGGAGAAATTTTTAGTGGTCTCTAAAATCATAAACTGTATTTGTAGTATATTTGAAATTCACTACAATGTATTTAGAAATAAATAGCACAAGTAAAATTAGCAATCTTCAAATATAATAATTTTTTAAAAGTCTTAAGATATTACTTGTTCAAGTAAGAAATTAAAATAAGTCAGAATTTGAAATATATATAATCTGAATATGAAGATATTCCTCAAAGAACCATTCTGTAATCTTGAATATTTTCATTCAAAACCCAGAAGATTAATTAATTAGCATTATCTCTGAACATAAAAAAATTGTTTTTAAATTAATAAAACATGGAGAAGATAATAAAAAATAAAAATAAAAAGCAAGGTCTTTAATTATGAAAATGAAATTATAATCATATTTAAAATGATAAAGGAAAGGGGCACCTGGGTGGTTTAGTCAGTTAAGCATCTGACTCAATCTCAGATCAGGTCTTGGTAGGTTTGTGAGTTCAGACCCTCCATCGGGCTCCACACTGGGAGTGGAGACTACTTAAAAATAAATGAAATGAAATGAAATGAAATGAAATGAAATGAAAAAGGGAAAAATAATATATTCTAGAAATTATAAAAAGCGACCAGAGACAAGCAATAGAAGAAACATGAGAAACATTTTAAATCATGAAATATATATAATTTGAAAAATAGGCTAACTTCAAAGTCTGAAAAAGGGGATGATATTCCCTGGTAAAAATCTGTTTACTTATGAATATTGAACTATAAGCATAAAATATCTGAGTTTATAGCAATTGTCAAAAAATATATGATTTCCTTTTTCTGAGAATTTTGGATATATTGAAAAGGCAGTTATTGAAAAAATATTTTGCAGATAACCCATGGAAGTTATTTATATCAATAATAGCACTTAGTGAAGTGTTATATGTTGAGCATTAAAAATTAGTAATCATCTTTCATGTAATTATCATTTCTAAAATTAAAAAAATATATTTTATTTATTAATTTGACAGAGATCACAAATAGGCAGAAGGGCAGGCAGGGGAAGGGGGGAAGCAGGCTCCTTGCTGAACAGAAAGCCCAATTCAGGGCTCAATCCCAGGACCCTGGGATCATGACCTGAACCAAAGGCAGAGGCTTAACCCACTAAGCCACCCAGGCACCCTACCATTTAGAAAATATAGTAGAAATGAGTCTAACTTAGATCACAACCTAAAATAGTAGAAGTATAAGATGCAGAAATAATTTTATAAGAAATATGTAATATCTGTATGAAGAAAATAAACTGACTGAAAATTACATTTTTGCAAAAAAAAAAAAGGAGAGACTGCAAATATTAATGCAAAACAAATATTCTCACACTAAATTTTTAGACTATGCAAGCCAGGCCCAAAAATGGTTGGGCATGTGAAAATGACTGAAAATTTAGGAAAAAATAAGATTACAAAAGGAACTTTTCCTATCCAGATAATGAATATTATGTGGTGTCATTTTTTATAATGGTATGATTCTGTTGCAAAAATAACAATTAAATTAATAGTACATAAACTGAATGTGGTCTAATAATTAAAATTCATATTATAAAACATAAATCTGTGCATAAAACAAATCAAATGATGACTAGAGGACTGATTAGTAATTTTTGAATATATTTTTAAAAGATTTTATTTATTTATTTGACAGAGAAAGAGATCACAAGTAGGCAGAGAGCAGGCAGAGAGATGGGGGAAGCAGGCTCCCTGCTGAGCAGAGAGCCCCAATGCCTGGCTGGATCCCAGGACTCTGGGATCCTGACCTGAGCCGAAGGCAGAGGCTTAACCCACTGAGCCATCCAGGCGCCCCTGATTAGTAATCTTTTAAACTAAGTTAGATCTTCACTTTATACAAAAAATTTTAAAAATTCAAAACGTTAATGATTTTTTCTTCACCATAATTTTTCATGTATTTATTTTAGAGTAAGCACACATGCAAAATAAAATTATATAAAAGTAATTTTTATCCTTTTTAGTCACTTCTTTAAAATATGTTTTTAATTTACTCTTCATAAATAAGTACCTCATGAATTTATTACTTCCCCATGGATTATTTAGCAACATCAGCAAGTAAAAATTAAATATCAACACACTCTTTGTAGTGTTGACAGTTCTACAACAGCTACAAAACATGAGAATCTGTAATAATTTTTCTGGATAATAGAATGTTTTGACTTATATTCACTGATATTCTGTTAATGAGACATGTGGCAAGTGCCGATTTCTCTGCTACATTACATATAACATCTGTCATTAAATATTAATAAAGATAATAATTTTGACTTGAAAGAGGGATAAGTATGTGAATGTTCTCATGTTAATGCACAAGAATATCTCCCTCCCTCCCTCTCTTCTCTTTATTTCTTCCTTTCTTTTCTTTTTAAAATGCTTTCTCTCTTTTCCTCTTCCTCTTTCTTTGTTCTTTCATCCTGCCAATGGATTATGAATCTTCCCATTATAGTTTTTATACTAAAATTAGTAGAGAGAAGGCAATTTTGCATTAATTTCAGTTACTTCCTTGCTGTATTTTTTTTTCCCCATGCATTGGCTTAAGTACTTAGTTTAGCAAGCTGAGAACCATGGCATGTGTAGAGATAGTAGCTGATGGGGAGAAGAATGAAAGCCAAAGAGAGCATAAGGAAAGCAAACTAATTCTGATACAAGTATTCCATAAGTACAAATGTACTTATTTATCTGTACTTCTGGTTTGTGTTCTCCACTTCTCACCATAATACTTCTTCCTCCCATTGGGGGAAATAAATGAGACATCTTATTTAATATTGTAGAGTAAGTTGCCATCCCTAGGTAGATTTAAAATATTATTGCAAATTCCTGTGTTAGAGATAGGCACTGATTTCTCTAAGGACATGGGTAATTTTATGTATCATCTTATATACCTATGATCATGGAAGCCACTAAAACTAACAACAGGGGCTAACATAAAATTATAGTCGGGGATTTGAATGAGAAGATATGATGAAAGGAAAGGGATGATAATTATGTGAACACCTTTATACCCAAGGGAGAGTGTTAGTCACTCTATAAAAAACAATGGTAATCTGGATGGTATTTTTAAAAGAATGTTCTATTAAAATAATATCTGTCTCCAAAAATGCAAATTAGTGTATGTCACTTCATGTTTCAACAATGTCCTCAGCTAAGGGTTAATCAAATGTGAGATATTCAAAAAAGATCATTAGTGTGATAACATATTTTTAGCCATCTAAATAAAACAAGATGTAACTTGGTAGAACTAAGTGAGTTGGTAGAATAAATCAATATTCAGAAGAAGTCTTCTTCTATAAATTGTTTAGACTGATTGAGTTGCTGGTGGATTAATTTTACTTTAAGTCAAGATTGAGTGATGGGCAGAAAATCTATCAGATTCAACAGACATAAATTTTAATTGGACTAGTGAAGTATGCCACAATAAAAAATAAAAAGGTACTTTCACACATACCCTACATATATACACATATATAAATATCCATGTGTACAGATAAGAGAAGACTCTATTAACCTCACTTTAATAAGACATATAATTATGAATCACATACTTTTTTTTAATTTTATTTTTTATAAACATATAATATATTTTTATCCCCAGGGGTACAGGTCTGTGAATCGCCAGGTTTACACACTTCACAGCACTCACCATAGCACATACCCTCCCCAATGTCCATAACCCCACGCCCCCTCTCCCAACCCCCCTCCCCCCATCAACCCTCAGTTTGTTTTGTGAGATTAAGAGTCACTTATGGTTTGTCTCCCTTCCAATCCCATCTTGTTTCATTTACTCTTCTCCTGATCTTTGAACCTTAATTTTTTAATGTTCAACAGGTAAGATCAATAGTGTTCTTATAATGCATGTTTCTTCTTTCCCCCCAAATAGTATGTTAAAAACATAATAGCGAATTTCCTGACCCAAGATGCCAAGTTGCAGCTAGGAAAGAGGGAAGTAGGAAGGGACAACTAGGGGCAAATCAGTAATAAAATATGCATTTTTCCCATTTAAAGTATGTGGTAGATTTCCCCTGATTAAGATAAAAGTAGATGACTTTGAGGCAATAGATAGGTCTCGAAAGCTTTCTTATCTGTAAATACAGTTCCATTAAGAAACATCTGAAAAACAGACTTAAAGAACAGCAAAGACCATGGACTCACCATGTCCAGGTTTTATATATTTTATATATTTGCTGTGCTGCCTGTACTTTTCCAGCCATTGAAATCTTATCACTTTTTTTTAAGTAAGTGATTTTATAAGGTGGTCTTTTAGCATCAACTAAAATAGTCTTTAGTAGGCTTCTATTAATAAAAGTTACCTGCCTTACATAACTAATTTGTTATGATTAAAATATTATCAGAAGTTTTATTGATGGAATAGTATTACTTACTTCTGAGAAAGAGGGAGAAAAAGAGAGAGAGAGAGAGCAGTCCCTGGCCTTGAGAAACTGGGGTGACACTCATAGCTAAGTAATGTTATTGTCTCATTTAACATAAGCAATCTTGCAGAATACCAACTACAGACAAGGTTACTCTCTGAGTTGTGATAAAATGAGACAACGCGAGTCCACTTATTTTTTCTAGGTTCACACAAAAACACACTCAGTAACTCATCTTGGTCAAAATAAATGACTACTACTTCTTTACCAACTATGGTTTTATTTTGCTTCAGGTCTCCCACCCTATAATAAGATTTATTAAGATAATCATAGAGTTGTTTCTACTTTTGAACAGCATCCTATCTAGAACAAACTTCTACTTCTTTATACCCTCCCCAAATCACCCATGAAAGCTCAAATCCTGTTCTAGGTTCTTGCTAACATCCTTTTTTGGAGACACACCATGGTTCCCCATTTATTCATGGGGATGAATTCATATATTCCTCATGTTCTTTGGCTATAAAACATTGACACTTTAATAGAAGTGACATATTCTGTAGTTAAAAGTTTACTATTAGGTGAGGAACAGTATTCAGCACTGATGCTTATAATGGTGAATGAATTCCTTCATTTATTAATTTACTGAACATCTTTTCATAAATTGATCCCTTACCACCTACCAGGATTTTAGGTAACTGTATGTGTATGTGTGTGTGTAAAATGGTGAACAAATCAGACTTATTCCCATATAATTGTGGTTAATATTCTGATAGCGAAGATACATAAAACTTGACTACTTACTTCTCTGGTCATACCATGGGTAGTGTTGGACACCAGTACCTGCAAGGCCCCAAGTCTCAATTTCAAGAACAGTTTCCAACCTCTAGC
The DNA here is from genome assembly GCF_010015895.1 of Lontra canadensis. Taxonomy (NCBI): domain Eukaryota; kingdom Metazoa; phylum Chordata; class Mammalia; order Carnivora; family Mustelidae; genus Lontra; species Lontra canadensis. Next base: position 40,317,372 of record NW_022630995.1, on the reverse strand, counting down.
AATTATTATTCTGGATTATTTCATCTACTCTCAGGAGCATGACACCACACCAGGACATCTGGACTAGTTACACTCATCATTTTCAGTTTGTCTTATCTTCATTGCTTCACTTTTGCCTGAACACAGCTTAAATCCCCTTGTCTATCATTTTTCATTTTGGATTTTGTTCTCTTTAATTTCATTGTACTCATTTGTTGGGGGTTGGGGGGAACCTAGATAAAACAGTTCTTCTGCTCTTTTTGGTCATAGCTAAAAATATCTTGAGGAAAAAAAAAAAAAAGACAAACACAGACACAGTTCCTAGTTAAATCAATGACCAACAACATTACACAGGCCCTGAATGTTTTTCTTCATCCTACAAATTCCACATTCCATCATTCTTCTGCTTTTCTAGATATTCAGTTGTATCTTCTGATCTCCCTTCAAACCTCCAATATGGTTTCCTTCATTTTTACTCTGAATTGATTCTTTGCTTCCTAATTCACTGACAGAATCAGAAGACAAATTCCAAAAGCTACCATACCACCTGTGAACATCTATCTGGATCTGTGTGCATACACTCCCAGTTGCCTATTACTATGGATGGACTGTCTGGATTTCTATCACAGGGGAAACACTCAGCTAGTCCATCCGATATCATCTAACTTGCTCCTAAAGTGATTACTAACTGTTCCACCTTTCAAACACTGCTTCATCAACTTTTTGCTCTCTGCTAGATCAATCCCTTCAGCATTCAACCACTCGTTCATTTACCCAACCTTAAAAACAGAAACAAACAAAACATTTTCCTTCTCCCTGCTGCCTCTTCACTTCTCTGCTGTAAAACTCCTAGACACACTCTTCTACACCAGAAGCCTCCAATTCTGCTCACTTCCATTCTAGTTTGAACATAACGTAGTCAGATATTTTCCTCTGACTCCTTTTTTATGTCTTCTCTTTTCAAGGTAGTCATTATATTCATGTTGAATCCAGTGGATTTGACTTCATTATTAACTTTCTTCACTGGGCATTCAGGACATCAAATTAACTTATTTTTTTTCTAATCTCAAGGACTGTTCTCACAGGACCAAAGTCTAAGTGCTGTTGTGCTCTAGTCATAGTACTGAGAACTTTTTCCTGTTTTTGTTCACTCCCATATTGTTCAACTCCAATGGCTTTAAGTTCTTTATATGTACCTAATTACATATTTTTTTTATCTCTAGAGACAGACCTTTCCCCAGAATTAGATTAATTCATCCCATTATTTGTTCAATGTCTTTTCTTGATTATCTAATAGTTATCTCAAACTTAGTACTATTATAAATAAATTGCTGTCATTTAACTAAAAAAAAATGCATAGCAAATGTCCTTGCCAAGGGTGCAAAAAAGATGTATAATAGTTGATAGAGATAAAAATATTAGAAGCAATGTGGCCTTAGTATGATTGGAAGGAGAAAGATTCTATGTAGCTTGTTTTACTCTCTGTCCAACTTCACTCATTTTTTGAGACTGTGACTGCCAGTTATCCTGATGCATCAGTAGCAGGTTACAGTCCATGCAGAGTACAAGTGCATGAGTCTGTTATAGTTCAAGTGTTGAACTATAACAGACTCCATTTATTTTCCACCCTGTATCTCATAAGCTTATCTGCATTCACCTGTAGTTGTAAATGAAGTAAGTTTTTAGCATTTGTCTCTTATCTCTTTGAAGAACCTGTATCTCTCTTATATTCTGTCAGAGAGCATTTTCTAATATAGTGTTAACTTGTACAGCTGCATTCACATCAAATCCTTAAATATGGAGGGCTTCCTTTCACTAATCAGGGATGGAAATTATTAGATGATGTTGTAGCCTCCTGTCCGCTTAATGGAAAGGATAATCTGTGAGATGTCTCACATGGTTTTTTTGAGCATCCGATAGATTAGTCTTGGTTAATTGATTATTGATGTACATTTTATTGTCTTCTCTCTTTTTGTTGGTCTTATTTTACCCATTGTCACCTCTTTGTTTTCTGTGATCATCTTCCAAATAAATTATCTGCTATCTGCATCTGAGTTCTTGATTCAGGTCCAGCTATGGAGGAAAACATAAACTAGGCTAAGCATTCAGTAAAATCTGTTTGGAAAAAAAAAGAGAGAAAGAGAGAGATAGAGAGAAAGATACTTATCAATTACATGAAGGACAGCAAGGAATCTGCAAGTTGAAGAATAGGTAGTAAGATATTCTAGATAAAATAAAAATAAATTACAGAGCTGTTAAAAAATAAATTATAGAACTGTTTTAAAAAAAGTGTCCCAAGGACTGACAGAAGATTAGTGTGACTTTATTGTAGTGACTGAAGGGGAGAATGATGGATGATTTTAGAGAATTAGGAAGCAACCATAGTAACTGTTTTGGATTGGAATTAAGTTAAAGAAGAGGGAGAAAATTAAGTTAAAGAAGAAATCACTGTAGAATTATAAGCACTGGATGTAGATAAGAAAATACACTTTACCTATTTTGCTGCAATAGTGCCAAGAGAGGATAAAATGGTGGTATATCCAAGGGGAGGAACCAGGGTGTTAAAGAATCTAGAAGGGTACAAAAAAACATTTTAAGCTTGAATTCATAGCACTTGGTTTTGAAATTAATGCAGGTGTTGAAGGATAAAATGGTGTTCTTAAAAAACAAGTGGAAAAACAGGTCTCAATATAAGAATACTAGGAATATATATTGACCAGTCTCTGAGAAGTGATATTTAACAATATATTTAACATTAAAATACACAAAGCCTTTGACCCAATAATAATAACTGAATGATTTATATATGTATCACTTATAAATTTATATATTTATATGTATTTTATATGTATCATATATGTATTATATTTATAAATAAGAGTGAAACTTAATTATCTACATACATATTGCTTGCTAACTTATGAAATGATGCATGTACAAGGATATTCACTGAAAGGTTTTAAAGAGCATAAGAATAGAAACAACCAACATATTCATACTCCTATAGATTACAGCATATTTAAAAAATGGGATATTAGGGGCACCTAAGTGGCTCAGCGGGTTAAGCCTCTGCCTTCAGCTCAGGTCATGATCTCAGGGTCCTGGGATCGAACCCCACATCGGGCTCTCTGCTCAGCAGGGAGCCTGCTTCTCCCTCTCTCTCTCTCTGCCTGCCTCTCTGCCTTCTTATATTCTCTGTCTCTCTGTCAGATAAATAAAACCTTAAAAAAAAAAAGGGATATTAGCCAGTCATTACAAAGAAAAACAAAACTGATATATACTGATTAGTAAGATTAGTATTAACTGAAAAAAAAAGCAAGAGGCAGAGATTTTATGTGGCTTGTTGCTATTTATATGATACCTTATGTTGCTTTAAAACTTAAAATTCAAATTTGAATTTAATTATTATTTAATTTAACAAATATTAACTGAGTTTATTTGGGAGAATTCTAGAATGAAGGACTAAAGCAGTGAAAAGCATACTAAATTATAGTCATTAATTTTCAATTAATATTAACTTTAGAGTTGGCAAAAGCATTAAGTCTTTTTTTTTTAAGATTTTATTTATTTATTTGATAGACAGAGATAACAAGTAGTCAGAGAGGCAGGCAGAGAGAGAGGAGGAAGCAGGTTCTCTGCTGAGCAGAGAGCCCGATGTGGGGCTGGATCCCAGGACCCTGCTTCCATGACCTGAGCCAAAGGCAGAGGTTTTAACCCACTGAGCCACCCAGGCGCCCCAAGAGCATTAAGTCTTGATTCCATTTCTCTTTCAACTTTAAAGTAACTTAGAAAGTGGTCAGGCCCACAGAATCTTGATTCTATATCCCATCCATATGCTTTTTACCTATGGTATTTTGTTGATTCCTCTGCCTTCATTCTCATAACTACCTTTACATCCTTTGGAAATCACATGCACATTGGGGCACCTTTTAATTCTGTTGCCACAAAGTCTCCAAACAGAGTCATGGAAAAATGGAATTTATAAGAAATACCTTTTTTTTTTTTTCCACAAAGCACAATGATTCATCTTAAATATTGATAGGAATAGGAGAGAAGTAGATACAGAGATATTATTTCCCCTTAAATTGCCTAATTAATGTTCTTGAGTCTGAAGCTGATCTTACAAATACAGCAAATTCAGATAATATATTCCTAGTGAATTACACTAAAGTAGATGTTGACTATTCAACATAAATTGACACCTGTTTCATACGAACTGATTAGAGTGTTGTCTTCATGGAAGGAGATTAGGAGTGAGTCTCAAAACACAAGTAGAATTCGAGGAAGACTGATGGGAAAGGATAAACTTTTCAGGAAATTCCTGTGAGTGTATTTTTTAAGGCAGACTTGCACAAGCTGAATTTCAAAAACATGTTTTATAAAATGGGTTTATTTAGTATTTACATGAAATTGAATTGAAAAACTAGAATATCATTGAAACTAAGATAATACTTATGTTTATAATCATTTATGTTTCAGAATCTTGAAGATTTCCTGTTATCAGGACCTAAGTTATCCTGCATACATATAATTGCCCCCTCACGTGACTCATAAAGTTTGAGTTACTACACCTCAATCAAATATTTTCAGTGAGGTGCAGGTTTTTCTCCTCTTTAATATTAAAGTCTTGATATGTCTCTCCTATTTTTCTTACTCCCATAATTGTCATGAACCATATCATTAAATAATTGTTTACCTACTTTTAAGACCTTTCCTTATAACCAGTATTACACTGCAATTTACTGATGATAGAAAAATAGTAAAAAGAAGGAATGAACATTTTTTCATGTGTCTGTGGGCCATGTATATGTCTTTAAAAAATGTCTATTCATGCCTTTTACCCATTTTTTAATTGGTTTATTCATTTTTTGGGTGTTGATTAAGGAGTGCATTTTTTTGTGATGAATATGGGGTGTTGTAAGGAAGTTTGGAATCACTAAATTATACAGCTGAAATTAGTATTATGTTGTATATTAACTAACTGAGATTTAAATAAAAGCTTTCAAAACAACAAGAAAAAAAGAAGAAAAGAAGTGAAATTCTATTTTGCACAGCAATTTTGAAAAGAAACCGTGTTCAATGAGAATTTAGGGAAACAGACATGGTTTCTGTATCATAGCTGGGTATGTGAATTGCTGAAGTATTTTGGAAAATAAACTAGAAATTTCTATTAAAATTTAAAATACACATAACCTTGCACTACAGACTCTTTCCTATAGAAATAAATGTACTAAGGAATGAATATATGGATGATTATTTTGATTACAACATGGATTATAGTAGCATGAAATTTTAAGAATTTGAATATCAATGTAGGAATGGTCAAATTAAGTGAAGTTTATTCATATCTCAGTGTATATTCTTCAGTTAAAAATAGTGAGTCAGATGAATATCTTTTGACCTGAAGAAAAGATCACAATGTGAAATTTTAGATGATGATGGTGTTGAGGATGTATGTGGAATGATCCCAATGTTGTGGGTATAAATGACAACAATATAGCATTTCAGTGATTCAAATCACTTTTTTTTTTTTAACATTTTGGTATCATAAACATTTATCATATGATTGATGAGAAAGTGTTACTTTAAAACTTAATTAAAACTTTTCCTGAGATTAAACTAAAAAGGAAATCTCCTATAATCATTATCTTCTTAAATCCAGTGACATATGACATATGGCGTTAATAACTAACATTTACTGAATAGTCACATGTATAATTCCATTTGTAGGACATTCTTGCAAAGTCACATATAGAGACAAAAACAGAACAGTGCTTGTTACAGGTTTTAGGTAGGGGAAGGATTAGCTAGTAAGGGACATAAGGGGTATTTTGGGGGTGGACAAAACTATCTATAGATCTTGATTGTGGTAGTGGTTACCACCCATATACATTTTTCAACCCTCATTAAACACTACACTAAAAAAAGTTGATTTTATTGCATGTAAATATACCTTAATTTTAAAATGCCAGAAGTCTTTAAATAATAAATGGAAGGCCAGATACATGTCTGCCTTCTCAATAATTATATATTTATTTTAAAAGAAGCATATAATGTGCTTGCATATCATTTGATATTTCTATAAGCACAAACATGTGTGTACACATATACACCCAGCACTTACTATCGATTACCTTTTGGAAGCAGAAGGTGAAGAATGATGAATTTGTTAAGGAAACTGGTAAGAGTGTGTGTGTGTGTGTGTGTGAGAGAGAGAGAGAGAGAGAGAGAGAGACAAAGACAGAGAGAAAGAGAAGATGGAGGGAAAGAAAGAGATGTGTGCTTATTCATTTTTTTCATTGAATGCTTGTTAAACCTTTGTAATATATATTTTTTTAAAGATTTTATCCATTTATTTGACACACAGATAGAGAGAGAGAGAGCGCGCGCGCACAAGTAGGCAGAGCGGCAGACAGAGGGAGAGGCAAAAGCAGGATCCCCACTGAGCAGGGAGCCCAATGCAGGGCTCAATGCCAGGACCCCAGGATCACGACCCAAGCCGAAGTCACCTGCCTAACTGACTGAGCCACCCAGGTGCCCCAAATATTTATAATATTTGATGACACATTTAACTCCCTAGCCGAACTGGTATTTCAGTGATGACTGGGATTTTTGTCTGCTCTGTTCACTGTGATTTCTAGCTTATAGAATGGTAGCTGGTACATAGAATATGCTAAGTGGAATGACAACTTAAAGTGTTAAGCCTTTAGTTCATGTGTTATATGATATACTACACATTTGTAGAGACTTTACCTCTAACAGTATTTTGTGTCTGGTTCTTTCTCACTAGATAGAACTGAAAGTGTAATATAACCTGATTTTGAATATTGTTGGTTAGGAAGAAAAATGTATTTTCTCACAGATATGACTTTTAGCCCTGGCTCACCACTTACTAGATAAGCGTAGCTAGAAATACCATCTATTAGTCTCATTTTTTTTTTTTTTTGTTCACATAGGCTTATTTGTTAAGAGCAAATATTTGTAACAAAGATAATTTTATAGTTTACATCATTTTCATTTTATCAAAGTATAACTAGATTTTAGTATTTCATATTCTATTATGTGGAAAATATGGATAATATGCATATAGATTTTAATTTTGTATTTAAATTCAATTTAATTAACATATATTGTAATTCTTAGTTTCAGGGGTAGAATTTAATGATTTGTCAGTTGCATATAATACCCAGTGCTGGGGCGCCTGGGTGGCTCAGTGGGTTAAAGCCTCTGCCTTCGGCTCAGGTCATGGTCTCAGGGTCCTGGGATCAAGCCCTGCATCGGGCTCTCTGCTCAGTGGGGAGCCTTCTTCCTCCTCTCTCTCTCTGCCTGCCTCTCTGACTACTTGTGATCTGTCTGTCAAATATATAAATAAAAATCTTAAAAAAAATTAAAAAAAAGATTCTTAAAAAAAAAAATACCCAGTGCTCATTACATCATGTGCTCATTACATCATGTGCCCTCCTTAATGCCCATCGCATAGTTACCCCATCCCCCCACCCACCTCTCTTCCAGCAACCCTCAGTTTGGATGTATTTTAGAGTTGATTTACATGTAGTTTACGTATAATTCCCCATAAAAGCTGAGGAAGATATGTAAAGTTAAAGAATCTATCCATTTTTTTAATCCCATGATTTTTTTTCTTTCTAGTCGCCTTTCTTCTTTTATCCTTCCCTTTCGTTCCTTCCTTTCATTCAGCTGAGCACCAAGTATAGTGTCTGATACCAGACATACTTTATTGGACAAATTAAACAAAGTCTTCACCCTTACAGAGTTTAAGAGCAAGTAGATTTATTCAGTTATCTATTCAACAAATATTGATTTAATGCCTACTGTATGCTAGACATAACACTGGGTGTTAGAAGTTTGCCTGCAATAAATAATAATGAATGACAGCGCCTCTGCCCTTTCCAGGTGTACATCTCTGTGTAGCAGGGACTAGAGCACATTGAGTAAACAATGAAACACATCCATGTATATTTCCAAACTGTGATGAACAGTTAAGAGGGGAAATTCAGGGAACTTTGAGGTATTAAATAACAAGTCATAATTTAATTTTGATGATAATTTTAATTCTTGTTTTAGTATATATGACCACATTCTTTTTTTACTAATGAGATGATGGTGATTTTTAAATGCATAGACGCCTTCAGTGTAATGAAAAGATTCATTTAATATTCATCCTAAAAATGTCTAGCATAGCATAACTAGGGGTACATTAGGGCAATTAACAAATGACCTGGAGTTAATAAGAATATTGTATATCAACAAGTTCTGTTATGCTTTTCATTATTATGACTGTAATATCATTTAAATTTCCCAACAGTTTCAGAGTTATTATAAGACAGATGTGTTCCTCTTTTTTTTTTTTTTTTTTTGGTTATCATCCCTGGTATTATGTGAGGCTAAGAAAATATACATATACATTTTCAGAAGTAACATAAGCAAATTTTATCAGATTATCTTTAGAATTACAATCATACCATATTCTAGATCATTAGATGATTCTCTTACCAAGCTCACTAAGAAGAATTGAAGCTAAGTACTTTTTTCTATTTCATTTAATCAAGCCTGTTTTTATCTGACAATTGTTAAAGAAAACCAGGACAGGGCAGTAGTTAATCAGTAAAAGCAGATTTTATTCAAAAACTGCTGCAGTAGAGAAAAAGAGACCTCAGAATAAAATGGGGCTCAATTCTGAATATAAGAAAGAACGGGGATTTATAGCCATGGAGAAAGTTTGGGGAGAGGGGATCCGTGGATGCAAACTTTGCAAAGAGGAGATACCAAGGGTAGGTGGGGAATATTGCTAAACTGACCTAGCAGGATTCCAGATAAAGACAGGCCAGGGCTGTCCAACATCACATGGGGTATGGGCAATTTGAGGGTTATCAGAGATCAAGTGTAGGGAATTCTCTTTAAACTGACTTGGCAAGATTCTTGCTGAAACTGGGTGATAATGTAGACTGAGTTAGGAAAGCTGGGTTTTTTCTGAGTAGGAGAAAACCAATTCTTCCCTCTGATCTCATTCTGTCTTATGTATCTCCTTTACTCTCACTCCCTCTCAGAACACTTCATTTCTGACACTTCTGGTCACCAACTGCATGAAATTTTTCCCTACAACAAGTGGGTCTATGTAAAACCAGCTGGGTGTCCTATACTTTAACTTAATTCTGACACTGTCTACCTGGAGATAGTGTCAGATCCCACAGGATAAGGGCCTGGACCTGCAGGATTGTTCTCATCCATTTCAGATGCCAGTTACAATAACAGGTCCCCAGGTTGCACAACTACTGTCTGATATGGTTACAAATTAGAGGTTCTGCTCCTCAGGTTTGATGAATTTGCTACAACAGATCATAGAGCTCAGTGGGTTATCTTTTATCAAAGGATAGGATAAAGGATACAGATGAACAGCCAGATGAAGAAACTCTTAGGGAGAGACCTGAAGGGTCTTAGGACACAGGAGCTTCTGTCCCCATGGGGTTAGAAATATATCACCTCCAGGTGTCAATGTGCTTGCCAACCTGGAAGCCTTCCTAACCTTTTATTGTTGAATTTTTATGGAGCCTTGGCCATGTAGACATGATAGACCTCTCCCTTCTCAAGGCAGGTGGGCATGCTGAAAATTTCAAGCTTCTAAGCATGGTTTATTTTTTCTTGTGACAGCCCTCACCCAGGACCCATTCAGGAGCTCACCCAAATCTGTCTCATTAGAACAAAAGACACTCCCATCCTCCAAGAAATTGCAAGGGTTTCAGGAGCCCTGTGTCAGGAACTAGGGGCAGAGACCAATATATATATATATTCTCTCATTTCACACAAGCCCAACAGAGCTAGCCACTGAAGCCCAAGGCTGAAGCCTAGTTGAGAAGAGTGCTCAGAGAAGTTTGACTGAAGTTTGGTCAGAGAGAGCAATTTCGTCACAATACTTCATTCCTGGTTTCAATGGCAATGATTAGTCAAATGCCTCCTGGGACAGGGGTGGGAAACATCACATTTATACACAAAAAAAGTGAAACATGATCATATTATCCCTTATTTATACCTAGTAATAATTATTCAGAATAGGGAGGGTATGCTCTTTGTAAGTTAAGGAGCTACATTATTGTCTCTAGATCTCCTTACCATTTCTTAAGAAATGTCTTGTCCATGGACAAGGTTTTACAGAGAAAACAAAAAGCAAAAAACAAAAACAAACAAACAAACACACACACACACACACACACACACACACACAGATTGGCAGTTTTCATAAATCAGGGCTACAGAAGAACGTTTGAAAGACAGCATGTTAACTACAAAATAGAAGACATTTTCACTAATTCATGGTAGAATCTTATTAACTATTTCCTGATTTAATGTTAGACAGAAAATAAAATGAATTACTGATATCCTGCATGAACCCAAAAGGTCTCCCTTCTAGGGACTGAAGAAACAAAGTCAGGAATATAAATTGCCTTTATTTCATCACTACATCCATCCCATGAGGTGTCCACATTTGGTGTCCACATTGCTACACAGGAGAGATAGATTTCAGTCAAAGCAGTCAGAGTTTCCAGACAACTTCCTTTTCTTATACCTTAAGTGGTGTTATTAACCTGATTTATGTGGCCTACATATGCAAATGTTTCTTTAAACAAAAGAAACTGGGGCACCTGGGTGACTCAGTGGGTCAAGCCTCTGCCTTCGGCTTAGGTCATGATCTTGGGGTCCTGAGATCAAGCCCCGCATCAGCCTCTCTGTTCAGCAGGGAGCCTGCTTCCCTCTCTCACTCTGCCTGCCTCTCTGCCTACTTGTGATCTCTCTCTCCATCAATTAAATAAATAAATTCTTAAAAAAAAAGAAAAAAGAAAAAAAGAAACCAAAGTCAAACTCCTGCAGATTTACTCTTTTTTTCTATATGGTCACCATTTTCTTGACTAAGACTTTAAAATACTCAAGTTATCAAAGACATTATTGCAATTAGAAGGTATAGTTGCAAATGATCTGTGCTTCTCTTAAAACTAAATTCAATTTATGAAGAAGGAAACCATTTCTTTTATTCTAATAATATAGTATATTTCCAAGAGAATGTATAGCCCCACAATATAAATTTAATTTCAGCTGATAATTTTCAGATGGTATCTGTTTGTGATAGAGGAAAAATAAGGGTATTTTTATATTATGTTTGCTAAGCTGCGAGGCATTATTTCCAAACTGTTAAGTCAGATATCTTATTTATAATTCAAAGGAAAAAGTTATAATCTCACAGACGTGAATTATTTATCACATATTATGTTTGGTAGCCTGGTTGCATATTAAAACAACAGAAAATGTATATTATATAAATTATCCTGATACCTCAGAAGTAAAATTTATAAAATGAAATGGATATTAAGACACTATTGTTTTGGAAAAAAGTTTCATAACACAGCCATCCTGAAGTCTTGTTACGGGATTAATTAGAAATAATGAGCTTTGTGTGGAAACTTTTTTATTGCATCTCAAAGGGATTGTAAATAATAGAAATCTGAAGAGCTAATAAGAGATGACAAATGTATTATATTATATAGAGAAACATGAAAAGAACAGGACTTTTTTTTTTACCCCAATTATATACCAGCACTGAAAGGAAAAAAGAAGATATTGTCACAAATTCTCTTCCAGTTCTAATAATATAAAATGCAACATTTTAGCTAGTTAATTGCTGTCATGTCCTAGTGTAAAGAGAAATTGTTTAATATAAAGCAACATGGTCTTTCCAAAAAATAACAACAAAATTCTTGAAATATCAGACCACCTCTATTAACTCACATTTATAAGTGTGATTCTTAAAGACAGAGAAGTAATTTCACGAATACATCAATGCCAAGAGGTCATGTTTTGAAGGTTCCAATTATAAGACATGACTGTTAAAATAATCAAAGGTGAGGGAAAATAATGGAATCTGTTTTTACGGCAGTAAATTTTCAACAAAAGATACATGTTCTTTTTGCTTACAGGAAATAAGAGCAATCCCTTTCACCCACATTCTACAGTAATCAAGAGATAAAACCTCTAGATGCAAACTTCCTCCTCCCCAGACCAATCTCTGCTTTCCAATGATATACCAATTTCCTATCACAAAGATGATTCAGAAAGCTGAGGATAAAACACAACTTGAAATAATAAATCTTTCTTATTTACCCAACATAATAACAGCTATATCACAGAACAGAGGTGGAAAAAAATGCTTGAAATAGCAACTCTTCCACTAAATGCTTGCTGACAAACATCTTCAGAATATTAAGAAGGAAACAAAAAGTTAAATTGTCAAAAATAACTTAGGGAAGCTAGTTTAATTAAGCTAAGAAGAGTTCTTTAGTACTTCTCAGATTCTTTGATATGCAAAATTATTATAAAATTCCAGAAGTATAGTGGACAGTATATTCTCAACTTTTGATATTCTAATTTAAGCAGATGTTAAAACAAAAGGCCTCTTATATGGACCCAAAGAATGTTCTATTTTATCATTATTTAATCTACCCTCAAACTTCTTGAAAACACATTTGAATGGAATATCTAGCTGCACCATCCTAGAATATTCATTAAAATGTTTATTCCCTCATTCACTACACACCTATAATATATGAAGCCCCAAGTAGATTTATTCACTAGGATCATAGCAGAGTGTAAGAAAGCATGCTCTCTGCTTTCAGGAAGCAAGCATTCTAGTGAAGAGAAACAAACATTAAACAAGAAAACAATATATAAACAAGATAATCTCAGAAATGAGAAAGTGGATTGATAAGCGGAAATTAAAGGTGGGTGGGGAGAGGGGTTCTGGTAAAGGCATTGCTTGGGAAAGACCACTCTGAGGAATGAAGAATGTAAAACATTTGAGAGCTCAGGGTACATGCTAGTGACAATGGAAGTTTACATCCACTGGCATACCCAAGCATCATGCTTTTGCAATGCCAATGTCTAGCCCATTATTCAAGTATTTGACAAAATCTGGCTGCTAAGCAGAGACAAGAGGAAAAACTGTGTATGCTTAATACTCATACAACTGGGAGAATATAAACTACCAGTTGTTTGTACTCTGTGAATCCAATCAAACGAACTCCAAAATCCAAGTGTCCTCCTTACAGAATCTGCTCGCTCTTTTCTTTTTTTAATCAGTTAAGTGTATGTTCATTTAAATCTCACACACATATAAAATACTGGTGAAATTTTACTTATATCCTTATGGCCTTAGAGTCATGCGGTAGAATTGATTTGGTCCACTTCATTTAATGTGTGGGAGCCAGGTTTTTTCCAACATGTGGACTCCTGCCTACCTGCGTGGAAATACATTGGAGACCTTTTTGAAAAATACAGATTATGCATCATTATTCCAGAACTAACATCAAAATTTGTGGGGATGGAACATCAAGAATAGGCCTGTTAGCAGGCTCCTCTAGTGATATTTACGAACACTAAATTTGAGAACCGTTATCCAAAGCTCCAAGTGTCTGCCATTCTGTTTATTGCCACAAGTGAACCGTGGTTTCAGGTGAAGATTTTTAGGTCATTTGATTACCTTTCTGCCAAACATGATTAATTGGAAGTAAAATCTAAACTACTTATTTCTTCATTTCAGTATGATTTTACTTTCAGTTTTTAACTATTTGTAAACCTTATTAAGATAATAATGCCAGCTGAAAAGTGACACTGCTTTGGTCTGAATATCTGTATCCCTCTAAAATTCATATGTTGAAATCCTAACCCCCAAAGAGGATGGTATTTGTAGATGTCTAAGTCATGAGGTGTAGAATTCATAAATGAAATTAGTACCTTATGAAAAAGACTCTGCAGAGATTCCTCGCTCCTTCCATCCTATGAGAACATAGCGACTGGGTGCCGCCAATGAACCAGGAAGAAGCCTCTCACCAGAACCCAACCATGCTGGCACCTTGATCTTGGATGTCTCAGCCTACAAAATTGTAAAAAATAAATTTTTGTTGTATTTCAGCTATCCAGTCTGAGGTATTTTTGTTATAACAGTCCGGATGGACTAGAAGAGATGTCCTCCCAGAGACATAGAACATGTAAAGAAATGTAACAAAGCATTGCCACTCTTCTAGTAAAATTCTGCCCTTTTCACACTGAAGAGAACTTGAAGACATTGCTTCATATACCAGTTCCCACTTGTCTACATTAGATAGTTGGAGAGGGTGAAAATATCCCAAATGTGATATAGATACAGTGTATATGATCTGGGTGAGAATTTTATTCCAATATGTTATTAACTTAGACCAGTGCAAACCCATATGTGCTCCACACACTGCTGATAGTGTATGAACAGTTACCACAAGGAGGTAGGAAACTTGTGCTATAAATGGAAATCATCCAAGATTTCCTCATCAAGAAAGTTATCCACACCCCATTTCAAAAAAAGTCAGTGAAGCTAGCCAGTGTGGTGTATTTACTGAATCGAACTTCCTATTTCCTTAGATAAGACCAATAATAGTTGTACATCAAATCTCTTAAGTAGCACTGATTGTGGAGACTCAAATCAGTGAGCAGCATTCATCATACTCCTTTGGCTTTGGACACATTCATGTTCATTTACACTGAATTGAAACATCCAATTTTAGAAAATTTATACTTTACTTTTAAGGAAAGATTTCTGGAAAAATCCAGAAAATATTTATTTTTTTATTAAATGGGTTTAGCTAAAAATTACATTTTTTGTCAGATAGTTAATGTGAGTTCATAATCTTTCATTGTTAAATAATTTGTATAAATGCATAAAAGGGTGTTAAAAGGAAACAATGACTTTATATTAAATATAACATGGTTTAATTGTTGACTTATAATTAAGAAAACATGAAGGTTAGCTTGTTTTGTTTACAGTGATGCTTGTTACTCTCTGCTCATACATTCGCAACAGTTTTGTGTTCTTTTTAATAATAGAATAGGGAGAATGGTATTTACCTGGTTGCTGTAGTAAAACAAAACAAAACAAAACAAAAAACTCAGTATTAAACACATGATTTACTTAAAGAGACATTAATCAATACTGATAGAGCAAATAAATTGAATGGCATCTTCAAGTTAGTTTACAACTTGACTTTTATTAATGAAATTCTTGAAATCTTTAAAATGTTGCATACTATTTAAGAACTACTTAAATTGATTACTATAAAATTTGGTTTTAAATCCTGATTCTGCCATCTAATTTCTATGTGATCTTAAGCAAGTCATATCTGAGATTGCATATCTCAATTATTTTAAAAAGGATTAAAATCAGTAACTGTTGGTGTCCTTAAGTACTACAATATAAAACAAAATTACTAACTCATGTTTGGTCACATAGTAAGTGCTTTATCGGGTGTAAAAATGTGTGTGTATATTATATTATGTATAATACACACACACACACACACACACACACACATACATATATCTTTAAATTATATATATGCACATAGATAGTTGATTCAACCAACCTTCACTGAACACAGATTTTACTGACTATTCTAGGAATGATGCTAGCCCCTGAAGATATGGTGAAAAAGACATATTTTTGGTCCTCAAGAAGTCTGAGAGGGTTATAGTTTATAACTGAGATCCTGTAAAATAATGGAACTGGTTATCTTCATGTTTTTATGAAAAGTAGAACAGTTTACTAAAATAAAAATTCTCACCAGTGGCTAGACCAATATATTATTATCCTTGAAACATGTCAGTGCCATCTACAGGAGTTACTATTGTAGCAAACATAAACATCGTTATACAAAATTAAATTAATTAATTAATTAACTAATTAGTTTTTTTTTAATAAATAAATCTACATTTGCAGAACCAAACAGAAAATCAGCCTTGAGCATGCATTGCAAATTTCTGTTCCCCTGAGACAATAACCCGTGGCCCAGTTTTGTTTATTTGTTTTTTCTTTTTGAATTTACCCTCTTTAGGTCAAAGTTATAGTTTCTATGCCAAGAATCTAGAATATCCTTGGGAGTCAGTTGTATGGATATTTGAAGATGTAATTGTGCTGTCTTAAGTGTTCCCAGTACTGATAAAAAAGATTACCCCCTGTCCAACACATTCATACAAACATATGCACATACATAAAAAAGCAAAAGTAAAACAATATAGAAATACTCTTAAATATCTTATGAATTTTATGGCATTAATTTCTAGTTAAGTTCATCTTCAATTTGAATATTCTTTTCAAAGCTTAAATAAAAAAGCCAAGATATCATAAAGAAAAGACCTAGTTTACACTTAGAGGGTCCCTTTGTATCTACATCTTTGTGAATATAATATACTATGTTTCTTGTTGATGTTGCTGATTAGTAATTAAAGAAATCTGAACTAGCACTTAGAAACCCAAAGGGATGAAATTGAATAGCTGCACATTAGTTTAGGCAGTGGTTTGAGGGTGTAATTTATTTATGAATTAATGAATTAATTCATGAGAATCTGGATGTGGTTAGGGGATTAAGCTTTTTTGCTCTGTAATCTTTGCTTGGAAAATGTATAGTTTAGAGGCGTTAGCCAGCTGGTGATTCAGAAGACCATTAGATGAAAGCCACGTTGGTTTCCTTTTTTTACTCAAAAAATCACCTCGAAGCTGAATGTGAAGACAACATTCCACCTGTCAAAACTGATATGCTTTTAAGGGCAAATATATTTCATAGAAAATATTTTCAGCTTATTCCAGATAACCTTCCTATTTATTTTCAGCTCAAGCTTTTTCTTTGTTAAGTGAGTAATAATGTCAATATGTATCTATAATAACTGAATATACTCCTGAAAACACCAGTTATGAAAAAGTGATGCAAAATCTCAATTTTTCTGAAACTGATAACCTCATAAATACATAAACACTGCAGAATATGGTTGTTTATTTGAGACTGCTGCTGCTCAAGTCCTTCTGTTGAAAATGTTGACAAAATAAACTTTGTTCCAAAGATAATGATTAGGATCAGAAATGTTTAAAATCCCAAAGATACTCAGATCTTGAAGAGTTGCTGTTATGGTCCTGCATATTTTTAAAAGAGAAAAAAAGTAAAGCAGTCGAGTGGAGGCTGAGACCTTATGATAAGAAAAAAATGTGTTTTTGTTTGTTTGTTTTTTTTTTACATAGTTTAGTTTAGCAGATGGCTGGAGTTTCTGCATCCTTCCCAGTCTTATATGTATAATCATTGCTGGGGAAGTGTCTTATGGGCCAGCAATAGTTGGAGAAAGTAGTTTGAAGACTGAGGAATGTCATCCCTTGTGCCCTCAAAAGCGTTAAATGAGTTCTCTCCATTCTGAAATCGTAGCATAAAGAAGATGACCTTGTAGCTGACATTGCTAAAATATGAAAAGTCCCCCAAGCAATAATAAAAATCAGTCCAGGAAATCAATCATCTATTATAATTTAAAGTTCTAACCTTCTATTAAAAAAAAAACAAGACTTTATTTTAAGTAAACTCCATGCCACACATGGGGCTTTAAGTCAGAACCCTAAGCTCAGAAGTCTCATGCTGTACCAACTGAGACACCAGGTGCCCCATAAGGTTCTAGGCTTTTATTTCTAAAGGCCCCTATTTCAATACCCAAAGAATGAACAAGCAGAGTAGTCTCTTAACTTTCACAGAACTGTAGCTATAACTTTGTAGTGACCCCTTTACCAGTTTTGTTAGCATGAATTGTTTGCATAAGTGTTTCATATATCTAATAAGGCAGAGAGTACCTTGAGAGATGGCACTAGTTCTATAGCTTGCCCTCAGTCCTCTGCACATGAAAATTATTAAATGATGCCTTTCTGATCAAATGAATAAAGAATGGGATAGCACATCAACAAACTAAGAGGAGATAAGCTACATTAGTAAGTGTCATTAAGCTGGTAATAGGACCTGGTGTAGGCAAGATAAAATAGATTTATTATAATGGAGAGGTTTCGCAAGTGGCGGGTGGGGACATTTCAGCTGTAGGGGTTTGAACTGATGAAAGGTGAAGTAAGGGCTTTTGAGGAAGAGATCCTTGGCAGGAATCGGGGAAAGGGAAAGTACTTCACCCTACTTTATAGCTTTTCTTGGAGTTGGCTCTCAAAATCGATTTCAAAATGCTAAAACTCTTTGGTAGTTATGTTTATAATTATAATAAGATACTAAGTGATACTTATTGTCTGCTAAATTGCACAGAGCATGATTACCTAAGAACAAACACTTGAAACAGTTTTCTTTTCACGTATGTTAGAACAAATAGGGATATATGATTTTTCCATGATGAGTTTCTTCGAGGATATGGTATATATACAGTCTCATGATAGAGAAGCAATATAACATAGTGATAAGAATGTGGACCCTAGATTTAGAATGTCTGGGCTTCATCAATATTAGCTGAATGACAGGACAACACACAGCACAGAGCTTTCTGATTGAGGTAATATAAGTAGAAAAATAAGGGTTGGAGTTGGGGCCAGAGAATGGGATCAGCTTCCCCAAAAGCACATTGATGAGCAGAAGAGTGGTTGCTTGTCCAAAATGTTAAGAAAGGTTAAGGAAGAAATGAATATTGAGTAGGCAACCAAGAGTGTACAATACATCTGCTTCTGACTTCTCAGTGGGAATAGGATGCTAATCATAGCAGCAATTGACCACATACTTAACCAGTAGAAATTCCTTACCTCTTACCATAAGATAAAGCAGAAAGTTACAAGTGGGAGAAGCTCAGTTATAGACTGAATGGTAAAATATTGGGTGAAAGAAAAACCATGTTGCACGGAATGACCAGCAGGTTTTAAAGTTAGCATTTAAATGCAATTATTACAACATTTATTAACCAATGAACATAGATATAAAATTGTGACAAATCAGAAGAAAGTTAATGAGTTAATACCCAAGTTCAGATTAAAACTTTAGAAAATGAGGACACATTTGCAAAACAGCAAGACATACAAGTTGAAAGCACAGACTTAAGAAAAGACTGCCTGTTATTCAGATACTACTTCTTCCTTTGATTAATTATATCACTTCCCTGCACCTTCATTTTTTTCCTCTGTAAAACAAGGGTAATATTAAATGCATGTGGTGGTTATGAAGATTAATTGGGATAATTCAGGTGAAGTGCCTGGTCCAAAATAAATGAGCAATTAATTTTTTTTGTAATTTCATATAAAAGTATTTCCTCTTGATCTGGCCTAGGAAATGCTTCTATTTAAAAATGTATATTTGTACCTATTTTTCCTTAATATCAGAAGTATAAAATGATAGATGCTGTTATAACAACTAATGAACTTATATTGTAATGAACAAGGTGCCACTTATATTCCAGCTGTGAAGCTTCATGAATGCTAATGAAGTCAATGTGACATTATTTGACTGGAACAGATATTTAATTTTGATATAAATCTATGGCTCCAGATAATATTTGGGTATTAAAATAGATACATAAAATCATGTTCTACCACATTACAGCTTTAAGCAAACCCTGTTGTACTTGTTAATTAAAGCCTTGAAAATGTTAACACCAGACGGTTTAAGTGTCAGCAAACTACGAACATGGCTAATTAAATTTTAAGAGGAATATTTGCATGATGGTTTTTATAGGAAACATGTTTATATCTCACTTAGGCAGAGGACCAATCGCTCAAGTAGAATGACCCAGTGTGGCCTTAACAATTGTACACAGTTAACATCTATTCTGAATGGCTATTGTCCTTATCCACTCTGTTTATGAGGTTGTGTTCTGGATTCAAACAGGATGTCTAAATTCCTGATTAATTTTATAACAAAATATCACTCATCTATTACAGACATTTAGGCTACTTCTATAATTTGGCTATTGTAAATAATGCTGTTATACACATAAGGGCGCACGTATCCCTTTGAATTAGTTTTTTTTTTGGCGGGTGTAGGGGAGGTAAATACCTAGTAGTGCAATTACCAGATCATAGGGTAGTTCTATTCTTAACTTTTTGAGGAAACTCCATACCATTTTCCAGAGTGGCTGCACCAATTTACATTCCCACTGACAGTGCAAGAGGGTTCCTTTATCTCCACATCCTAGTCAACATTTGTTGTTTCTTGTGGTTTTTTGATTTGGGCCATTCTGACGGGTGTGAGGTCATATCTCATTGTAGTTTTGCTTCACAATTTTTCTGATGATGAATGGTGCTGAACATCGTTTCATATGTCTGTTGGTCACCTGGAGGTTGTCTTTGAAGAAATGTCTGTAAATGTCTTCTGTCCACTTTATAACTGGATTTTTTGCTTTTTGGGTGTCGAATTATATCAGTTCATTATATATTTTGGAAACTAACCCTTTGTCAGGTATGTAATTTGCAAATGTTCTCCCATTCTACAAGTTGCCTTTTAGTTTTGTTCATTGTTTCCTTCACTGTGCAGAAGCTTATGTAGTTTATGTTTGCTTTTATTTTCCATGCCTCAGGAGATATACTTTTCTCATATATTTTTATTTTTATTTTGTATTTTTTCTAATACATTTTATTTTATTTTTAAAAATATTTTATTTATTTATTTAACAGACAGAGATCACAAGTAGGCAGAGAGGCAGGCAGGGAGAGAGAGGAGGAAACAGGCTCTCTGCAGAGAGCCTGATGTGGGGTTCTATCACAGGACCCGGGGATCATGACCTGAGCCAAAGGCAGAGGCTTTAACCCACTGAGCCACCCAAACACCCCTCTAATACATCTTAAATAGAATTCATTGTCAGATTTCTTCTTTTTCACATACTTTGTGAAAAATATTTTTAAATATGTGAAAGTGTCTTAAAATATGCAGTAAGTAATAAAATAATAAGATATTATCTTGAGTCATCAACAATAATACAAGTAGAATTCTAATAATATAAACAAAATTCATAGTAGCTTTGGGCACTTAATGTGAGTAAAAATGATAATTTATAATAATAATAAAATTGCTAATAATTTTAAACAATGTGTGCCAGACTTCATCCTAAGCATGTCACATCTTCAATCCACACATAGCCTTATGATACATATAACCTATCTGCTTCCCATCTATAGTGGAGGACCCTAGTGCTCAGAAAGTATACATTGCTGGGATCACCCAATTAATCACACAATCCAGCAGGTGGACACTCATTTGATATTAAATTGAGTATGTCATTCCTGTCTTGGAGTTGTGAACTTGCTTATCTAATTTAACATAAATATATGACATCTTTTGTTAAATTCGGTGAAGTATGCCATTTCTAATTTATAGTATACCTATAAAATGTACAAGTATATTTAGAGAGATGGTGAAGTCGGTTTTAACCTGAGGTATTTAAGTTGAAATTGCCAAGAAGAGCAAGTTGAAATAATCTATTTCCAAAATTTCATATTAGCATGTTGAATTTAATTTCTAAATGAATTTCTATTATAGATCTTTTCAAATGGCAAAACAGATTTAAGAAACCAAATTTAATCTCATAAAGCAAGTACACAGAAATGGAATTCCACTGAACTCCCTTAGACAACCATTGCTTACATTATTTAAGCTAGAGAAAGTATTTTATTGTGACACCAATATCACTTTCTGTTTTGAGATCAACTTTTTCATAATGTATTACAAAATAAAATATTTTTGCAAAAAAGGCAAATAGGTTCAACTTATGTCCACTTAGCTTTATATTACCAATGGTTTGTTGATATCCTATGCTTCTGCTTCTGTGTTTTTTGTTTTGTTTTGTTTTGTTTTATTTATTTATTTATTTATTTATTTATTTTGATCAGAGAGAGTGAGCACAGGCAGACAGAGTGGCAGGGAGAGGCAGAGGAAGAAGCAGGCTCCCTGCTGAGCAAGGAGCCCAATGTGGAACTCTCTCCCAGGACGCTGGGATCATGACCTGAGCCGAAGGCAGCCGCTTAACCAACTGAGCCACCCAGGCATCCCCCTACGCTTCTGTTTTGAAGGAATAATAGATTTATCCGTACTGCTACTGATAGTTTTTCATTTGAAAAAAAAAAAAAAATTTTGAGGGACACCTGAATGGTTCAGTTGGTTAAAGCATCTGACTCTTGGTTTCAGCTGATCATGATCTCAAGGTCGTGGAATTGAGCCCCGCATCAGGTTTCCTGCTCAGTGCACTGCTTGTCCCTCTCCCTCTCCTCTTCCCCCTGTTCACTCTTTCCTCTTTCTTTCTCAAATAAATAAATAAATTTTAAAAATAAAAAAATGAATCAGAAATATTTTAAAATCATCTTGCTGACTAAGTTACCTGCTATTCTGAGAATAGCTGGGTCAG
Organism: Lontra canadensis; assembly: GCF_010015895.1. NCBI lineage: Eukaryota > Metazoa > Chordata > Mammalia > Carnivora > Mustelidae > Lontra > Lontra canadensis. The sequence continues at coordinate 40,295,184 of NW_022630995.1, read as the reverse complement.
GAGACAAATGAAGCTCTTTTAATAATATGAGATATCATTTTACTACAGGGAAAATATGGAAGGTAGACATATATTTTTAAACTTGGAGCTACAATTAAGATAAAATGCACACATTTGAGAAAAACTTAACTTTATCAATCATTAATTTACTTCTCTAGGAAACTAACATATGGTTTTTGTTGTTGTTGTTATTGTTATCCATGCTGGTGATCTGACATTTCTTTATAGGTATCCATGTTTGGTGATCATGTTGCTTATACAGAGTCTTAAATCAAGTCCAAATCTCTGTTCAAGGGCATAAAGCTCGCAGACCTTCTCTGAATCTTCTCCTAGCTCTATAACTTGCAGTCAGTACACTCTAGCATTTTGCTTCCTATACTCTATCATAGTCACCTGTGTGATCATATTGTAACACAGAGGGCCTTCACAATTCATTCAAAGAGAAATGGGGACTGTTGTCAATATTCCTTCCCATGGAGAACTTGTTGGTAGGGAAGGAATCTCTTCATAGAAATGTTTGCATTCAGTCTTAATCTATTAAAGGACCATATTAATGGGCATAAATGATCATCTAAAACACCTAGATTTCTCTTATCTGAATTAACTCCCCTTATCAAAATATTTTTAAAAGAAAAAAAATCCCAAAAGCTATTATAAATTTGTTGTGATTTTTATTATCTGAAAGTTTTCCTTCAACCCTCAAGATAAATGAAGATGTAACACCTTCAGAAAGTGTTATGTTTTTTAAAATTGTGTATCATAGAGTTAATTGTTTATGGAAACCACGCATGGAAAACAGTAAATGATGAATGACCATCTTGGCAGGCAATGTCAGAAATGCAGGTCAACCTGCCTTAAGACAAAATAGAAAACTATAGGAAAGGTGGCTTCAGAACAAAAGTAGAAGTAGTGCTTAAATATCTTAATAATATGTTCCCTTGCAACCTTTTCTACCCAATTGGAAGTAAGACCACTTATCATTACTAGGAATACATTTGCTATTAGAGTAGTATTTTATGAATCCTAGTGAAGGATGCCAACTGGCCTAGTGTGGATTAGAAACCCATTCTTGAATTAATCAATGATATAGCTATTTAATAGGTTAGGGTATGTATTTAACTCATCTTCAGCAGATCTTAGCTGAATCACTGAATCCAGAGAGCCTGAGTATGGAAGAAGATGGCAAATTCCGTTATATCACAGTGGCAGATGAGAGCTAGATACATTTTTAGAGAGGAAACAATGTCAGTGAGGAGAAACAGCCTTCACCACCTAATGCTGAAATTAGGAATTTATGAGTAATATATTTTCCATGAGACTGCAAAACCTGGTTCATGGCTTAATATTGATGCCTTGAAACATCAACATCTACTAGAGGACCTGGCTCACGTGTGCTTAGTAAAATAACTGCATTTAATAGTGCATTAAGCTTATAAGCTGTGTGTAGTGATGGCTTAAGTTCTATTTGATGTTGGGCATGATAGTTATACTATGCTATTTATTTCTTAGTTCTGGATAATGCAGATTATTTGATTTCTGTTACACTTTAGCATTTTCTTTGTTATCAATCATCCCAATGAAACTTGGCCTTCGGGTGCCTGGGTGGTTCAGTGGGTTAAGCCTCTGACTTTGGCTCAGGTCATGATCTCAGGATCCTGGGATCAAGTCCCACATCAGGCTCTCTGCTCAGAAGAAAGCCTGCTTCCTTCTCTCTCTCTCTCTCTCTGCCTCTCTGCCTACTTGTGATCTCTCTCTCTGTCAAATAAATAAATAAAATTAAAAGAAAAAAGAAACTTGGCCTTCTTTGTTTTTCAGGATATGAATCAGTGATAAATTTACATTTCAGTTTAATTCAGTGAAAGTCTAATGTTTTATTGGTCTCTAAGATTTTTTGTTTTAATAATATTAAAATAACAAGTCATTTTTTATACAGAGTTTTTTTCTCAGCAGACTTGGTAAACAGTAATGCCTTCCAAGAGGAATTTTTTTCTCCAAAAACATTTTCAGGCACATTAAAAATGATGATTCTTAGCAGTGGGGAAACATCACCAACATATATGTGTTGTTTACATTTATAATAATTAAATGTTCACTAGCGCAGGCTGTATCATGAAGTGATTAACAACTTTTACCAAGGAGTTAGATTTTTGTCTCGTTAGTTTTTTATTCTTAATCCTTGAAGCAAGGATTAGCATTATGTCTCCAAATAGCTTTGTAATTGGAGCGCTCTTCTTTTCTAAGGCCTGAATAGCTTTCAAAGTTATAGATGTTGTTTTGCTTCTGTATTCTTTTCATGTTATTGCTTTATCCAGTGATACATAAAACAAGTCTGAATGTCATATATTTTGAAGAGCTTTGATGTTTGCTCTTTGTCCTTGTCTTTATTTTTTATCATTGACTTTGCAGATATAATTCATTACTAAAATTGTTTTTTAAGAAATGCTGTCAGGTGGTTTCATTAGATAATAGGTTATAGATATTTATTAGTCCCCTCCTCACTTTATAGATGTGGAAACAAAAGGACCCAAGGTATGAATTCTGTCACCCACAATTGCTCAATGAGTACACCAAAGCCGTCACTAACTGGAACATGATACAAAGCTATCCTAATTATTATGACCCATTTTATACAATATCCTGCTCCAGGTACTAAAGACACAGAGATGAGTATTATCTAAGGCATATAGGTCAATTTGCCTGGGGGAAAAAAAAAACACACAGATCAAATTCAGGCTATGTGAACATCACCAGAAGGTCCTTTACACATCTGGAATTTTCAGTGTAAACCCCATAACTGTCCTTTCACTATATAAACTTTTTTTGTTAAACATTAAAAAAAATGTTTTCTTTCCAAAAGGATGATTTAGATAAATTTTGAGGAATTACAGTTTGGAATATTTAAGTCTTTTCATTGTCTACTTTGAAAATTTAAATGAAGTGTATTAGGCCAGGTCATTTTCATTTTTACCTGACTTTGAGTCCATTTGTTTATTTTAATGTAATTTTGCCCCACATGCAAATAATGAGAGGAGAGGCTATGATTAGAAACCACAATGGAAATCATTTACGTCTTTATCCGTCTTTTAATTTATTTATTCATTTATTTTGGAAAATACTTCTTGAGAGCAATCTGACAAAAAAAAAAAAAAAAGAAAGAAAGAGAGAAAAAAAAAAGAAAAGAAAAAGAAAGGGAAACCAGACATTTTTATTTGAGAATGAGATTTTTGGTGGCAGTGCTGGTCTAGACAGTTTGTGAAGCATAATTTCTGGACAAGACTAGCCTTCTGCATATTATTATAGAGAGCAAAATTATCCTTCCCCTGGCACATTTGCAAAAGGGAGCTCTTAGAAAGTAAACTGTCTCTGTAGGCTATTGAAATGAAGCACACTGATCTCATGCAGCTGGTACCATGGGAGGAAGACAGTCAGATCCTTTCTAATGGTAAAATGAAGTCAGACCAAGCTTGCCTCCTTTCTTTTACAAAATGTAATTATGTAAACTACAAAGCTCCATTATAGACAATGTTTATAATTAGTACTATTTTCCCCTTAATTTTAAATAAAGCATGTTAGTTGTGAATGTCATGCCAACATATTTTCTACAGATGCTATAAACAATGAACAATCAGAAATCCATTCGGGTTGTTTTTGTAGTTATTATTTCAAATTGTGAAAACTCATAATAAAAATCAATGTAATGAACAAACACCATTATATGTTGATAAACATCATACTCTTTCAATTTCCAACAAAGCCAATGAATATTAATCAGATCCTGGGCTCTAAAATGATGACATCAAAAGGGATTTCCAATACCTATTAGGTTTCCTTCATAGTTCAGTTCTAAAAAGACCACTAAAATGTTTTACTGCACTCATATCTCAAAAGTTTTTATAATAACAGTAGTATATTTCTAAAATGCAAAGGGAAATAAAATATTAACTTGTAGTGATGTGGCTTGATTTTAAGACCTGGAGTGCCCTCAAGCAAACAACTTAATCTTGGAGGTCTCATTATATGAGGTTCTAAGTTTCTTTCTCCTTTTGGATTTACAAACAACTATGAGTTATGAAGAATTGTGATACAGTTTGTTAAGGAAAGATGTAAAAGATAGATATGTAAATGTAGATTTACTTTTCAGATTCTAAACAATAGCAAATCGCAGTTTGATTTTAGAAGCAACGGGTGATTTCAGATAGCAGTGTATTACTTAGAGATGGCTCTATTATTTATTGTAGAATCATGAGCAACTAACAATTCACTAGCTTTGCTCCTTGTTTTTTTCATTGATGGAATGTATAATAGGTACTCAATAGTCTCAACAATAGCTTCCTGCTGTACCATTCCATCATGTATGTGGTAATGTAGATGGAAGTAACTACAAAGTTTGGGCATGAGTGTATCTAGATTAGAAATTTTCAACTCCTTAACTCCAAATTTATTGAATTAATGTTATTTGCTGTGCCATTAATAACAAGGTTTACATACAGCATTATGAGACATAACCATATAATTATGAGATGTGGGTTCAGTATTAGACAAATTTGAAATATTTTAAAGAAATGACTAATAAACTCTAACTCACATCTAAATCCTCCTCCATATAGATAACAGAATCTATTCAAACATTGGTTTGTCTATTTGTATTTAGTCAATTGAGCATTACCAAGTCAAAAGACTCTGATTTAAAAATTGACAAAAGGGGCGCCTGGGTGGCTCAGTGGGTTAAAGCCTCTGCCTTTGGCTCAGGTCATGATCGCAGGCTCCTGGGATTGAGCCCCGCATCGGGCTCTCTGCTCAGCAGGGAGCCTGCTTCCTCCTCTCTGCCTGCTTCTCTGCCTACTTGTGGTCTCTGTCTGTCAAATAAATAAATAAAATCGTAAAAAAAAATAAAATAAAAATTGATGAGAATTTGACACATACTCAACATTTAAGAATGTATCTCTGTGATTAGCCATAGCCCAATTTTATATAATTCTTGGGTTCCCAGTCTAAAAGAGGTCAATCCCTTAATTCAGTTTCTTTCAGTTTCTGTCTAATGCTTTTGGCTTTTTCATTGCTTATTAGCACCTTTACCAGCAAGTGAGCAGGGACAGGTAGAAGAGGTGAAAATTAAATCAATCAATGTCACTCCTTGTGTTAGCAAAACTGATAAAAGAGGACTTGAAACTATTTTCCAAAATGAAGTCTTTAAACATCTATGATTTGCAACTCTATCAAATTACCCATGTCTCCCTTTACTGTAGAGAATCAAGAGCTAACTAATTTATGATAGGACTTCAATATGTTTACTTGGATGGAAGAGGTATAATAACATAAGTTGTTTTTCAGCTCCCACTTCATCAAAAATTCTGTATAACTCCATATATCAAATACTAACTAGATAGTATAACTTGCTATGTGCTTTACAGGACATCTTAATTCAACTTAACCCTTCCATAATGTTTCAGTATCCTCTATTTTCTGCAGCTCTGCATTGCAGCTCTACATTGTTTCAGTATCCTCTATTTTCTGTAGCTCTACATTGTTTCACAATCTTTTAATAAAAATGACTATGCACCATAAGGGGCTAAATTAAAGGAGGCTGCTGCCTGCTGAGCATGACTGTCTACTGTCCTACAAACAAATGGTGGCATACCAGTTAGGAAACTATAGAGGGTGAACCAGATCAGATATACATTATGCTTTTTTCTCTTCAATATATCCCTCATTCCGATGTGGTTTGAAGTGGTGGGGTTCAGAGTCAACTGCCAGAAAAGAATTCTTGAGACATCTTCAGTGCAAAAAGGTGGTTTTATTAAAGCACGAGGAGGGAACGCGTGGGGAGAAAAAGCTGCATTGGGTCATGAGGAGTGGCCGATTGTATACTTTCAAGCTAGGAGGGGGTTAGGGATAGCACAAGTCTCTAAAGAATTTTGGAAAGCAGTTTTCCAGGACCTTGAGAGGGACTAGGGGTTGTTAGGGAAATGTCATTTATTACTGTCTAATAAAACCTTAGACATGAGACCCTTCAGATGTATATTAATGGATCATATGCTTGGGGGATGATTGTCAACCTGTATCTTGGCGGGCGGAGATAAAGGAAGTTTCCAAAATATTTTTTATGTTAAAGTAGACTTACAGGATCCTGGGGGGTCAGGATAATGTTAAGTTAAGTTTTCCTTTTGCCCTTAGCAAAGTATTAACATCAAGGCAGCTGAGTTCCTGGAGGAATGTCACATTGCCTGTTTCAAGGACTTTTTAAAGGAATTTTTTTAAGTAAGGAATTTTTTTTTCTTTTGTTTTTGGTTCCCACATCAATTATACTTACCTTATGACTTTTATTTTCCTTCTACCAAAAAACTCACATGAAAATTGATTCTTACAAACCTTACCAACCTCTCCATTAGAAAAGTTAGAAAAGGGCAATTTCTCATTTGGAATCAGGGTGAGAATATTTCTTTCACCCAGAACCAGAGCTAGTGACATAATTTGCAGGGTCCAGAGTAAAAAGAAAATGCCAGGAAAGTCAATATTTGTTTCTATGCCCACTGTCCCCATGCACTGTGCATAGATGATCCTCAAGGATCTCAATCCTCATACCAAGACACAGTCAGTACCTGCCTCAGTAATGGGAAAGAAGCTCCGACAGAGTCATTTGCCAATATGCTGTTTTGTGGTGCTCTCCTCCCAAGGTAGGGGCGGCTGTCTTGCCCAGCCCTGTGAGCCCTTGAGACATGCATCTGACATGATGCCCTGCTCCTAGGCAGAGAGTCCTGGTGGAATGTGGGCAGAATGGTGGAATACAGGACTCCCGTGCCCCACTGAGGCAGCCCAGTTACGCACCTGTGAAGAGGGCAGCAACAGTTGCAAAGCAGCTGTGGAGAGAGGGATTCTGAATGAGGTCCAGCATGCAGAAGTTTGGAAATACAGTAAAGAACTCACCTTGGGAAGGTTGGAGACAGTAGGAAGCAAGGTCACTGTGCTTTTTTTTTTTTTTTTTAATATTTTATTTATTTATTTGACAGAGAGAGATCACAAGTAAGTGGAAAGGCAGGCAGAGAGAGAGAAGAGGAAGCAGGCTCCCCACTGAGCAGAGAACCCAATGTGGGGCTCGATCCCAGGACCCTGAGATCATGACCTGAGCCAAAGGTAGAGGCTTTAACCCACTGAGCCACCCAGGTGCCCCGGTCACTGTGCTTTTAGTGCAAGTTTTTGCAAGTCACCAAGCTTTTAGTGCAAGTTCCACTGTCCTATCAAACTTCACTTACAAAAAAAGTCAGAAGAAGAAATTATTAAGACTTTCAACACGATGAAAACAGGACATCAAACCCCAAAGTCCTTCTGCAAGTGAGGACCAGCATGACTACACATACCATAAATCTGGCCTGTGAGAACTCCAAAATAAAGAAAATCCAAATAATTAACCTAGGACCAGCTATCTGATAAGAGTCAGAGTCTATGTTTTTGGCTTTCAAACCCGTATCTTTCTCCTCTGCTACCCTGGTTATCTGACATAAAACTTAATATGCTGCTTATTCCATCGGTATTCTCCATTATCATAAGCTATCTGTTTAATGTATGCTTTCTGCAAGAAGGAGCATGACTAGAAACACTTTATTCCCATTAGGAGAAAATATTAGTGAGAATTCTTTTGATTCTATCAACACCTTGCATTAGCTCAGGAATAGCAGGTGAAACTGTTGCAGGGGCAAAGGAGGCATTTTCAGAAAACACATGGATCTCAAAAATGGATTTAAGCTGGGCATAAGGAGCCAATGAATTTTCTCTGTACCTCTGCTCCTTTCTGCATGCTTGCTCTATCTTTTGCTCTTCCTATATGATTATTTCTACTGTTTCCTTTCTCAAATTACAGATAGAATTTGTTCAATACATACTTCCTGAGTTTTCATATGACTGGTCCGATCACCCAGGAAAGAATGATCTACTATTTTTCCCCCAATTTTAAATCTTCAGAGAGGGACTGATTAGCATTTCTTAGGTCATAATTGCCCCACCAATCACCTAAGAGTGAATATTAGTAATTAAAGGAAATGACTTCTCAGAGCTGCCCAATAACATAGGAGTGAAGAAATGAGAGACTGACAGGCAACTTGTTGGTTCCTCTATGGAGGGCAAGGCTTTGTGTCATAAGATCTTATGAGATTTATTAGGAAATTTCATGGTGGCATCACTCATTCCTCAAATACAACTGAATGGCAGGGAGGTTTTTGAAACATCGCAAGAAATCTGCCATACTTCTCAACTTTATACAAGAGTCAGAATGACTTTAACTAAGCTTCACATTAGACCCTATTCATACAAAGAGCAAAACTTTTGTCATTTTTCATTTACAGTGTATTTGTGACCTGACAGGCCTCCCATCCCTCTCGATGATATACTTTATTGAAAGAGTAAAAATGCTAAAAGGTGAAATATAATGCAGACCATCCCATAGTTGTCAGTGTCATTTTAGTTCCTGCTGGGGTTTCTAGTTTGTGAGAATTTGCCAGAAGTCAAGAGAACTGTTTAAACTGTGTATATATCCTACACATCAAGTGGGGCCATTGGGTACTCAAGAAACCTCTAAGAGCAGTGTCAAATGTTTCATGCTGAAGAATGCCTGCTGTCGGAATGTTAGCACCAGCCAACAGGAGCGACATAAAAGGAAATGTGCTCCTGGGGTCTATCTCTATGAAAAATACAGCTTCTGTGAACCTGAATTTCATTTGCTTATATAGAGTTTCAAATTGCACACACTTCTCTAGTATATGTTCTTAGGCTTTGAAATAAAAGCTAGGTGCTTTGTGATGGAATTCTGGAGCATAGTAGTGACGCTTTTGACGAAAATGATGTGTCTTCAAAGTTTTGTATCATTCACTTATATTTTACAGCCTTAAGTAACCTTAAGTCACTTTCTCCATTTATAAATGTTCCTGAAAGCCAAAGCCTTCATTACTTTTGAGTAATATTTGCATTCATGGTATTGATTTGGAGATACTTTTTTTTTAATAGAATTATTTATAGCATCATAAGTCCTTATTGGTTTATTCATAATTCCCGATTAACTAAATTATGACATACCTTTGAAAATGAGACAAAGACTGTCACGCAAATAGAATGTACTGAAGCTTAATAAAACTTATTAGCTCAGGAAAAACCCAGAATCTCAGATCCAATAGATGAATTCCCACACATACTACAATTCTTTTTCCACTTTACAAGAGCTAAGCAGTATTTTTTTTTAATTTAACCATTTTAAAAGTCTTCATTAAATAAATGAATTTTAGTAAATATTGAAGACAATCCATTTACAAAGATCTAGTGATGAAATGACCAAAAATTAAACAATCTAAGATTTATTGTTGGATAGACTTAAGTTCAAATTTCAGTTCTTATACTTCTAATTCTCTGCTGTTTGAATAAGTAACTTGCTTTCCATCTTTTCCATAATGGGGAAAGGCTGATTATATCCACCTTATATGATGATCAAATATGAGTTCATGTGAATGCTGCTATTCAGTCTATCTGTACTTCTAAACACACAGGTTGTATACAGACACCCTCTTTTCTCATTCGTTCAGGTCCATACTGAACCAGTTGTGAAATGCTTTGAATATGTGTAAGTGCTCTAGCCACAACCTGGAACACACCAAATATTTCAACACTATCTAAACACAGTAGCTTAAACATAGCAGTGATTATGCTACTCTAAATACTGTAGAGAGAATCTTAGAAGAATCTTTGAGGTAAACTTTTAATTAGGACAGAGATACATGCATCAAGACACAGGGTTTTAACAAGTAATTCTTAGATTAATTTGTATATCACCAATGAGTTGTCACAGAGTGATGTTTACTGAATATTTTTACTCTTTTGGGGACCATTTCAGATATCATTCAAATAATGCACCAGGCAAAATTCCCTGGTGAAACATTCACAAAAGTCTGAAACTTGCAGTCAGTGAGATGAATACTCTCATCTCCCTACTAACTACTAAAGTACTAATTCCTGTTTTAGTCTGAGTCCCATTACATATTAAGTTAAAACAAAATGAAGGAAAATTATAAGTGCTTTGCCTCTCATTAGTTGGAAGAATGATAGAGAAGAATAGTAATATTTATTTAAGGGAGAGAGCATGAGTACTTGCGTGTGAGGGCAGGGGAAGCGCAGAAGGGAGAGGGAGAGGAAGAATCTTAAACAGTCCCAATGTCCAGAGCAAAGCCCAACACCAGGCTCGATCTCACCACCCTGAGATCATAAATTACACCAAAAGCAAGAGACAGAGGCTTAACTAACTGAGCCACGCAAGTATTTTCATTTAGAATAGCCGATCCTGAAATTCAGGAGTTTTGAATCAGGGTTAAATAGCAGCATTAGTTCAAAATTGTTTAGGACCCCTTCTATGTCAAACCCTGTCAAGTTTTATATTACGTACTGTGCTTACAATTTTTTTTTGGTATATATATTTTTTTTATTTTCAGCATAACAGTGTTCCTTGTTTTTGCACCATACCCAGTGCTCCATGCAATCCGTGCCCTCTCTAATACCCACCACCTATTTCCCCCAACCTCCCACCCCCCGCTGCTTACAACTTTTTATTTATTTTTAAGATATCTAAGACATAGGTAAAGTTAACTTTCCCGCTATATATACATGTATATGTGTGCGTGTGTGTGTGTGTGTGTGTGTGTGTGTTGTAAAAATATACCATACTTGCCCAAGGTTCTATAATTATTTCAGAAGAAATGAGATTTGAATTTAGATGTCGAACATGAAAAATGCACTATTTTCTGCTATGTGTTCCTATCTCCTAGTGTAATACATATGGTATTGCTTTTAATACTAAACTTACTTTTAAAAATAGTAAATAAATTGATGGTATCTTTTATTTTCATAAAAAAGGCAGATTATTACTTTGTATAAATTCCTCAATTTTGAAAAACACTTTTTGGACCTTCTGGTAAAAATGTAAACTGAGTCCACATTCTTATTCCTCTCTCTCTCTCTCTCTCAGACTATGATAAAATGAGTGTGAAATATATAGGCTCAAATAATAATTGAGGACAGAGACCATTAGAAGGCAAGAGATATTAACACATTTCTTTTAATAGGATAGTAAATGTAAAAGTATTTAGTTATGGAACTTAGGAAATTTCACCTGTATTAAAAGCAGCTCTATCTGCCTTTCCAGTGGTGAGACCAAAAATCTCTATCTTTGATTATCCTCTTTATTTGACACCAGACATTCAGTATCTCATCAAATCTAAGTATCTCCAATTTTAAACATATCCCAAATTCCACCTTTTCTTCTCACTTTTCTTACAACTGCCACTATCCAAGTCACTATCTTCTCTTGCTTAGGGGATTGTATTCTTCTCTAACTGATCTGCTAGGTTCCACCACCCTAGCTCCTTCCTCGAGTCAATTTATTCACATCACAGCAATCTGAATAACCCCTTTCAATATTTACCATATCCTGTCATTTCTCAGAACCTTCCTCTGATTTCTCATTTTTCTTAAAGTCAAAAGCAATATATTCTTCATGTGGCCTTCAGAGCCCTTCGAAACATGGTCTCTGACTGTTTCTGAAACAGAATATTTTATAGTGGAACTCCCAGCATTGTTTCAGTTATCAACCACAAAGTCCTGTCTGTTGGTTTTCAAACACAGTAAAATGCTCCTGACACAGAATGTTTCACTTACTCGTCTCCCTGAGCAAACATTTCTCTCTCCCTCACTGCTATTATCAATTTCTTAGTGAGTTCTTCACTGAACAAGTTATCCCATCTTCTTTATTTCACGCTTCCCTTCCTTGATTTTACGTTGTTTCATAAAACTTGATGCATTTTAATGTGTTCTATGTCATATTTATTTTGTGTTTTCCTGCCCATTCCCATTCCCAGGAGAATGCAAGTTCCATAATAACAATCATTCTGTCAGTTATATCCAATGCTCTATCCCATCACATTAAACTTGTGTTAATTGTTCAATAACCATTTCTTGATTTAACATACTTGATTTAACATACTAGTATGCATACTAGTATGCATGTATGTGAATCCGTATGTGCATGTCTGTGTATAGTGAACTCTACAGTTGAGAAAGTGTTTGCATGGCTGGCAAAATCTAAAAGATGCCCAGATAATTAAAAAAAGGTCCATCCCAGGGCATACTACAGGTATGAAATTTTCAAATTTCAAGGTCAAAGAGAAAATCTGAACACTTCATAGCAATGGAAAACTATTAACAAAGCACAAGTGATAATCAGTTCTCATCAATTTCCTATTAACAAATAATATTGTAACATATGGATGTAACCACTAAAAGATTAAGAATTTAGATATGATTAAAATGCACTTGCTGAAAAGGGAAAAAAACAGGAAAAAAATGAAAATCTACATTTACAGGGTACCACTTTGGCTAATAATTTTGTAATTTTTGGCAAAATATTTGTATTCTGTAGGTCTTAGTTTCAATATTTCTGGGTTTTAGGAGTTCTATTTATTCATTATGTAGGAAATTATTTCTGGGTTGATAATTTTTACATTATCCTTGGAATAAGACATATAATTAAATATAAGATGTAAAATTAAAATATTATTACAGAATTAAAAACCTTAACTTTCTAAATTTTTTTTTTTACAGAGAAATACAGGCAGTGGTTAGTTAGCATGTTATTTCCTAATTTTCTCATTAATTCTGAACTTGCTTTTTTTTTAAAAGATCTATTTATTTATTTAAAAGAGAGAACACAAGTGGGGAAGGGAGCAGAGGCAGAGAATCTTCAAGCAGACTCCCCACTGAGCACAGAACCTACAAGGGGCTCAGTGTCCATGACCCATGAGATCACAAACTGAGCTGAAACCAAGAGGCAGTTCTCAACCAACTGAGCCACCCAGGCTGCCTGACCTTAATGTTTTTTTTGTAATTATAGCCTAATCCTTGGAGAATCAATTCATCTCTTCTTCACACAGACTGTAATGCAACTGCTAATAATTCCACATTGCCTTCTTGTCATTTATGATCTAAATATTTCTTTAATGTTTCCTGCCTTAATGTGTTTCAAACTAATCTTATTCTTTTCCACCCAAGCTGGGGTCTTCTCCTATGGTTACTCCTTTTGTCAACATCACTGTTTTCTGAATGGTGAACCATAGAAAAGATTCCAAACCTCTATGTTTCATTTTTGACTTTTTGTTGTTCTTTCCTAACAGAGTTATTTTTTATGGGTACTTAGTTACTATCTACTATGGCCTAAAGATATAGAAGTTAAAGGCAGAATTTTTGTACACTAGAAATTGTCAACTTATTCTGGACACTGGTATGCAAACAATGGCAATACAAAAAACTGAGTATTGAATGAATATCAAATCAGTTTGTAATAAAGCAGTATACGAACTTCTCTGTCCCTATGAGAATATCACATATATTATCCTATTTAATTCCCAAGGTGACCATCTGAGTACTTTTAGCAGTATTGTTCTGGGCTTGTTTGTTTGTTTTTTGAGGGAGAGAAAAAGAAAGAGAGCATGAGGGAGGGACACAGGGAGACAGAGAGAGAATTGTAAGCAGTCTTCACACCCAGTGTAGTGCCTGATGTGGGGCTCAATCCCACAATCCCAAGATCATGGCCCGAGCTGAAAACGTATCCATATATTTTCAACATAGTTGGTCACATATCCAACCAACAACCCAGTCATCCCTACAATATTGTTCTTAGATCAACTATTTCTGCCATTAAAAGTTTAGAGATTTCACTTTGTCAAGAGAGTCAAATAAAATTACATACTGGATATTTAAGACACCTAAGGTCTGCCTCTAACTTTTTTCCCAAATCTGTCCCATTATATCCCTGTAAAAACTACACATGAGATTTATTGAACTGTTTGCTTTTTCCAGTCCTCATGCTTTTTTTTTAATGCATGCATTTGCTCACTCTATTTTATTAACTCTGAATAGTTTTGTCTTTCAATAAGCTACTCAATCAACCAACTTCTGACGTCTTCCCTTCCCTTTTAGCAATAGGTAATCATCTGCTTTTTTTTTTCTCTTAACTTTCACAGTGGTTTATATGCATCATTACTAAGTGCTTAACACATTTTTTGATATATTTGATTACATACCTTTTTTGCTCTACAAAATATTATGCTTGCTGAGAATAAGGTATTATTTTGCCTCTCCTGGAATATACATTTTTATTTAGAGACACTTGTTCAAAATCTTCTTTACAAGCCTAATCTCAGTTAATACTAATCATGATTTCATTATCCTTCCTCATAATATTCTTAAAAAGTATAAATAGCAAATTGTGATTTTAAACAATTGTTCTCAATCAAATAAAACCACATGCTGAATGCAACCTTTCAAAAAAAGATACATTTGACATTACTGCAACAACAAAAACATGTAATGCTTTTAAAGGGAAATCTTTTTACAAGTAGTTTATTCCTTTGCTCTTTTTGTTGAAAAGAGAGAAACCTGCTCATTGCACCTGTTTTACTCCATTGAGGCAATGGAATTGAAACTGAGTCTCACTATGGCAAGTCATTTCTGCCATGACAAGTGGGCAATACATTTTCCCCCTATACCAGTGCCCAATTAATATAAAAGTCTTTAGGTCCATTCCTGACTAAATAGAGAATCCCAGATAGCTCTGATACAAAAATAACTAAATATGTCTCCAAGGGAAGGTTGAAGCCACATAAGTAAAAAGTAAACTTGAATGTAATTTAAATATTATTTCAAGTAGATTAAAGGGGACAGTAGAATAGTTCCTTGATATTACTAATTGTATTGTCATTTTCCCCTCATCTAATACAATCAAAATTAATCCTATCTCAGTGGCAGAACTCACACCTGTTGTTTTTTTTTTCTCAATTAACTAATCCAAGCCCCAGCCTTGCAATACACATATCAAGGGACACACAGTAACTGCTGACTGATGGCAATTAATTTGATAATTAAAGAAAATTTTTAAAAAATTTGGTTATATATACATATATGTGTATATATATATACACACATATACATATATAATATAGTATATATATAATATATATCTTCTCTTTTTCACATTTGGATTGATAAAATGTCATATTTGATATTTTATCTCTTTATCATATTTGGACTGATAAAATACTATTGCTTTTATGCAAGAGACCATTCTGATTTCATTCTCATTTTTTTTCATTCATTCTGTTTTCTTAAATCAAAATAAGTAGAACATTTTAGTGCCAGAATCTAAGAAAAAATATGGGACATGTACACACAGAAGTTAAGAGCTCTTTAGAAAGAGTAAACAAATCATAGATTGATTCTGTTGCTTTGTCTGCACATGCCCAAAGTCTAACAGAGTGTATGACCCTGACTCTCTCCCTCTGTCCTTCAGCCTTTCATAAATATGTCTGTGTGTCTGTGTGTGCATACATTAAACAGAAACACACAGAGAAAAAGCAAGAAGGAAAGACACAGAAGAGACCCAGAAGAAAAAGCACAAGGTATACATTAGAGATGAAGAAAAGTCTTGGGGGAAGCGGAAAGGAAAATCTAAGTTACATAAAAGCTGCTTTGGTCACACCTGGAGAGCACACTTGGGTTGTAGTCCTCAGAGACTCTCATCCTGGTGTTGTCTGCTTTTGAAATGCTAATTTTATTTTCAGAGTCCTCAGTGCATTTAGAACCTGAAGGGTATTAAAGGATTCATTTTCAAATTTCACAGTTCATTTTAAAATAAAAATTTATTTCCTGTAGAAATAAGGAGTTTTTGTACAGGTGAGCAACATGCCAGTTACTTTTTTAAATCTACTTTGGATCTGCATATATGTTGGTCAATTTGCCACCTGTGCCAGTCCCTTTGAAATGCAAAGCTGTCTGATTGCCTTATTTTGCTGGAAGATTAGGACAGTCTTATTCTATAATGTTTGAAAGCTACACTGAAACTAAGATTCATTTCATTATTCATCATTTCATAATCATTTCATTATTATGAGACTATTAGGAGATTATTATTTTTCCAAATCAAGACCAATTATTTTCATCTAGAAGAAACAATGGATAGTATGATCTAAGAATAACAGGGTAAATTAAAACCCTGCAAGTGTAAGCCTGTGTTTTACTATAGAATAAAAATTAACTGTTGCTTATAGTTCTTGAAGAGCCATATTTAAATTTTTCAGACCATAAATAAAATGTCTACAGCAATTGAGTGAAGCCTATGTATGTATGCATATGAGCTTTCATGCACACTCACACAGTGTGGTAGGGCTTTATTTTCTGAGATGCACTGCTCTGTATTTACTTCAGTCCAATAGAAATTCATGTCTTTCCTGTTGTGTTATTTATTTACTCAGATAATACATACTTATTTTAAACAATTTGAGTAAAAAGGGAAAGGGTGTGTTGTTAACATCTCAAAATCTAGAAAGGAAGACATTTGGGAAAAGGTAAGTTATCATAATGCAGTGTGATGCTTTCTATACTGTTGTGCCAGGGCCTTTTTGGAGAACTGAGGGGAAAAAAAAAAAAATAGTGACTTTGGTGGTATCAATCTGGAAAGATACCATAGATAATTTAGTGGTCAAAAAGGCAATAAAAGGTAAAGAGGGTTTCACCTGCTAGAGAAAAGAGAAGAGAAGTTTCCAGGAAAATTATTCCAGTAAGTAAAGAACCTATATTTTCCATTGGAACATAACCTTTGTCCATTTTGTATTTTGTCTGACATTCCATAAATGTGTGTCAAGGCCTTGGGACTAACAAAGATGACCCAAAACAGGCCAACCTAAATCTATTTCCCTGGAATTTGAATACTAATCATAACAACTCAAGATTTTCATCCTGAAAATAATATTGTGTTAAGATCTTCCATTAGTTAGTGTATACTAACTGGATTCCCAGGAAGCCTCTGATTTCTATTGTTTATGAAGCCAGCCTCTATTTAGTCGTGATTCAGTGAGGTATATAATACCTCTTGTTCTTACTCTTCAGATGTGAAAAAAGAAATAAATGGAAATTTTAAAAAATAAATAAAGGAAAATTAACATTAAAGATAAAGAATTCTTTCAAAAAAATCAACAGGCTGGATAGAACTGAGGAAATAATCAGTGAACTTGCAGATAGATAAATAGAAATGATTCAAACAGACACATAAAAAATTGAAAAATGTAAGATTATATTTATAAGATATAAATAAATGTCAAATGGTATAACATATATGTGATTGGAAGTAATGATTGAGAAAGCACACAAAAGAAGGTAAAAAAATACTTAAAAAGATATTGACCAGTGATTTTCAAAAATTAATGAAATTCAACAGACCACATAACCACAACCTAGAAGCTCAGCAAACCCAAGGAGGATAAAAAATGAGATTAAAAAACAACCAATCAAAAAAAAAAAAAAAGTCTGAACACATATTCATAGAGCTGAAAAGAGAAACTTTTGAAGATGGTCAAAGAGGAAGACAGGAAACATTGCATCCTGAAGAAGGAAAATCAGAACTCCAGCATGTTTCTTGTCAGAACATGTATAACACAGAAGATGCAGCCACTTCTTTCTATTTTGAAGGAAGAAAAATCTTTAACCCCAGAATTCTATCCCTGATGAAAATATTTTTTTTTTCAAAAATAAGAGTAATTATAAAGACTTTATATAAATAATTAAAGATGATAGAATCTACTCCCAGGAAATATGCACTACAAAAAATGTTAAAGAAAGTTCTTCAGAAAGAACAATGATACCAGATGAAAATAGTATCTGCATAAATGGAGAACATAAGAAATGGTAAAAATAAGACTAACTATAAAATTAATTTTTCCTGTTGTCTAAAGCAAGAAGTCTAATAATGTGTTAAGTTGTTATATGTACAAAAATAAAACAAATGACCTCAATAAGATAAAGAATGGATGAGAGGAAATGGAAGTATATGTTATAAAGTCTTCCACTATACATTAAGTAGCATATAAAATATGAAAGTAGACTATGATAAATATAAATGGCAAAGAACAAATGGGACCAAAATAAAGCAACTGTTATGTGAGCAATGAACAAGTGGAATTTAAAATTAAAAACATAAAACCATTTACATTAGGACTCAAAAGAAAGAATTACTTAGATACAAATCAAACAAACCATGAACAAGATCTATATGAAAAACTGTAAAACTCTGATGAGAGAAATCAAAGAAATGGAGAGGTATTCCATATTCATTGATAGGAAGACTCAGTGTTGTCAAGATGTCATTTCTTCCTAAATCAATCTATAATTGAATGCAATCCCACTCAAAGTCCCTGCAAGTTATTTCTGGATATCCATAAAGTGCTTCTAGTTTATTTGGAGGGCCAAAGGCCCAGAATAGCAAACATATCTTTGAAGGAAAAGATAGATTGGGAGGACTAATACTATCCTACTTCATGACTATAAAGCTATTATAATCAAGATGGTGTGGTATTGGTGGAATAATACACAAATATATCAATGGAATAGAATAGGGAGCCCAGAAATAGAGCCATACAACACAGTCACCTGATCTTTGATAAAGGAGCAAAAGCAATTCAATGGAGAAAAGATAGTCTTTTCAATAAGTGATGTGGAAGCAATGGGACACCCATGTGGGGGGGGAAAAAATGAATGTAGAGCAGACACAGACCCTTCACAAAAATTAACTCAAAATTGATCAAAGACCCAAATGTAAATACCAAACTATAAAACTTCTAGTGTATAACATAGAAGAAAGCCTAGATGACCATGCTTATGACTGTGACTTGTTAGATACAACACCAAGGCATAATCTAATAAATAATCCAATAGTGGAACTTCATTAAAATTAAAACTTCATGGAGAGAGACATCAGTAAGAGTGTCATAGGTTAGGATGCCTGGGTGGCTCAGTTGGTTAAGCAACTGCCTTTGGCTCAGGTCATGATCCTGGAGTCCCAGGATCAAGTCCTGCATTGGGCTCCCTGCTCAGCAGGGGGTCTGCTTGTCCCTCTGACCCTCCTTCTTCTCATGCTCTATCTCTTTCATTCTCTCTCTCTCTCAAATAAATAAAATCTTAAAAGTCTTTGAAATGACTCAATCTGTTAAAAAAAAAAAAAAAGAAAGAGTGTCATAGGTTGTTTCTGACTTCAGTCCTCTCACAAGAACACCAGCTAGAAACTCTCCATAGACAAGATAGTGTGGGAATTCTAGAACATGGAGGTGAAACTGAATGAAACCCCTCAAACACAGATAGTGAAAAGTACACCATTCGAATTGTTAAGAGGAGTCCTAAACTCTGACCACATTTTCCTCTCCAGGCTAATAGAGCACCACACCAAGAGACACCTATTGGGCCTATAGTTGTTCCAGTGGGAAAAAGAGAGTCCATGGTGGTCCCAGCATTGTGTCTCACTTTCCAGAAAGCTCACTCAGACCACACTTCATGGGGATCAAGTGGGAAATCTTTGGGGCTTGACCACTGGAGATCAGATTTTGAAGGAGAAAGGGGGTGGGGCTTACAGCAATCAGTAGTAGGATCCTGTCAGACTGAATTTCTCCTCACAGTGGTGCCTAAGTAGAAATCCCTGTCAGTGGTTTGTCCATCTGCAGAGCTAGGATAGTGGCCCCAATTGCCCAGGAAAGTAGATGGACAGTTCTACCTTGACCCTAAACCCCAAACAATGACCCTTGTCACTCTGGAAACCTGTTACGCCACTGGGCTTGGACAAGGAAGCTAATTCATAGACCCATGTACTGCTGAGTGTAGCCACTTGGCTGTCCAACCTGGAAACCTGGCTGGAGCACTTGGGAAGCCACATAACCCAGCAGCACATGGGTGGAGAGCCCAGCCAGCGTCAGATTCCAAGCTGACTGCCTTTTCTGAATAAGGAATTTTGTACAGAGTTCTATCTGATTTGATTCCTCAATGAGCCATACTGGCCCAAGGACCCATTCCACTGCCCTTCCAAGATGGAAAAATTAATTCATAGCCCTGCCTACTGCTGAGTATAGTAGCCAGGCCTGTCTGACTGAGAAGTCTGACTGGAAAATCCAGGCACCTGAGGAGCCTGGACTATATCTGTATGTCTGTAGGGAACCTAGCCAGCCCTTCTATCCAATTGGTCTCAGCCAGAAACACCACCCCCCCAACCACACACAAACTTCAGAGTTCAGACAAGTCTTGTCCAAAAATAGACCCTGATAGCAAGGCTCATCAGCCCAAAGATTCTGCCCCATGGGGTTCTGGCCCATTCAGAACCCCAAGGTGAGCTGACTCGTGAAGGACTATCTCTGCCAAAGCAAACCTGTAAAGTCCAGAAGAGGAGATCATTTATTCAGATGCGCAGATACCAATGTAAGGAGTGAAGGACCACAAAAGTTCAGGTAAATATGACACCACCAATGGAAACTAATAAAACTCTAATAACTGACTCCAAAGAAATGGATATCTATGAACTGACAATGAATTTAGAAGGAAAATTGGAAAACTGACTCTTACATGGAAATTAAGCAACATAATGCAGAACAACCAATTGATCATTGAAAAACTTAAAAAGAAATAAAAAAGTACCTTGAGACAAACCAAAATGGAAGCAAAGCCATACCATACTCATACAACACAATATTAAACAAACAAACTGATTAAAATATGGGCAAAAGACATGAATAGACATTTTTCCAAAGATGTTTACAAGGGCCAACATGTACATGAAAAGGACCCCAACAGGACTAATCATTTAGGGAAATGCGTATTAAAACTACTATGAGAGATCATCTTACACCTGTTACAGTGACTGTCTTCAAAGGTGGGAATACAAATTGCTATAGCCACCTTACAAAATAGTATGGAAATTCCTTGAAAAATTGAAAATGGGAGTACTATGTAATGAAGCAATTCCTCTTCTGAGTATATATCTAAAGAAAATGAAATCACTGCCTCAAAGAGATATCACTCCTCTTTGTTCACAGAAACAATATTTGCAATAGCCAAGACGTGGTAACAACCTAAATGGCCATTGATGGATGAATAAAGAAAATGTAACACACACACACACACACACACACACACGAATATTATTCAGCCATAAAAAGGAAGGCAATCCTGTTATTTGAAATAACATGGTTGGACCTTGTCACACAGAGAAAGACAAATACTGTATGATCTCACCACATGTGGAATCTGAAAGAAACACATTCATAGAAGCAGAGATCAAAATTTTGGTTGTAATAGGTGGAAAGTGGAAGAATTGGGTGAAGGTGATGAAAAGGTACAAACTTTCAGTTATAAGATAAATAGTAGGCATGTAGTGTTCAACATGATAGCTATAGTTAGCAATTCTGTATTATGTATGTACAAGTTGCTGAATGTGTAGACCTTAAAAGTTTTCTTTACAGGAAAAAAAAAATGTAACTATGAGAGATGATGGATGTTTACACTTATTATGGTACATGGAAATTAAAATCACTATGAAGTATAATGATTATTCATAACAGTACTATGAATAATAGCTGGAAATGGAAATAGCTCAAGTAGCTAGCTGCAAAATAGATAAGCACAATGTAGTACAAAAATGAACATGTTACTTATACACACAGCAATATGGATTAATTTTTTAAAAAATTATGCTGAGTAAAATAAGCCTGTCAGGAGAGGGTATACTATATGATTTCCACAATGGCCTAGGGTATTCAAAAATATTCTCTAATGATAAGGATGTGAGTGGAACAAGTATATGTATTTGTTAAGACCCTTCAAACTATATAATTTAGCTCTGTACATTTCAATTTAATTAAATTATACATCAAAAGATAGGTTCACTCTGAGGAAAAAATGGCATATAACAGGACTATAATAAATAAATTCACATGCAATATAGTTTTGAATATATTTCTTAAAAACATGCAAATATGTCTCTCTGTATTTGCACACATAACCATCCATATACACGAGCATTAATTCAAAGCAAGCTATAAAATACAATGAACGTCAATGAATTCAGTCTCAGAAGTCTATCATTATTTTGATGTTTTGATATTAGCTGTTGTTTTGTGCTTTTAGTGAATATTATTGCTACTTTTTATGGTGGTATGATGCTGAATGTAAATGGCAGATATATTGGTAGAATTTTCTGTTAAAATAATATTTTCCTCCTATGTAACTTTGTAGTTACATATTAAACTTAGGTATTATACACAGGTTTCTTAAAATTACTTTTGTATTTAAAAAATTAGAACTGAATCCAAAATTGATTTATATGTTGTGCAAGAAGTAAGAGGTCAGTCAACTAATTTTTGTTTGAGGTAATTTTTTTGTAAGTCTGTGACAGATCTGGCTTTGTTGGTAGGCTGTGTGATCAGCAATATTTTTGAGGTAAACTGCAGCTCACCCCTGGCCTGATCCCTTTATACTACTTACCTTTTATACTTAGCTTTCCATCTTTATTTTTTTTTTTAAGATTTTATTTATTTGTCAGAGAGAGCACAGGCAGACAGAATGGCAGGCAGAGGCAGAGGGAGAAGCAGGCTCCCCGCCGAGCTAGGAGCCCGATGTGGGACTAGATCCCAGGACGCCGGGACCATGACCTGAGCCGAAGGCAGCTGCTTAACCAACTGAGCCACCCAGGCGTCCCAGCTTTCCATCTTTTATACATGTGCATTGGGATCAGAATAATTTTACTTAGTATCTCTGGCATAGAAATGTGGTTGTTTTTTCATTAGAACAAAAGGGGACATACAATTCCAAACTAATGCAAATATTAAAAGCTCTATCTTTCTATGTCCTCATTAAATATTAAGCAAGAGTAACAATATAAAATATATTACTGAGTGCTTAAAATGTTCTAAAAGCTCTTTCATGTCTTTTGAAAGTATTGTTTCACCATATATCCTCAACAAACATATGACAGAGAAACTATGCTCACTTAGGATTGAGAAGTCCAAAGAAGTAAAACAATTTGCCCAAGTTACACAGCTTAGCAAGTGACAAATTTAAAATCCAAACTCATGCTGTTTGACTCCAGGGACCATATGCTCTTCATTTACATGATATCATCTTTATAACTGCTTATGTTTTAAAAATATTTAAAATCAATGTAAGCATAATGTTCTATTTTCCAAAGCAATAAAACCAAAGTATAGCTAGAATGTGGTATAGGCTTTAGCAGTAAAAGCAAAGAATCTCAGTTATGTAATCGAGGTGAGATATTAAGTAGCTCACAATTTAAAAAAATAAAAATAAATAAAGAGTGGGTCTTTCATCTGCAGTCATGCCCTTGCATAGATTTTGGAACTCTTTCACAGATTTTTGTTTGTTTAGCAGATCAAAAATGAGGGTAGGGAGGATTGGCAAAATTTTATTAAAAATTAAGGATAAGAATGTGTCTTGGAAGGATGACATCTGTTAGATGTAGAGGAGACAAAAGACTGACATTGCAAAGCAAATGTGTGATTAAGTATAAGCCAGACACTACAATGGCACTGCATTTTCAGAGGTTGTACAAATATGGTAACTCAGTCCTCTGGACAAAGCCACAATTTTAACTCAAAACAGGTAGATGAAGCTAATGTTTTTGTTTTGTTTTGTTTTCTTTTCTTTAATCCACTAAACTTTTTTTGCAGTCTTCTCATCTTTTCATCTTGACCACTTTCCAAAATTACCTTGTATAAATTGATATGGTCACTCTCTAGCCCATTGCATAAATGGAATATCTACTTTAACCATTCCTATGGCTAGTTTTACAGAACTTTGGCTTATTAGAGGAAAAGAAAAGGACAAGGATAAGCCAAGCTGAATAAGATAATGATTGACGTATATTTACATCATCTCCCACAATGAAGGTTTGAGAACCTCATGTAATATATACACAACTACACCACATAATCTTTCACAAATTTTTTTACAAAATATAAAAACCAATATTTTTATGTATTTTACAGAAAAAGAAACATGCTCACTTCCTGAACATCAGCAAGAAAACTATTTTACTTTTTTCCAAGACAGGAAAACAGATTTGCAGCTCCAGATAAAGCAGTATGAATATAGTCAGAAATTTTATTAGAATATTAATCATTATTTCAGCTTTGGAAATGTCAGAAATAAATATATATTGTTTTCTTTTCTCTTCCCCCCATCTAGTTAGGGCTTTCAGCAGCTCAACAGATCTGAGACTTTATCTCCAAATCATTCACAAGATTTGATTTTTTTAAAGAACTGAATGTGTTACATGCATGATCGTGGACAGTGGTTGTCTTTTGATGTGCGATATGAGAAGGCAGAAGTGTCAGGAACTAAGAATGGTTAGAAGATAGATGCTTGCAATTCCCGACCAAGGGGTGGACCTGCCGATTCATTTTCTCAGCAAAGGGCCAGATGGACAACCATGGCCAAGAAGCTAGACAAGCCTGTTTTCAGTGGGTGAAGTAATCTCAGACATGACTTGGCAATCAGTGTAGGTCAAAGATAAGACGACTCAAGAGTACAGAAATTTAAAAACTCTGGGTTTCAGATAACGTGAGCAGTGACTGGGGAGGAAGCCACAACAAAGTACTTTTGCTCGTGAGAATTTTTCTCCTCAGCCATGCTAGCACAGACTCAGGTTAGTTTGCTTTGGGAAAATAGAGCGATGTGATACAAATATAATTATGAGCATTATTTGTCATTAAGGGAAGTGGAATATAGTAGTTTCATATTCTCAAATGCTAACTCCCTAAAAAGGAAAGAAGGAATTTCAGGCTGATTTAAAATCTGGAGTTCATCTTATTCTCCATTTCTCTTCTCCCATTTAAAGAACTGTTGTCCTGGATGATTTTAATTACCCCACACCCAATACAGACACACATACACACACTCATACACACATGAACACACACAGACTTCATTGGCAGTAATGACAAGAAACAAATGCTCACATCAGATATATTCAAATGGTTGTATAAAGAAATGGGATAAAGAAAATTCCATTTATGTTTTTAAAAATGTAATAAATGAATTAACAAAGCATTTTCAGTCGGCCCTGATGTTTTAAAGGTATAATTATGGTCTTTAATTTTTGTCATCACAGCACACAATTTTATATCTGGCAGATGAGTTTTATAATCAAAGCTCAATTCTGACAAAGTTTTTATGATCTATATTTATTGGTTAAGATTATATATATAAAATATGCATTTTTGGCTATACCATTAATATCAGAAGTTTTCCTTGAATATGAAGGTATGGTAAACATATTCCAGCATGTCTATAAGGAACCATTAAATTGATAAGCTAAGATTATAATCTTCATTAAGAATTTATAATCTTTATTGGTCTTTCAAAGTTGTGGTTAGTCAGATCCCACAAAGTCAGCTAATTTATGAGATTTACCCTAAAGGTAGGAAGATGCAGACTTGCCCCACTGCTATTCCACAATCCTAATTGACCTTTCCAGCCATTTCAGTATTTCTTTTTCTTTTCTTCCTTACTTTCCTTTTTTTTTTTTTTTGCCTATTGTTATAAAAATGAGCCAAAGATGGTCTCTATGCTTTGGCTATGGTCATATGGTCAATGTTTTGCTCCTATGCATTGATTTCTGCCCTGCAGGCTGAGATCTATTAGTAACAACAACTGCTAGTGACAGACTCAAATTTTTACATATCAAATTATTTAAAACACAACCCAAACAAGCAGATTTATAGCCATTTAGGCTCTGATTGCTTTGCACAGTCCATGGGATCTTACTGAAGATCTTACAGAAATAAACAAGGTAAACCTCAGGCCATGAAGATTCCAACTTCCTACTGCCCATCGGAGATTTCTGATCCAGAGGCTCCCTAACCATGCTGCTGAGCAACATCACCTAGACTTGTAAGTCCCCTTTGATCTCCCTTTCTTCCCTAGGAGTTTCCGAACCCCTCAAACCCCGCAATTGTACTTATATTAAAGAGAAAGGAAATATACTGTAGTTAAAGTAAATGATCTTTCGGATGTGATTTTTTATCTATTTATATACCGATGTACACTGATTATAACATAACTCATTAATTCTGTGAAAACTAAAATTATTCTCCCACTAATCTGAACATAAGATCAGTTTCACTTATAGGTGTTTTTATTTTATTTTATTTTATTTAAAGATTTTATTTATTTATTTGACAGACAGAGATCACAAGTAGGCAGAGGCAGACAGAGAGAGAGGGGGAAGCAGGCTTTCCACTGAGCAGAGAGCCCAATGCGGGGCTCGATCCCAGGACCCTGAGATCATGACCTGAGCTGAAGGCAGAGGCTTAACCCACTGTGCCACCCAGGTGCCCCAGGTGTTTTTATTTTTTAAATTATTATCATGTTATTTTATGAATGTAAGTGGAAATAATCAACATCTCCATTTTCTGGACAATAGGTATGTGTAGTTAAAACAGAGAAATTAACAAGAATGCGAGAAAATGATAAAAATTTAGGATTGTTTGCTGACCAAATAATTAGATTTTGAGCTTGGTCCCCCTTCCTTTTTTTGATAGCGAACACCATATCAAAATAATTCTCAGAATCTGATGTTACTCCTTTAGTCTGTGAAATCTGTTCTTTCTCAAAACATTGTCATTTTTTTCTTAATCATACTATTGCATTATGTGCCTCTTTTTTACATTTTATTCTATAGTGTACTGTGTGTAGTATATAGTGAATTTATTTCTTCAAATTTGTTTTTATACTAGACCATTGCCTACAAGGAGCCATTTGTTTATGTAATACTTGTACAATTCATATCATACAGTAAGTTCTAAATAATTATTTAATGTGAATGTAAAATATCATTATATTTACTGATATGTGTACACATATGTATTTTATATATGTAATATATATTTTATACATGTATATATACATGTGTGTATATACTAAAAATAAGAGTTCAGAGGTTGCAATATCCTTTAAATAGTATCAGTCCTAACATCTCATTGAAACTGCTAACATCACATTTTTGTAAGTCATTATCATTTCTAACATAAATCTCTTTCATTATGATCTTTTTTAAAATTTGGTTTTAGTTAACTAGAGTGTGGAAGCTAAACCTGACTGGAAAGAAAATATTTTATGGAGATATAAATGACAAGATATTTTATACATAGTTGAAAACATTTAGAAAACTGAATTGTTTCTAATGTTTTTTTCAATTTTTTAAATATACATTAGATTGTACCAGAAGTTCATTTAATACCAGAAGTTCCTTTATGTCAAAAATAACAGACTATGTATAGTCCAAGCTAATTGATGGTTTCACTTTTTCTCCTGCACTAAAAAAATGATATGAGACTTTTGAAAATTTTTTCAGGTATAAAAGGAGATAATGTTGTACATGAGATAGAGTAACTTAGGCGTCTTTCTCTTTTCATAGTTCATCGTTCCATATATTCCACATAGTAGGCTTAAAATCAACTCTGGAGGGGTACCTGGGTGGCTCAATGGGTTAAAGCCTCTGCTTTCAGCTCAGGTCATGATCCCAGGGTCCTGGGATGGAGCCCCGCATTGGCTCTCTGCTCAGCAGGGAGCCTGCTTCCCCGCCTCTCTCTGCTGCCTCTCTGCCTACTTGTGATCTCTGTCTGTCAAATAAATAAATAAAATCTTTTTAAAAAATAAAATAAAATCACTTCTGGATTGTATCTGAACCAGTAACATCATAATATATATTACAGGAGTACTGGCTGACGCCTAGACATCAGAAAATTAGCTAACATTTTGTTGATCAAGTAGACATCAAGCTTAAAAAACTGACAATCAATTAACAACTGCATTCATGTACAAGATGAAAGATGCTATAAACATCTTATTTGCTAGGAAACAGAGTTGGATTGTGTTGGATTCATTCAATTAAATATTAAGTAGAAAGAGGTGTAAGCATAATTTCCTTTGCAGACCTTGCTCCAGTAGTCGTGTTGGTGCCAAAAGAAAAAAAAAAAAGTGACAAGAGAAACTAAGGAACCCTGGCAATGACATCTTGAGGTGGTGCATCTGCTCAGAATTTTCAAACATCCAAATTCTTGTTATATGAGAGAAATATAAAAATATCCTCTATTTTAGCCATTATTATGAGGGTTTATTATTACACATAATAATAAAATTCCTGAGGTGGTATATATATATGAATGTGTGGGTGACTTATGCATAAAATGTTACATGTATATATGCAGACATATCAATATATAACTATAAGAACATGAAAAATATATAAAAACGATGTATTTTCAGTTTGTGGCACCGATTACTTTGGAATGGTCAAGGAATGATATCAAATGGAAAGAACTTCATAGTGGACCTGATATATGACGCAAATATTTAAGAAGGTTATAACCAAGTAGTAATGGGAGGTCAGGCTGAGCAAATATTAGCAAACATATCGAGCAGTGGAGCAGATGGCAAAGATGTAAGATAGATTTTCCAGTGGCTGAAGGAAGTCCAAAACCAATGGAATAGGTCATCATGTTGCCACCATGTATACCGAAACAAGACAGAAGGTTTCTAAAGCTCACTCGCTTCGTAAGTTTCTTCAAATATTGCCATGGTGATCAACATTTTCAAATAAGACCCAAAGGAGAATGCCATCTTCCTGTAGTTTTACAAGCTCATCTCCCTACACCCAGGATAAGTTCCTGAAAATTACCAATATTCATGGAAGTGTTAAGCTCTTGAGAATTTATATTGGCTCTAAGTGGGGCATTTTTTTGTTTAATAAAATGTTATTCTAACTTGTAAAAGGGATAGAGAAATGAAGGAAAGAAGGGAAGGAAGGAAACAGAAAAGAGAGGAATAAAGGAAGGAAGATTGTGAAGTTGTCATTTGGCTGAAAAACATTTAAAAATAATTTAGTTACTATGATTTGGAATAAAGATACTTTCAGCTTGAATGTTCAATTTAGCCTTAATAAATGCAGATACTCCACAACGCTCCTTGCCCCAGTGTAGTTCTACCAATTTAAAAATCATAAATGCCAAGGATACTATTAAATGCATTGACTTTCATCTTTACTTACAATTCTATGAATAGCCTTTAAAATTGACAAATAAATAGGGATAAAGTTGCCTCCTACAAGAAAATGCACAGAGAAAATGGAAAAGCCAATAGAATACTGAAAACAGCTTTTATAACATCTCAGTCACCCTGCAGTGTTACTTACCCTTAGAACATTTGCTAATTCACATAAATTATCTTTGAAATATTCCAACTGTTGAAATAAAATGAAAATAGCTACTAGCTTTATTTGCATGGCAACCCAAACTAGCTCGGGTTTCTCTGAACATGGAAAATAACAACAGAAAAAACTGTTGATAGCGTAACATATCTGATAGCAAAAACTCCTACTAGCATCTCAATCTTTGCACTCCATTCAGAGTAGATTTGCATCTTTGTATACAAAAGTCTTTTATGCACAAAGTTTCAAGTAAGTGAGATGCACATTTTATGAACTTTTTAATGTCACTAATTTGGACATCGGTGACCATAGTATAGAAGCTTAGGGACATTGAGTTGTGAATTAAGGCAAAGTTTACACATAATATTTTATGGACATTTTCTACTCTTCATTTTTGAAGAGGAACATGATATTTACGTTGTGTTTGGAAATAAGATCATTCAGGTACTTCACACAGTTTATTCTACTTGCATATGCTTCACATTTGTTCTTAGGGGGGTTGTTGCTCCTTTGATGAGGATTGCTTGAAGTATAGTTGAAGTCATGTTAAACTTGAAAAATACATTTTATAACCAATAGGCTTCATTATTTATCATGACTGCTGAACAAAGTGATCAGCTGTCTTTAATAACCAATACCTTTGGCACATTGTGAAATGCTATGTATTGCTTTGTGTTCCTTCCATCACCCCTGGGACTGAAGAGTTCCATTTATTAGGTATAGTAGTTGAGCCTCTGGATGATGCAGATTCTTCCTGTACATCTTAGACAACATTTTACTTTTTTCTTTTCTTCTTTTTTTTTTTTTTTTTAGATTTATTTATTTATCTGAGAAGCGAGGAGGGGCACAAGTAGAGGGAAAGAAAATCCCAAGTGGATTCCCAGCTGAGTGCAGAGCCTAACAGGGGCTGGAATTCAGCACCCTGAGATCATGACCTGGGCTGAAGTTAAGAGTCCATTGCTGAACCGACTTGAGCCATCCAGGCACACCGATTTTACTTTATTTTCTGTTTGGAAATTCCTTTTATGTTGATCATAAGGAAGACATGATTTAATCATTTGGAACTTAATTGTTCAGCTTGATGCAAGATGATATTTAGTGAACTCATAGATGGTAATATGCAACTATTCAAGGTACTCATGTGACATACCTCAGAGATATCCAGAGAGTTACTGTTGTGAATAGAAAGAACGGTGAGCTCATTGGGTCCTATTGCTAATTATACAGTGTTTTTAAACCAACAAAGCCTTTCTTTCCATATCTGTAAATGGGTACTGTAATTCTGGCTATAATTTACAGGTTTGCTATGAATAATAATTTGGGTAATATATGTAAAAATTTCTGATATTTAAAAGTGCTTTATACATTCCAGCAATGATCTTTATTAATGTTTTCATTTGTACTCATACTCATGACATTTTTGGACATTAGTTTGACATTGGTCATTCTTTCTCTCATACAGCCTTCCATATGTTTTAATAATATCCACAATCTTAGCTATTAATAATCAATCAATCACTGCACTTTATGCTACGTATCAAGATTTAGGGATGTCTAAATCAGCATAGTAGAGTTAATGGAAATCTTTTTTGACTTAAGAATTTTTTGCTGTTGTTACAATTGTTACTGAAAGCCAAACTGTACATGCAATGTGGTCCATGAACTAAAACATGATTTTCTGTCATTTTTATGAATCCAGGATGAGAATCATATGCAATCATATGTGAAAATTTTGTAGTGAGAATAAAAGTCTGTTATTAATTAAGGCAGTAATACTGAGTTACTTCTTTCTTGAAGGGATAAAAAATTGAGTTACTTAATTCAAGTCATGTATTTATTGATCATATACTATGTAATGTATTCTGGTATTACTTGCAAAATTTTAAGCTCTATGAGGCCCACTGTGCTAATTTGTGTGTATGAAAGTAAGTCCTGTTTCAGATATGTTCTTATCATCTTATCTATGCATATCATAATGTTTTATTTTAGTATTCTCACTCTTTTAAAATGCTGATATCAGTGAAAAAAGATTTAAACTTTTGACTACTTCTAAGTAACAAGGTAGCCACAGATGCTGGTAGAAGATGTATAACTTCTGGGTAGGGAGACCAGAACTCTATTACATACAGCACCAAAGCTGCAGGAATGTTCTGGCTGCACTCATTCCTTTTGCTCCACAAGTCTGCAAATGTAAAACAGAGGGGTCCACTGAACACTGCACATGGAAGACTTTGCTTCACAACAGAGAAACTCTAAGTGCATGGAACCAGAATCTTTTAAGTTAGGCTGCTTAGCAAACCTGCCCTTTAGCCCAAAAGGAGACACTATTTCTACCTTCCAAGGGTCTTTGCCAGGTTAATATCCTTGAAAAGATAGTCCAGAACAAAGAGCAATCAGTGTTTCTGCTCACAAGCCCTGAAAGCACATGAGAGACTGGAGAATTGTTTCCCAACACTTTATACCCCAAATTACAAAATAACCAGCATAGGGGCGCCTGGGTGGCTCAGTGGGTTGAGCCGCTGCCTTCGGCTCAGGTCATGATCTCGGAGTCTTGGGATCGAGCCCCGCGTCGGGCTCTCTGCTCAGCAGGGAGCCTGCTTCCTCCTCTCTCTCTGCCTGCCTCTCTGCCTGCTTGTGATCTCTCTATCAAATAAATCAATAAAATCTTTAAAAAAAAAATAACCAGCATAATATTATCTGAATTTGAGCTATGTTTCTGTTTGGATATATTAATATGTGCTGTTCTATTAGGCAATCCCAAAATTCTCATTTAAATTACTCTGTCCAAGAGGAGTTTATAGAGGGCTCCATCTTGACACATGCTTTAGGAAGAGTGGAAAGCAAGTCACATACTCAGGAAGAGAGGAAAGCAAGTCACTTACTGGCTCGTAACGCTTCGGGTTGGAATTGACATATAATACTTTCACACACATTTCATTTGCCATGGCAAATTACACAGTTGCATTTTAACTTCCTGTGGTAGGAAGATACCATCTTTACCATGTATGTGGAAGATGGCCAGTGCTAATGACAAGTCTACATGTGCATGTAAGGAAGAGAGAATTCCTGTATTTGTAACCAGACCCAGTGACTATCAACAAGTGTTTTCAGTTGTATGATGTAGATGGTGCTGCTGCTTTCATACATAATCAATAGAAGAGGAGAAATAAAAGGTAGTTTCTGTTTGGGAGCAAAGACTCTTTTCTTTGAGAATGAGAAAATTCTGACTTCCTTGTCAATTACTTGCTCTTTCCTTAGTGCTGAAGAACCAAAACTACCCACCACACTAATGTGTAAATACTCCAAAATAGTCAGCTCTCCAGAATAAATATATCCTAGGAAAAGTCATTCTATTATCATTCAGCCATGGTAACATATCCCAGTTTGGTTTTACTCTACCGCTCTACTCGCTCTCCTGCCTAATCTTTCATTCCATCTACCTTGAAGAAGTCTTTGGAAATAGTATTAGAAACTATAGCACCATTTTGAATTCCAGACATCAATTTGCAAAGGCATTAGATAAGCAGAGGTCTTGCCTTTGTTATCAGATTATAATATAATGAAATATTTGAACTACTTTTTCTTAAAAATAAAAACAGGTAAAATAGAATAAAAATGAAGAATTGAAAAACATAATGATCATTACTAATCTGATGAGATAACTCAGATACAACATTTTTGAAGTTGAAAAAATTTCTGAATTGCTAATACAATAAAGAGAGCAGAAGTTATACCTATCTGTGACAGAATAAAATGTCCTTGAGATATTAAGTACATAAATGAAGAACATGCATTTTTCCTTGATAAATTATAGGATTTTGTATATTAAAACTGTCATTAATACTTTCTTTAAGTTTTAGGCAAACCCTGGCTTACATATAAAATAAAATCATTACACAAATTATCCAGTATATTTTTTAGTGAGAAATAGTTTTTTTTTTAAATTATTGACTATTGGAAGAATAATAAATTCCTTAGTATTAATGCATTTTAAATGAGGAAGCAATAGTGAAAAATGAACACATGTTACTTTCTCACTGAGTATACCAAGGAATCATAACCTCCATAGAAAGTAGAGATATTTATAAGCACATTAAAATCATTAAAGAATAACTCAACTTCTATGAAGTTATAACAAATGCTATTACTCTAAAGCAAGCATTGGTAGCCATATTGTCTGTCCTAGGCCTCTTCTTACTTATCCTTTCTTCTTGCCCTTCTTCCTTGCCTCATACTATTTTCAGTTCCATGCTTTTTCTTTCCCTTCCTCCCTGTCTCCCTGTCTCCCTGCCTGCCTCTCTCCCTCCCTCCTCCTTCTTTTTTCCTTCCTTTTCTTTCTGCATGATCTTAACTTTATCTGCTATCAGAGCACTTCTGCCATATTAGTTTTCTATCATTGCTCAAGCAACTATCGCAGATTTAATTGCTTAAAACAATAAAAATCATCTCACAGTTCTAGAGGTCAGATATGAAACACTTTTCACAGGGCTAAAATCAAGGTGTTAGTAGGACTGTATTGATTCTAGAGGCTCTACATAAGAATTGTCTCCTTGCATTTCCTGGCTTCTAGAGATTACCCACAGTCATTGGTTTATGGGCACCAGCCAGTAATTACTTTACTCCAACCTCTGCTTCTAGTTATCCCACCTTCTTCTCTGATTCTAATTCTCTTGCATTCTTGTTCACTTGTAAGGACTCTTGTGATTTCACTGGGTCTACTTGGAAAATATAAAATAATCTTTACCTTTTAATATTTTAAACTAATCATATCTCCATAATTCCTTTTATTATATATATAGATTGTGGGAATTAAGGAACAGATATCTTTGGGAAGCCATTATTCTACATACCATATCTGACAAAGTGCCTGTATTAGTCTGAGTTCTCCAGAAAAATGGAGTCCGCAGGGTGTGTGTGTGTGTGTGTGTGTGTGTGTAGATCTTACGGAATTGACTCATGCTATTGTAGAGGCTTGGTGAGCCCAAAATCTGCAGGATAGGCTTACAGGCTGCCGATCCAGATAAGAGTTACAGTTCAAGCCCAAGGGCACTCTGCTGACAGAATGCCTTCTTTTTCAGAGGAGGCCAGTCTTCATTCTCTTAAGGCCTTCAACTGATTTGGATGAGATCTACCAGTCTTATGGAGGGTAATTTGTTTACTCAAAGTCCACCAATTTAAATGTAAATCTCATCCAAGAACAGCTTCACAGAACATCTAGGAAAATGTTTGACCAAATATCTGGCCCTGTGGTTCAGCCAAATTGACACATAAAATTCACCATCATAGTACCTTTCTCCAGTGGTTATTTCTGAATATCCCTAAGGTATGCCATACATATATATGCAAAGTAAGTCTTTTAGGTTACCACATGCAGGCTTACCACCATTATCTCCTTCTATGCTAACACTTACAGGAGAAGTAGGCTGGCAGCCTGTGGCTGACACATAGATAAGCCATTGCTCTGGAATGAAATTATCTCTCATTGGGTCTTACTGCTATTGATGGACCAAAGTCTGTGAGGCGATCCCAAGTCATGGTGTTTTCCTGAGTACTTTCAGCACTGAATCTGCATTGTGTTATTTACACAAGAAGGGACAAACCTTTATTCTCTCGTTTACAGACATGTATCAAAGTAGTTGATGTCACAATATCTTATAGAGTGTTAATTGAAAAACAGCCATTTCATTTTTCCCTTGTGCCTCTCTTTCCCTAAAAGGACTAAGATAGAAGACCATGGGTGGTTAGGCTCAAAGACAAATATGAGTGATGAACATCATGCTGTACTCGGAATTGCTTCTCTTGGCTGATAATGAAAGCTTTTTTACTAAGCCAAGCTTGACTGCCTGACTTCTCCTTGATGATGAGCACTCTCCCAGGATGCTTCTCAGGGGATTATTATAATAGAGTTCTGGAACAGGCTGCTAGACACATAGAGACATGTCTGAATCTCACATATGGACAGCGTACTGACTGAAGCTATGATATCTCCCTCCTCTCAGCTCCTCCTAGGCTTCCAAAAACTGATTTTCTGTTCTCTGACAGACCTTTCCAAAATGTAAGATAAACAGTTTTTTAATGATAGTGTTTTATAAAAATAAGAGTGATTCTATTGTTATGGCTTGGTAATACAGAAGAGCAAATGTAGATGCAGAGATGTGAAATACATGTATCCTTAGAATTAAAAAAGAAAAGTGGGCATTGGGCTGCCTTGTCATCTTAAGCAGTAGGTCAGGATGGAAAACAAAGATCTGTTTATTTTATGGCTGTCATTTCTGATTCTTCATTATACTTATTGTCGAGTTCCTGAAAAGGAAATTTTTTTAAAAAGGGGGGGGCAGGAGGGGATGATGACAGTTGTTTAGCTATAGCTAACTTTGAATAAAGAAAAACACTCAAAGAAGTGAGTTTGGAAATGTGGGGGGGGAATGACTTCTAAGTATAGGGGTGCCTGGGTGTCTCAGTCAGTTAAATATCCAACTCTTGATTTTGGCTCGGGTTGTGATCTCAGGATCGTTAGATGAGCCTCACATTGGGCTCCAAGCTTAGTGGGGAGTCTGCTTGAGATTCTCTCTCTCTCCTTCTACCTCTGCTCCCCCCAGACTCTCTCTTTCTCTCTCAAATAAGTAAATAAAATATTTTTTTCTTTTTTTAAAGGAAGGGGAGTATATAAAGGTCTTGGGTGAAGAAATGATAACTTTTTTAAAGATTTTATTTATTTATTTGACAAAGAGAGAGGAAGAGAGGGAACACAAGCAGCGAGAGCAGGAGACAGAGAAGCAGGTTCCCTGCTGAGCAGGGAGCCTAATGTGGGGCTGGATCCCAGGACCCTGTGATGAGGACCTGAGCAAAGGCAGAAGCTTAATGACTGAGCCACCCAGGCATCCCAAGAAGTGATGACTTTGATATCAAGGGACCCATGTGAGGTTGCTGACATTTGTCTCTGTGAAAGTACACCTATAGGAAGCACTGTATGCCACCAATAATTATTTGTCAGCTGGAAGTATTTCAGACTTGCTGCTTGCAACCAATTCGTAGTAAAATAATGAAATGTTTCTTAGATAGTCTAGGCATTTGTGAAATTAAACTGTTTTTCAGTTGATTATTTTAAAAACACTGAAGAATAGAGAGCAATGATCTAAAAAGACTTTCTTAGTATGTATGTCCATGCCTCTCACTTAATGATTTGACATTATTGATAAATTGCCTCATTGATAAACTGCTCCATTTTATTAATCTTGAATTTGGCAAATAAGAAGATGTAATTGCTGCAAGCACTTTCATTTGCCATAATTTTCTCAAAGACTCATCTTCCTATATCCTCAGAAATACCTAATTATCTCTTATTTAATTTGAGCACATGCAGAATATAAATGGAATAAATTACTACTCATTGAAACTCAAATATTTCCAATTATTAATTTGATAAAATATGAAGAGTTTTTAAAAATTGTTTTACGTAAGCACAGGAATGTATGAATCTAGGACCCACAATTTGTAAATCATATTACCAACATTAAGCCATTGATTCATTGCAAGCCTCCTTTAGGTGACAAGTTAGAGTATTGCATAGGTGACTAAACAAAGCTTATTCTCTCTAGGATTACCAAAGAAGGTAGAATTTATTTGCTGAACTGCCTGATCTTTATATAATGAAAGAAAACTATATAATGAAGAAAACTTCATGTGGGTGCAAGAAAACAATCTGTTATGTGTTACAATGGATAAACAATGTGAAGATGGACCATTGTACATATCTACCTATATCAGAGAGGTGAACTTGTAAAAGGATCATGATCTCAGAGCACCTGGTTGGCTCCATTGGTTTAAATGTTTGCCTTCGGCTCAGGTCACAGGTCACGGTCCCAGTGTCCTGGGATTGAACCCCACATCGGGCTCCTTGCTCAGTGGGGAGCCTGCTTCTCCCTCTTCCTCTGCCTACCGCTCCCCCTGCTTGTACTTGCTCCCTGTCTCTCTTTCTGTCAAATATATAAATAAAATCATGATCTCAAGAGTAAAACAATCTGGGTTCAAGATGTGCTTTGCCGTATCCTGAATAAATTCCTTCCTTTCTCAGAGGCTCATTCTGATTTTAAAATGTTGATAATAATAGCGTTTTCTTTCTTGATGACGTCTGTATTAATCTGCTTAGATTGTTATAACAGAATAGTGCAGAGTGGGTGACTTAAACACAGAAGTTTATTTTTTCACAATTCTAGAGGCTGTCCAAGATCAAGGGGTCCACTGATTTGGTTTCTGGTGAAACCTGTCTTCGATTGCAGATGACCACCTTCTCGCTCGCTGTACTCTCACATGACCTTTCCTTTGTGCACGTGGATTTCTGGTTTGTCTTCCACTTCTTATATGAACACAAGCCTATTGGATTAGGGTCCCACCCCCTATGGCCTCATTAAACTTGGCCCTACCCACCCTTTTTTTTTTACCCCCAGACTATTTTTATTGTTCATTAAGAATACCAATTAGACACCATCCTTGATTTTAAATCACTTTATGCAAATGTTGCCTACACATGTAAGTTTATTAATAAACAATATGTGTTTCATTTTCAGTTACATTAATATTTTACACCTAAAATTGCTGTTATAGCAAGTTTACTGAAAAGACTTTCTGGCTAGAATTTAAATGAAAGAACAAAGAAAGTCATTTAGCATATTGACTTTAGAAAGCTTCAGAAAGGATTAAATTTTTAGACTACATATGGAAAGTGTGGAAAACAAGTTCTGTGTCTGGAACAACATCTCCTAATCACTGGTGTATTTTACTTCAAAACTGCCAAGGTAATGGTTTCTATTTATTCATAAAAAAAAAAGCAAATTTTATACCATGCTCACACCAATAAAATAATGATATTTGCATAAAAATTAACATTTAAGAGAGTTCTGAAACAATACATTGGATAAGGTCAATAATATTTTCATCAATTTTTAAGATAATGCACTAAAGTCTCAAAAATTTAATCTTATATAAGTCCTCCAAATAACTAGTTCATTTTGGGGAATTATTATCAATTAAAAAAATGTAACATATTGATAATGCCACCTTGTACTTGTATAGTTCTCCAAAATGTCAGTATTTATGCCTGATCACTGATTTTGTAGCAAAGAATGAGCATCTGCATAAAGATAAAGATATATATATATATATATATACACACACACACACACACACACAGATATCTATATATACGTATCTATATATATGGACCATGGCCTCTAGAAGTTTGCAGTTGTATATTTCATCTTAAATGTGTCATTTGTTGATCCAATTCAGACCAAGCCTGTAATCCTTAGTTTCTTAGATCCCTTTAACACTTTTCTATGTGTCTTCTATTGCAAAATATGGTGGGAGGTAGAAACAAATAACTATAAAAGCAATTTGATAAGCTTTTTTAAAAAGATTTTATTTATTTATTTGACAGACAAAGATCACAAGGAGGCAGAGAGGCAGGTAGAGAGGGAGAAGGGGAAGCAGGCTCCCTGCTGAGCAGAGAGCCCGATGTGGGGCTGGATCCCAGGACCCTGGGGTCATGACCCGAGCTGAAGGCAGAGGCTTTAACCCACTGAGCCACCCTGGTGCCCCTGATAAGCCTTTAAAACTTCCAACTTGTTTTATGTATTTCTTAATTAAGAAATGATATTATCAAACATGATATTTGGTAAAAACGATATTTGATATTCAGGTTCCATGAGAAACATCAATGAGTATCAGTATATTAG
This sequence comes from Lontra canadensis, assembly GCF_010015895.1. NCBI lineage: Eukaryota > Metazoa > Chordata > Mammalia > Carnivora > Mustelidae > Lontra > Lontra canadensis. The sequence continues at coordinate 40,256,337 of NW_022630995.1, read as the reverse complement.
TCAGTGTTCTTCAGAGAAAAAGGACCTATAAGAGATATATATTTTTTCTCTCATAGGCTCATCTTTTTATATCCTCAGAAATACCTAATTATCTTTTATTTATTATGAGCACATGCAGAATATAAATGGATAGAGAGAGAAAGCAAGAGCACCTGAGAGTGCTTTATGCTTTATTATAAGAATTGGCTCACATAGTTAGGGAGGGCAAGAAGTTTCACAGTCTACCATTTGTAAGCTGGAGAACCAGGAAAGCTGGTGATAGAAGTCGTGAGTTCAAAGGCCTGAGAAACAGGGGACTGATTATATAAGTCCCAGAGTAGGAAGGCCTGAGAACCACTTGCTCTTCTGTCTGAGAGCAGCTCAAGAAAAGAGAAAATTTGTCCTTCTTTTGCCTTTTTTGTTCTATTCAGACTCCCAAAGGATTGGTTGATGCTCACTGACATTAGTGAGGGTAAGTCCCTTTACTCTGTTTATTGAGCCAAATGCTAATCTCTTCCAGAAATACCCTCACATATCCCAGAAATATTATTTTACCAGCTCTCTGAACATCCTTTAGGCAATCATGTTGATACCTGAATTAATCATCATACTCAGCTAATTGAAGATTTTACAACTGAGTGGAACTTAGAGATCTTTTATTAGGCCAACACATTATAATAGTAAATGTGTGTGATTGTGCTAGACAGTGGTTTAAGTGCTTTACATGTTTTCTTAACGTGCTGAGAGATGTATGCTGTTCCTAGTCAAGGACACCCAGCTATTAATTTTGGAGCTTGGATCCTCAGTGAATGAGTGGGTCTCTACAATGGGAAGTCTTGATCATGGTGTTTCACTGACTAGACTATTGTGTTATAGTTATGTACATGCTCTAGGCAAAGGGCTCTTCTAGGTATTGTAGTAGATGAAAAATGAACAAGCTTTAGCCCCTCTTCACAAGATATGGCTTGTAAGTATTTAATTATAGTACCAGACAAAAGGATTCAACACTGATCATGGTTCCTATTGCTTTGGAGACTTAGAAGAAAATTTCTGATTAGAAGATAGGAAATGTTTACATGAGAAAATTGTATACTAGCTGGTTCTTGAAAAATGTATTGGATTTCATGGTTGACTTGGTTATTTCTTCCAATTTATCACTTTCTTCTTTATAATAGAATTGTATATCCACATCTTTAAATATATGACTTGGCAATATCTACCTTTATAGTCTAGAGTACATGCAGTATATCAACCTATCCCAGTGACATTGGGCTTGGTTACATGTTTCATTTTGGCCAGTGGAATGCTTGTTAATATTGTATGAAGTAGTGTGATTATTTTAGCCTCTTGGACTTCTGCTGCCTCATTAGTTACTGATCCCCAAAAGAAAAGTGGGCCAGTTCTGAACCCAGCCTGTAGCCTGGTACCAAATCCAGCTGAAATACAAATAGTGTGTTTCTTGCATGAACCTACTGAGAATTTGAAGTTGATGTTATGCAGCAAAAGTTAAGTAACAGATATTTTAACAGATAAAGTGGTAAGAAAGAGGCAGAGACTCTAGGCTGAAGGGTATAATACAATCAAAGATACAGAGTTCCCTAAGAGATAGAATAAACTTTGAAAGCAGTATCAAAAGACTGAGATGAAATTTTCTTAGAAAGTAGAAGAGTTGGTGAAGTTGCATTATTCCATCCAGTGTGAGATTCATCAAGATTCAGTGTCATTTCCTTTGTAACTCTGTATCTCTAAAATCTAGAGAAGTGCCTCTAACAAAATAAGCATTTGAAAAATATTTGTTGATAGACTGAATGACCTTTACGCAATTAAGGATTTTTTTTTTCCTTACTAAAATCTGGAGACTGTTAAATGTTTTTCAAAAGAAGAATTTCATAAATCATATTAGGTTAGTGGGGTTTTTTTGAAGGGAAGAAGATGGGCATAAAGGGGGTGTTCAGTGCCTTGTAATACTTATTTTTTCATGTGGAAGGACCTCTAATAGAGTAACACTTCCTGGACTAACTCATTTCTCAACAGGAAAAATGGGTTAGAGTGGTAAGAATTTGAAGGTAAATGAACTGACTAGGACTCTTCTTTGTCTAAAGTGGAACCAAGCATTATAAATAAGCAGGACCAATCAGAATTGTTTTATGACATTTATTAAACTATTTTGAGTGAGAATCTTCTTTGAGATTTTTGTTATTCATTTGATATGTTCCTTGTGTTGCTATTAACATCTTTACTGGTACCTGAGGAAAGTCTGCCTATGAATTATGTTAACAAAGAGAAAAGCATGAATGCAAAGGAAGAATCTTGGTGTCTGGGTGTCTGGATCAGACTGTCTAGTATTTTCTGTTGCATTAATTTATGCCTTTTGGGAAAAAGTTTTTTTTTTTCCATGCTTGGAGTTGGATTTCAATTAGTTTGCATTTGCTTTCTTATTTTTTAAAGATTTTATTTATTTGACAGAGAAAGACACACAGTGAGAGAGGAAACATGAGCATGGGGAGTGGGAGAGGAAGAAGGAGGATTCCCCTGACCAAGTAGGGAGCTCAATGCAGGGCTGGATTCCAGGACACTGAGATCATGACCTGATCAGAAGGCAGACACTCAACGACTGAGCCACACAGATGTCCCTGCATTTGATTTCCTATAACTTGTAGTTGAAATAATTGTGATTAATATATAACATGAGGTGCAGAGTGCAAGTGGGAGGGAGGAGAATGGGAGAGGTAAAAGTAGGGAACTAAAAGAGTAAGGGATAATTTATTGGATATGAGGGAAAAGAAACATGCAAGAGTTAAAGATGATTCTTGAGCTTCAGTTGTGGAGAGGAGGATGGTGACACTATCAAACTAAGGAAACAAAAAATAAGAGTACCTTTACTTTGTTTAATATTGTCTGTGATGGATTTGAGGAATCAGTTGGATAGTTATGAAATGATGACCAGAAGGTAGTTAAAATTTGTGATTATAGTTTAAATGAGAGGTTTTACTGTGGCAATATGTATTTATAAGTAATCAGCACAGTGATAGGGGAATTTATAAAAGATGATCATTTAAGAAGAGTTTATCCCAGAAAGGGTCTATGACTGTACTGGGGAAATATTTGTACTTAGGGGTGGGTGGGGAAAAAATAAATAAAATAAATAAATAAAAATTTAAAAAAAAAAAGGAAAGGTTTGATGGAGACAGTAGGGATTCTTGAGAGATACAAAAAAGAACCCAAGGGAAGGAACTTAGCATCTACTGAGGACTGAAAATAATGTTTTCAAGCATTTTCCACATTATCACATTTCATCCTCAAAACCCTGTGAGAAAGACATTACTATCATCATTTTACTGTTGAATGAACTAAAACTTGGCAAGGTTAAGAAAATTGGCTAAGATCCCAAAGCCAGGAAGGGCAAAGCTGGGATTCAAACACAAGTCTCTCTGACTCCAAAACCCATGCTCTTTCTGCCGCCTCCTGCTGCTTCCCGCACCAAAGGAGTTCACTATAATCAGAGCCAACAAAAATTAACTGCCAGAAAGCGTGCAAGGCCAAATGCGGGGGAAAGCATTAATAGGATACAGACTAATTTGAGATCAACTAGTGCTCCTATTATCTTGCAGATGGGGAAAGGGAAGTTAAATGATTTTCTGATAATCATGCAGTTGGCTAGCATCAGAGCCAGAAAGAGTCCTCAGGTTTCCTGATAGTTAACTGCAGTAACACTGTCCAGCAGCACATTCTGCCTCACGTATGTTCTGTGAATCACACTATATTTGATGATGTCTATAGCCTTAATTGAGTGTGGTAGACTCTTGGGCATATCTGCATCATCTCCTCTCCTAATTAATCTTGAAATTTATTGTAGCTTTTTTTCCCCCTTTGAATTAAGAATATTGCATACAATGATGAATTAAGAATAGGCAGTATAGGGCGCCTGGGTAGCTCAGTGGGTTAAAGCCTCTGCCTTCGGCTTGGGTCATGGTCCTGGGGTTCTGGGATTGGGCCCTGCTTGGGGCTCTCTCCTCAGTGGGGAGTCTGCTTCCTCCTCTCTCTCTCTGCCTGCCTCTCTGCCTACTTGTGATCTCTGTCAAATAAATAAATAAAATCTTAAAAAAAATAGGCAGTACAAGAAAAACATGAATTTCACCAGCAAGTTTAAACAAAATCTTGAATTTGATATTCCAATTTATACTCACCTGACCAACAGCAAGACTTGTTAACTAATATCAAGTGATATAAGTTTTCTCCAGTATTATATGCTATTAGTGCTCAATTTGACCATAGATATGCCACAAATATAATCAGCCTTTCAATGCTAATAGCTCTGAAGATAATTAAAAAAAAAGTATTTGTATAGATGAAGATTCATAATGGTGGTGCAGAGAAATGAGCAGAGATTCCCTTATAGGAGTCTATAAGAGAGAAGTATTAGAAGGCCATTCTGAGTTCTGCGTGATTAAAAAGAACCGGGCATGAGAAGATTCCCAGCAAATGGAACAGCAGGGGGAAAAGACTCCAAGGTGGAATGCTATGATCATATTTGAGTAATAGGACAATTGTCATAAAGATGAGACTTCTCTGGGAGAAAATTTTGGGGAGAAATTGCTTGGGCTTTGTTTTGCTAGCTTATTTTCTTCAGAAAGGGAGCTTGTGTTATTCATAGATACCAGATTAAATGCATTCATACCCTTTCCCACCTTTATCAAGATGATGAAAATGACTCTTCAGCTCTTGCCAGGTGGCATTTTTCCAAGAATAGGATTTTAAGTCCATCATTGCCTATGTTCCTCTGACTTTTCAGCCCATGTCCACATGACCAATATCCACAGATTAGGAAAAATAAATTATGGCCATAAGGATAATTAAGTCATAACATAAAATCTAACTGGTTCTCTTTATTGGCAGATTAGATAGTGAGAAAATGTGCAACCATTCTAGAAATATTCCCTTCCAATTGTCAAGACAATATGCTTAAATCAGTGGGTCTCAAATTTAATGTGAGTTGAGCCCCTTACACAAAACAATTACCATATATCCAAAACAAGCAATTCAATAGGTCAAAGAGGGATCTGAGCATATTTTTAAAAGCTTTTTAGATGACTCTGGCACATCTTAGCGGTTGGTGATTCCTAGTCTATGACATAGAACATATCATTGATTCCCTCTCTTAAAGTCCACTGTATCAATTATCTCTTACAGAACAGTGTTGTGTAAACTGCCCCATATCTGACTGGCTGAAAGTAATAAGCCCTTATTTAGCTCATGAGTCTCAGGGTGAGTGATTTAGGCTGGGCTTATCTGGCAGCTGGGCTCACTCACATGTCTGACAGTTAGCTAATTATCTTCTTAGGCAGTGAGAGTGACTAGGCCTTTTTTTTTTTTCCTTATTATTTCTCTCATTCTCCAGTTGGCTAGCCTGGGAGTGAAGGTAGACAAACAAGAGGATGAACAGAAACATAGAAGTACTTTTTCAAACCTCTGCATTGCATTAAAGGGATGAGAAAAAATTATATAACATTATATGTTTTGCAGTCTCATGGTGACCTCACTTCTGACTGGGCAACATGACTTGATTTGGCTAATGGGATGTTAGCAAATGTAATGCCTCAGAAGATAATCAGCAATTAGGCTAGAACAATTAGGCTACAACAGTACCAGCAGAGGAGTAGAGTGTCAATTCAGATTTCAAATGAATTGGGAGGTAGAAAGACAGGGTGATGAGCCAGGACTGAGAATCCAGAAAGATGAGAAATGAGAAAAGATGACTGAAGAATATTTTCCATCATTTACAATGATCTTATTACTATTATCTCTCTAAACAGCAAAAACAAACCTGCTAGGCTAAATCTGCTTGCTCAGAAATGGGATAACTAGCTAACTGCCTAGCAGAACTCATTGTATCTGTGTAGTTACAAGGTTAAACTCAGGATAGAAGCTGGAGTAACAAAGAAAGCCTAAGAATAAGTATGCGCTACGTTTGCATCTGGTGGAGCTGTGGGTATGGAGGATTTGATCTATCAAATACAGAAATAATCTGTTCTAGCCTAATTGCCATAATTCAAAATTCATATTCTATCATAAAGAGTTGATGCAACATCTTAATATTTAGCATACAAGTGTTCATTGATTTAGAAATTGTCTGACTGCTGAGCATGGAAACCTCCTTTGTGTTTGGAGAGAGCCTCACACTAGAGGAGTATTGGAGTGATACTCAAGAAGAAGCGGATAGAAGACTCCTAGCCAGGCTTTCATCATTGAAAGATACTTGATACACAGGAAGAGTTTAGGTTTCGTTTGGTATGGTGAAGACATTGAGTGCAAGGGTTTTGCTTTTACAGGGGGTATTGGCTTTCCCTGCTATTGGTAGGGATTTGGGGTCCAGCAGAGTTTAAAAACACATATTGTCTAGCTACGTTTCCTCATTTCCATGCCAAGCCTGTATGGGGTCTTGTGTCTTTCTGAGCTCAGTTCTGATGTTTTCCAGTCAATTCTGTGATCAGATCGAAACTAAGAACATGGATTAAAACACTGATTATCTCATCTGAGAATTTAGAAAGCCTCCAAAGTTTTGAAAACTTTTCCTCAGAAGTTCTTTTTTTTTTTTTTTCATTGAGCTCATCACATCTCCCATGATACCCTAAATAGAAATTCTAGAGCCTCAAGACAATTATTTCTACTGCAATCAGAATATCCTGGGTAAAAAGTGAGAACCATATACATCTTTTTCAAGGTAATAATTTACATGTTAAAAGTTAAGAGACCCAGGGCGCCTGGGTGGCTCAGTGGATTAAGCCACTGCCTTACGCTCAGGTCATGGTCTCAGGGTCCTGGGAGTGAGCCCCGGCATCTGCCTCAGCATCCCTGCTGAGCGGAGAGCCTGCTTCCCCCCCCTCTCTGCCTGACTCTCTGCCTACTTGTGATCTCTATCTCTGTCAAATAAATAAATAAAATCTTTAAAAAAAAAAGTTAAGAGACCCATATGTTGAGTTACTATGAATTATTTGCTTTTAAGAAAGATGATCCAATATCTTCTAACAAAGATGTGTTGACATAACTGGGGAAGAAAAATGGGTACAGGATGAGTACACTGCGGGAATTTTTGTTCCCTAGACTTCATCTGAGGAGTATAGTTGATATACAAATTTTACCTTATTTTTTTAACAGGAAAACTATTTTCACATTCCTAGAATGTTATGCAAGTCATTATCCCTAATGACAAAACCAGCTGCTGTGTTCAACTATATTTCTCTGTATGAAAACTTGATGATTAATGTGACTGATGTAATGGTACAAGCACCACTTACCTATTTTTAAGTTAAAGAACTGAATTCCCTATTCCAGTGCATTGGGATTATAATATTTTCACATTAGCTTGCACAGTTCAGTGTTTCTATCCAGAGGATTTCTTTAGAGATATCTGATTAACTGTATTATCCTACCTAAGCTTAAGCAATTTTTTTATTAGCTGTTTCTTTTTAACAGCACCCAAGAGTGTCGGAAATTATTTTTAAGGTTAAAAATGAGTGTGTTTACACACCTTTTCATTGGAGACCTAATTAGCTAGGTAATTTAAATAGCAGGAGTTGAGAGTTCTATAAAATACAAGAGGAATGGCTACCTTATAAACATTTCCACAACAGAAACACTCTTGAAATAGTGCTTGTTTTTATAAATAAACTGTTTCAGGATATGCAGAATTTTTTTTAAAAAAAGGAACTTAGATGCATTTTCTCAAGGATTAAGCAAAAATAACTTTGAAGAAGGGTGAAAAAATAACAGCCTATGACCTTTAGGACATTATTTATTCTGTAATTCAATGCTTTGAGTTATTTCACTTGACACCTCTGAAAGGATTTCTTTAACTCTATTCATCTTATTCATAACATGTCTGAACTTATTCGAGCTAATTTCTCCTTAAGGGTGCAAGAAAATACATGAGGTAAGCTTTCAGGACCAAAAAGACTAAGCATCTGTCCCAAGATATCCTCTACTTATCATCACCAACAAGGAAACAGTGGTTGATATTATGGTTGTTCATATCCTGAAATATAGTGACTGACCTGAATTGGGCAATTTTTAGGTGGTCTTTGATGCTTCATTGAGAAATTCCAGATAATTCATGCTCACATTTTGGGTTCTTAATGCATCCATTCAATAGACATAGCCACGTTGAGGTTAAATCTTCAAATATATTGGAAACTAGGACTTCTCATGCAAAAATAAGAGTAAAAAGGGGCACTTGGGAGGCTCAGTCCTTAAGCATCTGCCTTTAGCTCAGGTCAGGATCCCAGCGTCCTGGGACTGAGCCTCCCATGGAGCCCTGCATGGAGCCCTGCTTCAGCTACCGGCTCAGTGGGGAGCCTGCTTCTTCCTCTCCAGCTCTCTAGTGCTTGTGCTCCCTCTCTCGCTATCTGCTATCTTTCTCTGTCAAATACATACATACATACACACATACATATCTTTAAAAAAAGATAACAATAATTAGGTCCTGAAATGATAATATTCCATGATATTTTGGATTCATGGGCTCCAAAAGAACATTGTTTATGTAACCAAACAATTAGAAACAACAGAGAAATATATACAGAAGTCAGGCAGAGATCAAATATTGTTTTTACTATTGAAAAAGGTATAAGGAGACTATAGCCTGGGACAGCCAAATGGGCTTATTTATTTACCTCTCAGGGAACTTCTCTCCCCAAACTTCCCAAAGGCACAGCCTGTCATGCCAAACTTTCCACAGTTTGGAGAGAGAGAGCCAAATTGTATCTTCTCTGCTGGCTGCCAGGTCATAAAGTGTGGACACAGAAGTTACTGGTCCATATCTGCAAACTGAGTAAATTAGTTTCCCCTCCCAGGGAGAGGAATTCAGAGCTAGTAAGGGCCTGGATTGTTACTCTAATGGAAATTCCTTCACATGGAGACATGAAGCAGGAAGGATAACAAACACCTTTTACAAATGCTGGGTATTTGGTATGAAGTTGTATATAGAATTATTATTTTTTTTTTTTGCCTTTCAACATTGTTTTATATTAATAAAATGAGCCTGAATGGGGGGGGTACCTTTTGCTTGAAACAAAATGCTAGGATAGATATAACATAAGCAGTTATTTAAATAATCATCAGGTTTCAAACACCACTGTGCTAAATTGTATTACACAATAAATAGGGAAGGCCAAATTTAAGGGCAAGAGAGTTCTGCTACCTCAGTGCCCTTTTCATCTTTGGCCTCTAAGAAGATAGGCTGGAAAGTGATTCTTATAATTTAAATTATAGACATGACTTTTTATGGTGTCAGCTGAGGCCATCATCTCATTTTACATAAAACACCAAACAGCTATTGGAAGTTAATGAACTTTCTTTATTAGCGTATCAGGAGCATTTAAACCAGTGATCTAGAGAAAAAGAGCTCCTCATAACTGATCATAAATTTTGGAGTTCCCCATCACCTTGATTAATACTGTCTTCAGGATTTGGAAGAATGATATTCAAATGCATGTGCATATTAGTGGTGTGTGTGTGTGTGATATGTTCCATTATTATTTTTGGATGGGAGCCACATAATATTATTTACTATTCTTATTAACACAAGTTCCTTGTAGTTTTATATACTATACAATGTTATAAAAAACTATATTATCCACATACTACACATTGTTAAAATATAACTATGGGAGGATAGATATAACTATATATTCAAATTATATAAAAACACTTTATATATTAAAATATACCTACTTAAAGGAAGAGTATTTTAAAAGTAAGCATATAAATGTAATCACCACCCTGATCAAGATATATTACTAACATCCAGAAGTCTGTTAAGCTCCATCCCAGTTATTATCCAAAATAGACATTATTTTGAATTTTACCTCCATAGATTATTTTGACTATATTTGAATGCTATATAAATGGAAATAGAAAGTATATAATATTATGTGTCTGCTTTCTTTTGCTCAACAATTTATCTGCCAAATTTATCTATGTCGTTGTGTCTACTAGTAATTCTTCTTTTCTTAAATACGTTGTTCCATTGTGTTAATATTCCACAATACATTTATTTCTTCTAATTTTGATGGACATACACTGGATTTATTTCCAGTTTTTTACTATGAGTATGTGCTTTCGATCAGCTTCTTGTCCAAGTGGTGAATGTATGTACTAATTTTCATTGCATATATGCCTGATTCTGTTGATGAGCATATGTGTTCACTTCTGCTGGTTATATCCTGAGGAGTCATATTGTTAAGTGCTAGGGATCTTAGATTCCATGCTAATAAATCACGTCAAAGAGGACGCCAAAGTAATTTTCCCACATGCAGTGTATGAGAGTTCTAGCCATTTTACCCTCTTGCTAGTGCCTGTTTTTGTCAGTCTTCTTTTTTCATTTTAGTCATTGGGTGGGTACACTGAATCATCTTGTGCTCCCTGAGGTTTTAGTCTACTTATTCATGGTGACAAAAGAGGTGAATATTCTCTTTCATTTATTGCCTACAATAAATTGCCTTCAATTTATTGGTGAAATTTCGTTGAATTGTCTTTTTAAAATTATTTGTATATGAATAATTTTTGGATATATGTTTGGACCTACCAACCCATACTCTTACTGGTTATTCTTTTAATGGTGTTTTTAATGAAGTGGAAGTTACCAGGCCTTTATTTATCATTAATTCTTTGTTTATAAAATTTAATTAATTTTTGTCTTACCAATGTCATGAAGATATTCTTCTATGTTATCTTCTGGGAGCTTTATTAGTATGATCCATCTGGAATATAATTTTGTCATCACTTAGTGTGAGGTAGAATTAAGATTATTTTTTAATCAGAATATACAAATATAAAACCAATCATTAAAATAGAGCTTATATGAATATTTTAGTGACCCTTTTTTATAACTCAGGTGACCTTGTTTGTGTGGGTTTTCTTTACTATTTAATATCTTTTTTCACATATGTGCCTATCTTCATCCCATGCTGATTTAAATATTTTAGTTTTATAATAATTCTTGAAATGTGTTCATGTAAGCTCTCCAACTTTGTTCTTCTTCCTTAAAATTATCTTTGCAATTATGGATTTTCAACGTATTTAAAATTAGCATCTCAATTGTGCACACACACACGGGCACACACACATTTTGTTGGTTTTGACTAAATTTACATTGAATCTACAAATCAATATGCAGAAAATACTATCTTTACAATATTGGTAGAGTTAAATCATTTTATTATGTTATAATCCTTTATATTTTTAGTAATTCATATTACCTTAAAGATTTCTCTCTGTTAGTTTAGTACAATTACACCAACTTATTTTCTGTTACTGTTCATATGCTTCATTTTTTTTTCTTTATTTCAATCTTGCCGAATCCTTATATTTTAGGTCCTTATTATTCTCAGGTATGAAGAATTTTTTTATTCAACCTGACAAATTTATAGAAGAATAAATGTTAAAAATTAGTATTGCAGAGATTTCCACTTCTAACTATACAGGACTGGTTTTATTATAATAATATATTTGACAAAAATGTTTAAAAATCTGGAAAAATACAAGATTATCATTACATGAAAACATTGGCAAGCACTGAATGTATCCAGGAGCTTTTCCAGGATATGAGGCACAAATGTCAATTTTTTGCATGTGTGTATTAAATAAAGAAACTGATCAAAATAGGATTAAAGTTATTTATCCTGGATGCTCTAAATTTCCATTTTTTTAATCCATCTTCATCCTTTTCTGCCTTCTTTGTCTCTGGTTTTCATTGATTATTTTATTTTACATCTAATATTATCTCTTTTTTAATGCATTCTACTTTATTTAGAAACATTTTTTCAATAATTCCAAAAATGTTGATATAATGTGGCTTCTATTCTTCCACAATTCTTTTATGCAACATATGAATGAATACTGCAATTTTAATCTTCTAAACTATTTTGTTGTTAAAATTTCATCTTTTTCATGCCCTTAAAATTACTTATACTTGGTGAGATCTAATCTCTTTTGAACACCTTTAATAAGCTACTGCTTGTTTTTTGCACAGTTGACCCTAGAACAACACAATTCCCTATGAGTCAAAAATCCTTTTATAGCTTTGACTTCCCCAAAACTTAACTACTAATAACCTCCTGTTAACTGGAAGCATATCAACATGCATTTTGTATGTTTTAGGTATTATATACTGTATTCCTATAATAAAATAAGCCAGAGAAAAGATAAATTCCTGGGGAAAAAATACATTTACAGTTCTTTCCTCTAAAAACTTTACACATAAGTGGACCTACACATTTCAAACCCATGTTGTTCAATGGCTGCTATTAGTTATTTACAAATGCTTATTAGACTTCTACTTCTGGAGAAATAAGTATCAAGCATACCTATAAACCATAAACAACTAGAAAGTTGAACAAAATATATAAAATATCTGTTTGTAGGCATTGGGAAACAGAAAGCTCAATAAAGGTTATTATTTTTAAGGATCCTTAAGGAAAGACAAACACAGAAAATGAGTTCAGTATTTACCCAGTGAACTCTCCAAATCAAGGCCCTGGGAAATTGAGCCTTTCAGCTGAGATTCCAAGCACATGATAATTTTTGAGTAAGACTACACTAAACTTAGATTAAGGGTTATTCTAAAATCCATAAAATATCTAAAAACAGAACTAGACAATATTAAGGTGATTAACCAGCAAATTAACTTGTTACCAGAACAAAACTAATAGTCTTTCAACATAGAAAAAATAAATGTGGAAACCCAACAGTGCAGCACTCAATAAGAATTAATAGATACCTGAAGGAGGAAAAGCTGATATTTAATAATTTAAAACCAAAAAAAAGTTAATAAAAACAGACCCAGCATTGATACAGATGATGGAAATGTCAGATCAGAAATTCCACAGGGCTATTTTAAATGTTATTTAAAATTTTTTGATAGGTAGAATTAGCAGATGGCCACCTAGATTCCTAGCTACTGGTGTAAAATCCTGTACAATCCATCCCATTGAGCATGAGTGAGATTTATGAACATTATAAATTTATTCCCTTGGATGGATTATGTTAATGGAAAAATAGAAGGGATTTTACATATGCATTTAAAATTCTTACACAATTTGAACTACTCAAAAAAGAGATTATTCTGTATGGGCACAATCTAATAAATGGAGCCTTTAAAAGATGGCTAACGTATTCCATGAGATCAGAGAGTGAGTGTCCTTCTAGGCTTGAAGAAGAAAACATCCATGTTGTAAACTGCTTATGGAAACATGTATGATGGAACTGTGGGCAATTTCAAGCATTGATTAAGACCTCCACCTAAAAATCCAGTAAGAATTCAGGTTACCTCAGACATAAATTTCAAGGAAATGAATTTTGCCAACAACTGGAATTTGCTTGAAAGCAAAAACTTACCCCAGTCAAACCTCCAGAAGATACTGCTGCCTGGCTAACTCCTTGTATATAGCCTTGTGAAACCCTGAGCAGAGAGGATCTAGATAGCAATGTCCAAACTCCTGACACATGGATACTGCGTGTTTCATGTGTGTGACTTGATTTTTGTTATTTTTTAATAACCTTTATTTTTTAGAGCAGATTTAAGTTCAGGCAAAATTGAGAGAAGGTACAAAGCTTTCCCAGAATTCGGCCCTCACACATGTACAACCTCTCCCATTACCATTAACTCCTTCCAGAGTGGAACATTTGTTAAAATTTATAAAAATTGCACCAATACATTAACAAAAACATCATTATCACACATAGTTTACATTACAGTTCACCCCTGGTGTTGTATACTCCATGGGTTTGAACAAATGTACAATGATAGGCACCTGCATTTATGGTGTCATACAGAGTATTTCATGACCCTAAAAATCCTCTGTGTGTTGCTCATTTTTTCCCTCCCTCTCCCTTACTGGAAGCCACTGATCTTTTTACTATTTCCATAGTTTTCTTTGTGTGTGTGTGTGTGTGTGTGTGTGTGTGTGTGTTTAAGCTGTTAAATTTGTAGTAATTTGTTACACTGTAATAGAAAATTAATACAGATTTAGATGATAAGGTAGATGTAATGCGTGAATACTTGGAAAATGTCAGAAAAAACACTGCAACTATAAAAAGGAACAAAATGTATTCTAGAAATAAAGACATGATATTTGAAGTTGAAAAATTGACTGGATTGGTTATATCAAAAATATCATTTTTTTATCAGTAATATATTTGAAAACAGGAAAGCAGACCTTTTAAGATGAAGCATAGAGAAAAACAAAAGACAAAAATAATTAAAATGGGTGACTATCCCAGTAGAATATCAAACAATCTAATGTAGATGTAACAGGATCCAAACAAATGACAAGAGAGACTAGAGCAGGGAAAAGTTTTCATTAGGCAATGGCCAAAATCCATAAAAGCTTGCAATGAAATTTTTTGAAAACCTCAGACACTCCTAAAACTCCAGCCAAGACACACACACACGCACACACACACTCACTTTATAGCTATGCATATCTTAGCCGAGTTGTTGAAAATTAACAAAATAAAAACCAGCCAATGAAAAATAATGTAGAAAAGATCTTTAAAAACAACCACTAGAAAGAGGACACATTTAAAAACTACATCCACACAAAAACCTGTACATGAATGTTTATAGCAGCTTTGTTCGTAACTGCCAAAACTTGGAAGCAACCAAAGTGTCCCTTAGCAGCTGAATGGATAAATAAACTGTGGTACATCCAAACAACGAAATATTATTAAGTGCTAAAAAGATATGAGCTATCAAGCCATGAAAAGACATGGAAAAATCTTAGATGCACATTACTAAATTAAAGAAGCCAATCTGAAAAGGCTGAGTTCTTTACAATTCCAACTATATGACATTCTGGAAAAGGCAAATTATGGGGATAATAAAAAAGATCAGGGGTTCAGAGGAGGAAAGGGATTAAAGGAGCACAGAGGATTTTTAGAACAGTAAAAATGCTCTGCATGGAACCACGATGGTGGATACATATCCTTATATATTTGTCCAAACCCATAGAATACACAACACTAAGAGTGAAATAAATGGTTAACCATGGACTTTGGGTAATTATGATGCATCAGTGTAGGTTCATCAGTTCTAACCAGTGTACCACTCTAGTGGGGGATGAGGATAATGGAGGTGCCTATGCATGTGTAGGATCAAGATATATATGGAAAATCTTTGTACCTTTCTCTCAATTTTGCTCTAAACCTAAAAAGGCCTGAAAATTGTCCTAATTAGCAAAACAAAATAAAAACACGTTAACAAATAAAAGTATTATTTCTCTTTTTGTAGATAAAAACATTTGTTGGGTATGGGACAGGTTTAGCAAGGGTGAAGAGAAGGTGGTTGGTAGCTTGGGCGAGGATTATGTTATTGAGATAGAATTGATTGGACTGAAGCATTTGAGAGAGAAATTAAAAGACTTGATGATTTTTAAAATATTGTACATAGTATCTGCGAAGAATTAAAAATGAAAGAGAATTTGAATTGGAACTTCTTTGTGCATGGACTTGTGGGAGATGAGGCTGGATAGATGGGGCTGTGTTGGTGGTGAAGATATGGACATACAGCACTTGAGCAAGCAATGGAATTTTTTTAGTCTGAGGAATGTGCAAGTAAACTGAAAACATCTGAAAAGAAAACTCCTGGTGAGTTCTGCATTTAAGAAAGACTGCTTTGAATGTTAACAATATCTAGAGTGGATACTTTTATTTTTTAAAAGATTTATTTATTTATTCATTATTTATTTATTTTTTTTTTTAAAGATTTTTTGAGAGAGAGAGAGAGAGGTCAGGAGAGGCAGAGGGAGAGTCTTAAGCAGACTCCCCACTAAGCGACCCTGAGATCTTGACCTGAGCCAAAATCAAGTTGGACACTTAACCAATTGAGTGACCCAGGTGCCCCTCTGGAGTGGAGTCTAAGGAATTGGCTGGACATGGGAAGAGATTATTGCAGATGTGCAGATAAAAGATAAGACCATAAACCAGGAAGGCCATCCCATCTTCGGTAGCACTTACTGTTTGTATCTAGTCATAGCCTGCCTCTTATTTCCATATAATTGATTTACGTGCATATATCCTATCTCTCCAATGGGTTTATAAGCTCCTTGAGGTTAGAGACGTCAGTTTATATTTCTTTCATATGAGAAAAACACAGACCAACGCATTATTAAATTCTCAATGAACACTGGTTGAATTGAACCAGCTTAGCAGAGCACTGACTTGAAGTATAATAAACTTCAGTTCTAAAGCTTTCAATTATTTACTTATATATTAGGGTCAGAGTTTAAAGTGCTAAAAGAAATGCTGTTTCTTTATTATGATAATTAAAGATTTCTTATTGTGGATCAAAAGCAATCTAGTCACTGAATTTTTAAAATGTGTTGTTAAAAATGTGATTGGATCTCAAAAGTCACAATCACATTTATATTTCATAGTTATTAGAAATGATGATAAAATTCACTTATAAAATGCATTTTTTAACTTTGAAAGTCTTAATTACCTCAAAATATGACTTGTCATCCTTCCTCAATACTTTTAGAATAAATTCTGAATCAAAGGTTTTTCCTAAATACATGACTTAATTGCATTATGTATATATTTTTATGTTCTGTAAGTCTGTATACAAATTGGTCTAAAATACTGTTTTGTAATGAAATATTCAGTAATTGATGAATGATTAAACATTTTTGCATCTCTTCCATTGTATACATTTTGCCTGTAATTAAGCCATATCTTAATGATAAACTCACTTTCAGAGCTCTCAACATTCTGTTTCATAAAGCATATACCTATAAGAAATCTGTTGGATTAATATAAATACATAATCAGATTATAAGAGTAGAAGGAATGTTTTCACATTGACCTCTGAAAAACAAATGAACTAAAATTAAGAAAAATTTACAGGTAAATATTAAAGTAAATCAAAATACTTGGAATCCCCAAAACAATATTTTTGGTAAAAAAAATTACCAGAAGAATTAGAGTTTGTTATCTCATTAAAATTATTTAATATAATATAAAATCATTAAATTCAAAATTTAAAAAATATTGATTATTTTAATGTGGGTGTATTTTATTGAACTTATTTTATCCTACCATTTGTATATAGAATCATTGTATGATTGGGGGGGTGACTTAGTAAAGTCAGTGATTTTACCTCTTCTGTGTCCTAGTGTGTAGGTAAGGATTAATTTGGGGTCTATTCTATTGCCATTTTTTATCTCTCTTATTTTATTTTGTCTTTGAGCAAAGGAATATCAGGTACCAATAGATTAAGTTTCTTTTCTTTATTTGTTTGCATATTTCAGTATTACCTCTGAGGACTCTCTTTCCCCACTAGATTATGTCCCAAATGTTCCCGGGTACATTCCCAGTTACAAAATTAAAAAAAAAAAAAAATTAAAGTTAATTTCTGGGGCACCTGGGTGGCTCAGTCTGTTAAGCATCAGCTTTCAGCTCAGGACATGATCCTGGGATCCTGAGATAGAACCCAGCATTGAGCTCCCTGCTCAGTGGAAAGTGTGTTTCTCTCTTCCCCTCCACTCCTCTCCCCACTCATGCTTGCACTCTCTCAAATAAAAGAGAAAAAAATAATAAAATAAAATATATAAAAATAATAAAAAATAAAAAGTTAATTTCTATTTGATTAGAATCCATTTTAATATTTATGTATTTATTTTCTAGAAAAAATATTGAACTTTTGCCAGGTCTTGATTATTCAGAGTAATAGAGAAATGCCTCAGGATTACTTTAAAGTAATACTAATAGAATTATAAAATCTGATCATGGAATAACATGGTGAGATATGGAAGAAGCAAGGTACATAGTTTTCTGTTTAGCACATGTTATATAATATTTTATATAAAAATATAAAAATGTCTCAGATTTAATTTGTCAGTTCACCTTTTTTATTTCATTACTTTATGATTTCAAGATGGTTACTAGGGTCTCTCAAATATCCACCACCACCCTAAACTCAAAACTGAAGGACAAAGATTCTCAACAAGGTCACAATTTACCTACTAAGTCAATATTTGAATAGTGATTCAGTACTAATTCAAGCTCTGTATGTACATACTTCTGTAAGAAGGAATTTAACTAAATTTGATTGAATGGGAAGTATATGTCAAATTCTTTATAAAACCCTTGTGGGTTAGGATTATTATCTCAGTTTCATAGAGGAAGTAGGTGGGTCATGTATTTTTTTGTCAGTA
Organism: Lontra canadensis; assembly: GCF_010015895.1. Lineage (NCBI taxonomy): Eukaryota > Metazoa > Chordata > Mammalia > Carnivora > Mustelidae > Lontra > Lontra canadensis. Next base: position 40,238,149 of record NW_022630995.1, on the reverse strand, counting down.
TCAGAGTCACATTTCAAAAAGTAGGAAGCCAAAATTTGAAAAAAAATTATTCTGAAACCTTTCATATTTGTAACATGTTGTTCCTCACAATAAAAATCATTGTGATTATTTCTTCTGTAAGCTGTTTGTTTTCAGTTTGGTTGTGGCAGATTGAATCCCATTCATTAAACCTATGTTTATGTATTATCTTCACAGAAAAAAAAATGCATCAAAATAATCCTACAGACTGTTGGATACAATTTCAAGGGGTTCCCAAATTATCTAATATCTTCTGAACCACGCACTCTAGAAAAATCCATCAAAATATGGCTTGTACGTTCTCAAATACACTGATCATATTTCTTAAAGTAGAAACAGGGAAATGTCAAATTATAAAACACATGGAGGAACCTTAAATGGTCATTAGTATGTGAAAAAAGCCAATCTAGGAAGTCTATATACTGTGTTATTCTAATTATAAGACATTATGGAAAAGATAAAACTATCAAGACAATAAAGATCAGTGGTTGCCAGGGTATAAAGGAGAGGGAGGGATGAAGTGAAGTGCAGGTTTTTAAGGAAGTTAAACTATCCTTTATGATGCTATAATGGTGGATATATGTCATTATACATTTATCGAGACCCATAAAATGTATGCTACCTGGAGTGAACCCTAAGGTATAGTATGGATTTTGGATGATATGATGTGACAGTGTAGGTTCACTGATTGTAACGAATGTACCACTCTGGTGTAGGGTGTTGATAAATGGGGGAGACTGTGTGTATGAAGGACAAATGGTATATGGGAGTTCTCTGTTCTTTCCACTCCATTTTGCTGTGAACCTAAAACTATTCTAAAAGATAAGGTCAATTTAAAAGGGAAAAAATAATAAAAACATATAATTTGATGTCTTATTGCTCATTGACAAGAGGACAATCTGCTTACAATTTGAAGTACCCTGGAAAATACCAGTTCCAAACTTTGTATTCAACTTCTTATAGGATAATTCATGGTTAAACTCATCATGAAGGAGCTCATTCCAATGGAATTAGACACAGATATACTTCAACTAGAGAAAATTCAAGGAAATGTGTGTCTATTGAGGTTAAACTAAACAATATAACTCTACGTAAAGTATGGAAGTCAGCACCCTTAAGCAAAGAAACTTCATGTCGTTAACCTGATTGGCATCATATATCATATATGTATTAATTATATGTTAACCTGATGATAAGTAAAGGCTGAACATCAAGTTGACTTTCAACCAAAATGTGCTGTAAAAGAAATAAGGAAATGGAAAGTAGTACCACAATTCAATTTTTTCCTACCAAGAGAAGTGCAGAGGGAGATAATAAAAGGGAAGTAGCTGGTAAAAATAATGACTCTTTATACATAGCTTTTAATCTTCAGTGGAATTTCAGACAAAGGATTTGATTTGATCATTAGTCATCTTGAATAATATTTTAAAGTGATGTTATGTTAATTTTATCTATGATAAAATGAGGGGTCAGAGATACTAAATACTTTATGTCTCAAAGTTGGTAAGATTTAGAAGACATGCCTTCTTTTACCTATGCCCAGATCTGTTCCACTACAAGATTTAGAATGTTAACCTAATAAGCTGTAAGTATACACTGGTTATGGGCTGAACTGTATCCCTTCCAAATTCATATGTTGAAGTCCCAGCTCCCAAAAATTTCAGGATGTAATTATGTTTAGAGATAAAGTCTTTGAAGAAGTGATTAAGTTAAAATGAGTAAGTTTAAAATTGCTAAAGTAAGATTAGGGTGGGGTCCATTCATGTATTCTGTCCATTTTTTAATTGGGTCATTCACTTTGGGAGGGTTGAGTTGTAGAAGTTCTTCGTATATTTGGATACTGACGTTTTATAGGATATGCAATTTGCAAGAAATCTCTCATGCTATACATCACCTTTCAGTTTTGTTGATTGTTTCCTTCACTATGCAGAAGCTTTTTATTTTGATATAACCCCAGCAGTTTATTTTTGCTTTTGTTTCCCTTGCCTCAAGAGATCCATCTAGAAAGAAGTTGCTATAGCCATTGTCAAAGAAGTTACTGCCTGTGTTTTCTAGGATTTTTATGGTTTCAGGTCCCAAATTATGTCTTTAATCCATTTTGAATTTATTTTTCTGTTTGGTATAAGAAAGTGGTCCTGTTATATTCCTTTACGTTGCTGCCAGTTTCTCCACTACCATTTGTTGAAGAAACTGTTCTTTACCCATTGAATATTCTTTCATGTTTTGTCAAATATTAATGAGCACATAATTTTAGATTTATTTCTAGGCCTTCTATTCCATTCCATTGATCTTTATGTCTGTTTTTGTGCCAGTACCATACTGTCTTGATCACTGCAGCTCTGTAATATAACTTGACATCTGGAATCCTGATGCCTCCAGCTTTGCTTTGCTTTTTCAAGATTGCTCTGACTAGTCAGGGTCTTTTGTGGTTCCATACAAATTTTAGGATTGTTTGCTCTAGTTCTGTGAAAATGCTGTTGATATTTTGATAGGAATTGCACTAAATGTATAGATTGCTTTAGGTAGTATAGACATTTTTTAATATTTTATTTTTTATAAACATATAATGTATTATTAGCCCCAGGGGGTAGTATAGACATTTTAACAATATTTATTCTTCCAACCTATGAGTATGGAATGTCTTTCTGTTTCTTTATGTCATCTTCAATTTCTTTAATCAGTGTTTATATATAGTTTTCAGGATACTTTTTACCTTTTTGGTTTGAGTTATTCCTAGGTATCTTACTAATTTTGATATGATTGTAAATGCGATTGTTTTCTTAATTTCTCTTTCTACTGCTTCATTATTGGTGTATAAAAATGCAACAGATTTCTGTACATTGATTTTTTTATCCTGCAACTTTACTAAATTCATTTATCAGTTCCAAGAACTTTACTAAATTCATTTATCAGTCCTTCCGTTTTTCTATATACATAATATCATGTCTTCTGCAAACAGTGAAATTTTTACTTCTTCCTTACCTTGCCTTTTGTTTCTTTTTGTGGTCTGACTGCTGTGGTTAGGACTTCCAGTACTATGTTAAATAAAAGTGATGAGAGTGGACATCACTGTCTTGCTTCTGACCTTGGAGGAAAAGCTCTCAGTTTCTCCCCATTAAGGAAGATGTTAGCTATGGGTTTTTCATAGATGGATTTATCGTGTTGAGGTGTGTTCCATCTAAATGTACTTTGTTGAGGGTTTTTATCATAAATGGATGTTGTACTTTGTCAAATGCTTTTTCTGCATCTATTGAAATGATCATGTGGTTCTTACCCTTTTTCTTAGTGATTTGATGATATCACCTTGATTGTGAATACTGAAACACCCTTGCAACCGAGGAATAAATCCTGCTTGATCAAGGTGAATGATTTTTTTAACGTACTGTTGAATTCAGTTTGCTAGTATTTTATTGAAGATTTTTAGATCTATGTTCATCAGGGATAGTGACGTTTAGTTCTCTTTTTAATGGTGTTTTTGTCTCATTTTGGTATCAAGATAATGCTGGCCTCATACAATGATTTTGGAAGTTTTCCTTCTTATATGTTTTTTTTTTTTTGGAATAGTTTGAGAAGACAATTATTAACTCTTTTTTTAAATGTTTCATGGAATTTGGCTGTGATGCTATCTGGTCCTGAACTTTTGTTTGTTAGGAGTTTTTTGGTTGCTGACTCAATTTCTTTGTTGGTTATTTGTCTGTTCAAATTTTCCATTTCTTCCTGTTTCAGTTTTGATAATTTATATATTTCTAGGAATTATATGTTTCTAGGGATTATCTATTTCTTTTAGGTTGTCCAATTTTTTTGGCTTGTAGTTTTTTATAATATTCTATTATAATTTTATTTCTGTGGTGTTGTTATTATTTCTCCTCTCTCATTTGTGATTTTATTTATTTGGGTCCTTTCCCTCTTTTTTTCTTGATAGTCTTCCTAAAGGTTTAGAACTTTTATTGATTTTTTTTTTCAAAGAAAGAGCTCCTGCTTTTATTGATTTGTTCTATTGTTTTTGTTTTGTTTTATTTCTATATCATTTCTACTTCATCTTTATCATTTCCTTCCTTCAGCTGGTTTTAGGTTTTGTTCTTTTTCCAGCTCCTTTAGGTGTAAGGTTAAGGAGTTTATTTGAGATTTTTCTTTCTTCTTGAAGTAAGCCTTTATTGCTATGAAATTCCCTCTTAGAACTGCTTTTGCTGTATCCCAGAGGTTTTTGATTGCTGTGTTTCATTTTCATTTGTTTTCATGTGCTTTTTAATTTTTTTTCTTTTATTTCCTGGTTGTTCCATTCAATGTACTGATGGTCTTTTCAATTCCCCACCCCCCCTAGTGGTTGACTTCTAGTTTCATAGCATTGTGGTCAGAAAAGATGCATAGTATGACTTCTATCTTCCTGAATTTGTTAAGGTTTGTTTTGTGAGCTGATATATAATCTATTCTGGAGAATGTTAGGTGTGCACCTGAAAAGAATGTGTATTATGCTGTTTTAGAATAGGATGTATCTGTTAAGTCTATCTGGTCCAGTGAATTATTCAAAGCTATTGTTTCATTGTTGATTTTCTGTTTAGATGATCTGTCCATTGATGAAAGTGGGATGCTAAAGTCCCCTACTATTGTTGTATTATTATCCATGAGTTCCTTTATGTTTGTTATTTGTTTTATATATTTGAGTGCTCCCATGTTGGGTGCATAAATATTTAACGATTTTTATATGTTCTTGCTGGATTGTCATCTTCATGATTATATAGTGCCTTTCTTTGTCTCTCTTTTACAGTCTTTGCTTTAAAGTCTACTTGTCCAATATAAGTTTTGCTACTCTGCTTTATTCTTTTGACATCATTTGCATGATATACATTCCTCCATCCCTTCACTCTCAACTTGCAGGACTAAAATGAATCTTTTCCAGGCAGCATGTAGATGAGTCATTTTGCATCCATTCTGACATCCTATGTCTTTTGATTGGACCACTTAGTTCTTGCTAGTAGTTTTGATATAAAAGTAATCATTAGCTAATATTATTTGGGCACCTGTTAAATACAGAGTGCTAAACTAAACAGTCTATCTAATATAAGTACGGAAATTGACAAACTATTGCCATTCCATTAACTGAAAGGAACAAGGTAATATAAATAAGTCCTTGTTACAGGTAATTACATTCAATGAGTAATTAACTATCAACTCAAAATTGAGGATACACCTCATTCTGAGCATTGGCTAAATATTTGAAAGAATCTATAAAATATTTTTTCAAGTTTAAAGATAATTACTACATAGTTATTTATCTATCTCTGTATTTACATGGGTTTCAAATTTTGGAATCCTATTTTGAAATATATGGCAGAATGAATTAGCCTGGTAAGTTATATAGATAAGGCTTTAAATAGAGTACCAATATACTAAGTGAAGTTCTTAACTCCTTCCTAATTGAAGACAGGTGGCTCTGCCAGAGTTGTCTAAACTGATGAAATTAACCATCTCTTGACTGACTGACTCTAAGAAGAGAGAGGAAGTGTGAGGGAGGGTCTTGCATTCAGAGAGGAAGTGTGAGGGGTTGCTCTAGAGTAGAGCTATTCTACTAGTAGAGACAATGTCCCCACATGGATGGGGGGTGATTAGTTCTTCTATAGAAGGCACTTGGTTGTTAACATTGATAAATTAAGAAGAATGAGGCCTGATAAAACGAAGGACCAGGAGATACTGACCTAAAAGAAACTGAAGGAATTAAAAAAAAAAAAAGTATCTGGTGTGGATTTGTTATTTGTATAAAATGCTAGAGACACTAGAAAGTGTCTAGATGTAGAAAGTTAGATTCAAACAAATTTCTACCTGGAAAAATATCAAAATCCTACAGCTATTCTCTAATTTTCCATGTCAGGACACTGAGGCTCAAAGCAACAGAGACTGCCTGAGGACCCAATCAGATATCCTGCCTCCAACTTCTGCTTTCTTTGGCAATGAGAATCTTATGTGCAAGTTTTAAGGTAGTATATAAATATTAGGTGTGGGTAGTAACTATTTGGGGGAGGTTGATATTTTCTATAGTCATTCCTGTTGTTAATAGGATAGGCTTTGGGGTGCCTGGGTGGCTCAATTGGTTGAGCCACTGCCTTTGGATCAGGTCATGATCCCAGGGTCCTGGGTTCAAGTCCCACATCAGACTCCCCCTGCTCTGTAAGGATCCTGTTTCTCCCTCTCCTCTGCCTGCTACTCCCCCCGCTTGTGCTCTCTCTCTCTGCCAAATAAATAAATACAAAAAAAAAAAAAACTGCATTGGCCTTATATGTAACTTGCACCTTAATTAGCTATTGCATGATGACATTCTGTGCCTTTTCTGGTATCGTTTTTTTTTGTTTGTTTGTTTGTTTGTTTTTTCATTTTTCCAGGTACCATGAATTGGTTCAGACTTTGATAAAATAAATAAAACTTGGACTCAGATAAACTTTAAATTCAGATTATGAAAAGGTATTGGAAAAATCAAATGATTTGTGTTCTCAACTAAAACAAACAGATAACATAGCTGTTTCAATGAAGATGACAGAACTAGTGTTGTACTGGACCTGGGGCAAAAGGAAAATATCAGAAAAAATATATATATTGTCTGTCTTTTGGGGAGAATGTGGTTTTAAGTAGAATAGCATTTAATTATGCTTATCTATCAACTACATTTAGAAAGTTTCTATGTTCTATCTACACAACATGCCATGCCATGCCATGGAGATATATCAGGCTGATAAATTGTTTCAATATTCATTATGAACATAGTTAAAATTATTAAGAAATTTCTTTATGTGTCAAACACTATGATAAACAATAAAAGTTCAAAAGTGAATGCATGTAAAGGGAGGTACAGAGTGATAAACAATTATAATTTATTATGATGAACTTTACAGTTCAAATATATAATAATAATTATGGGACACACTGTACTGAAGGAAGAATAAAAATTAATTGTACAATTTTGCTTTTTTTCTCCATACTCAATTTTAAAAATTACTTCTATTTTCCACATGTATATTTCTAACTTTTATTTTCATATTTTCTATATAATTATCTTTTAATTAAGGATGCGGTGTCTTGCAAACAACAATGTGGTGATTCATTATTTTTGTGAATTTGAAAGTTTCAATCCTTTAATTAATGTGTTTATACCAGTTATATTCAACATAGCTATCATTAGTTAAGACTTGTTTCTACAATAATATTTCATATTTTTCATTTTTCTTTACTTTTTCTTTATTTTTCTTGCCAGCTTAAATTGTATACTTTATGGACCCCAGTTTTTATATGTCAAGTTTCCTGCTGCTGAATGAAAAGTTATTGTTTTGTAACTCTTTAGTTACTAGGATAAGATCAAGGCCTACATTTATTTATTTTTACCCCTGCTGATTTATAAAATTACCCAAAAATATAATATTCTAAATGAAGACAAGAACTTGTACATGCTTTCACATTATTTTTTTTTTCTTTTCCACTAGTATCACTACAATTTAATATGGGGTTTTGTGGATATATATGTTTTTCTTTACATTTGTTTGCTTTTTTGATTATGTCTGATTTACATAAGTCCTCCAGCACATCATCTACATTATTCTTCTAATTTTCTTTTTTTTATTATTATTATGTTCAGTTAGCCACTGTATAGAACATAATTAGTTTTTGATGTGGTGTTCAATGATTTATTAACTAAGTATAATACCCAGAACTCATCATAGCATGTGCCTTCCTCAATACCCATCACCTTTTACCCCCTCCCCTCACCCCCACTCCTCTGAAACCCCCAGATTATTTCTCTGGGTCTGTAGTTACTCATGGCTCATCTCCCTCTCTGATTTCTCCCCCCTTTGGACTTCCCTCCCTTTCTCTATGGTCCTCCATGCTATTGCTTATGTTCCACATATGAATGAAACTATATGATAATTGTCTTTCTCCATTTAACTTAATTTGCTTAACATAATCTCCTCCAGTTCCATGCATGTCAGTGCAAATGGTGGGCATTCATCATTTCTGATGGCTGTGGTACATATACACAATTTTCCATTGTGTATATGTACCACATCTTCCTTATCCATTCATCTGTTGAAGGGCATCTCAGTTCTAATTTTCAACCTTCCTCTAAAATTCCTTTCAAGTACACTTTCAGTCAAAACATGAGAACGTAAGAAGAAAAAAATAGTATTCAATATCTGAGATTTGTAGAGGTATTCTAAAAATGTGGCAATTCGGGTTTTTTATTATTATTAATAGGAATTCATAATGGATTTAAGGGAGATAAAAAGGCTTTAAAGGAACACAAGTATTTGAGAAATAACAGCTGTTTTAAGTAACCAAGAAAGGCTTCTTTCTTGGAAGGAAGTTTGAAGATAAAAAAGCATCTAAGAGTAGATACGATGAACAATGGAAGTTTTCTCTGAGGAAAATTTGAAGGAGATTACCCAAAATCATATTTTAAAGTAAATTTCAAGCCATTTAATTCCAATTATCTTTCTTATTTGTGTTTTTTTAGTATACTCTATATCATAATTTATTTCTTTCCCTGGCAGTAGCCATGGCTCTGACAATGGTAGTGACTACTCTTTCTCTTTCACCTTCTCCTTCTTTTCTTCTTCCTCCTTCTGCTCTCTTCCTCCTTCTTTAATAATTTTATAACATATTTTCAAGATAACTGGTACTTTATGTGTCAAAACTCTCTGAAACTAATTAAAACCAAATTGCCTTATTGAGCAAACAAATTTCATATCATGTTACAAATTTCAACCATTGTTCTGCCCACTCTGTGAATAAATGCCAAATGTGTGGCAGGTAATCTTGGGAATGATTTTGCCTGAGATATATAAAATCTGATTTTGATATTTTCTAAAAATCTGATTGTCTCTAAAATTTTTCTGACCACTTTGTTTTCTAAAATTTTCTTGAAAGCTATTATTAATTTGGAGGATAGCAGTAATAATAAATATACCCATTTATTATATGTATAATATTGGCTAAATAGTGTTAATTTTCTGTTTTCATGTAACAAATTATTACAAACTTAGTGGCTTAAAACAATACCTGTGTATTAACTTACAGTTCTTAAAGTTCTTAAAGTCCAGGCATGAGTGACTAGGTATTTTGTTCATGACCTTAAAAGGTGAGATCCAAGTATTGGCAAAGTCACACATCTTTCTCAAGCTTAGTGTTTTCTTTCAAGCTCACATCATTGTATATAAAGTGCAGGTCTTTGCAGTTGTAGGACGGAGGGTGCTCTTCACTTGCTGGCTTGAGATCACAGCCCATTCTCAGCAATTAGAGGCAAATAAAATTTGTCACCTGGCCCCCTCAAATAGTTCCTCTTACACTCTCAATGTCTCTGAATTCTTGAAGGGCTCCCCTTATTTTAAGGCCCTGCTTGATCTGGTCAGGCCTCACTCCCCACCCCCCAATATTCTTCTTCTTATTAACTCAACTGCTAAGTTTGAGTTGAATCTTAAGTGCACGAATCTGGGTACATGAATTAAGGTATTAGGTACCTCGATTATATCAGGAAAATTTCTTTGCCCTATAATTTAACATAATCAGGGCCGTGATATATCATATCAACAATTCCCCTACACTAAAAGACTGAAAATCACACAAGGTGGGTAGGGGTCATAGGGACCATCTCAGAATTCTTTCTACCAGAGAAATATTTTGTTAAGTTTTGCATACATCATTTTTATTGATATCTCTATATAACTTGATTGTCCCAGATTTACAGATGAATAAAGCCAGTGTTTAAGACATGAAACTTGGCCTAGGTCATAGTGTTGATATAGATGAGCTAAGTAGTATCTGAAATCTAAAGCCAGAACTTTCAATGCTATGAGATATTGCTCTGTTAACAATTACTTAGAAATAAAGTAACTCCTCATATGAGAAAACTTAAATTACAAATATTGAAGCTACTTATTTTGTTTTTATATTTTTATGTAGATGTATTTGGACAATCTGCATCAATATGAAACTAGACTCTAATAGCTTAAATAATGTGGTTAATGTCTTGAAGATGTGTGTATATGTGTACATGTGTGCATGCACATGTTTATCTGCAATAAGCACATACATACAGAATGAGAAGTGCTCGTTAAGTTGTTTAAGTATTATATATTGATTTTTGGTCAGTTTTATGGATTTTTTTGTTTCTTTTCAATTCTTCTATGGTACTCACTTTGGCAACACACATATAATTTTTCTATGAAGTGAAGTAATACAAATGGATTAAAAGGAAAATTTTTAAAATTGTATTATTTCAGTGTTCCAAGATTCACTGTTTTTTTAATTTTTTTTTTCAGTGTTCCAAAATTCATTGTTTATGCACCACACTCAGTGCTCCATGCAATACATGCCATCCATAATACCCACCACCAGGCTCACCCAACCCCCCACTCCCTCCCCTCCAAAACCCTCAGTTTGTTTCTCATAGTCTGGAGTCTCTCATGGTTCATCTTCCTCTCCGATTTCCCCCAACTCACTTCTCTTCTCCATCTCCCAATGTCCTCTGCTATTTCTTATGCTCCACAGGTAAGCGAAATCATATGATAATTGACTCTTTCTGCTTGACTTATTTCATTCAGCATAATCTCTTCCAGAAAATGGGCAGAAGAAATGAACAGACATTTTTCCAATGAAGACATACAAATGGCTAACAGACACATGAAAAAAATGCTCATCATCACTAACCATCAGGGAGATTCAAATTAAAACCACATTGAGGGGCACCTGGGTGGCTCAGTGGGTTAAGCCTCTGCCTTCAGCTCAGTCATGATCCCAGGGTCCTGGGATCGAACCCCACATGGGGCTTTCTGCTCATCAGGGAGCCTGCTTCCCTTCCTCTCTCTCTGCCTGCCTCTCTGCCTACTTGTGATCTCTGTCTAAGAAATAAATAAAATCTTTAAAAAAAATAAAATAAAACCACATTGAAATATCACCATACACCAGTTAGAAGGGCTAAAATTAACAAGACAGTAAGCAAAAAGTGTTGGAGAGGATGTGAAGAAAGGAGAACACTCTTACACTGTTGGTGGGAATGCAATTTGGTGCAGCCACTTTGGAAACAGTGTGGAAATTTCTTAAGAAATTAAAAAAATAAAGCTACCCTATGACCCTGCAATTGCACTACTGGGTATTTACCCCAAAGATACAAATGTAGTGAAAAGAAGGACCATCTGTACCCCAATGCTCATAGCAGCAATGGCCACAGTTGCCAAACTGTGGAAAGAACCAAGAAGCCCTTCAATGGACAAATCGATAAAGAAGATATGGTCCATATATACAATGAAGTATTATGCCTCCATCAGAAAGTGTGACTAGCCAACTTTTGTATCAACATGGACAGGACTGGAAGAGATTATGCTGAGTGAAATAAGCCAAGATTCATTGTTTATGCACCATACCCAGTGCTCCATGCAAAACATGCCCTCATTAATACCCACCACCAGGCCCTCCCATTCGCCCCACCCCACCTCCCCTCCAAAACCTTCAGTTTGTTTCTCAGAGTCCACAGTCTCTCATGCTTCGTTTCCCGCTCTGTTTTACCCCAATTCACTTTTCCTTTCCTTCTCCTAATATCCTCCATGTTATTCCTTATGCTCCACAAGAAATGAAACCATATGATAATTGATTTTCTCTGCTTGACATTTCAGTCAGCATAATTTCTTTTCATAGAGATAATTGGTCCACCCATGTTGCAAGTAGAATTCTAAGATGTTCCCTAATGTTTCTCATCTCTGGTATGCATGCCTTATATAATCCCTGAGATGAAAAGTATGACAGATTTTATTCCTCTAATTTTGTCATATTATGTTACACAGTTGACCTTAAGATGGGGAGCTTGTGGTGGTTAATGTTTTGTAACAACTTTAGTAGGCCCAGGAGTTCCCAGATTGAATATTATTTCTGGTTGTGTCTGTGAGAGTGTAAAATAGCAGGGAGAGGAAGAGTTCACCCCTTTTTGCTTCCTCTTTGCTACCTTGAGCTGCCATCAATCTTTTGCCTTTGAACTGAATTTACATCGTTAGCTCCCTTGGTTCTCGGGCCTTCAGATTCTGACTAAAATTATACCCCTATCTTCCTGAGACTCCAGCTCAGAGATAGCAGGCTGACTGTGGGACTTTTCAGCCTCCATAATCTCATGAGCCAATTTTTGTAATACCTCTCCTTCATACTGTGTGTGTGTGTGTGTGTGTGTGTATGTGTGTGTGTGTGTGTGTGTATGAATATACTCCTATAGGTTCCTTTTCTTTGTAGAACTCCGACTAATTGCAGAGTTTAACTGGGGAAACTGATATAATTGCACAAGGCTTTTACTTATTTTTTTAAAAGATTTATTTATTTGTTTTAGAGAAAGAGAAAGAGCAGAGGGACAGAGGAAGAGAGGGCATCCTGAAGCAAGCTCCCTGGTGAGCATGGAACTAAATGCAGGGTTCCAACCTAGTACCTTGAGATGATGACCGAAGCAGAAATCAAGAGTCATCTGCTTAAGCAGTTGAGCCACCCAGACTCCCTTAACTGAACAAGCCTTTTAAATTTTTTTTTTTTAAGATTTTATTTATTTTAGAGAGAGAACACTCATGGGAGAACACAAGTTGGGGAGAAGCAAGCTCCCTGCTTTGATGCGGGGCTGGATCCCAGGATGCTGGAATCATGACCTGAGATGAAGGCAGACATTTTACCTACTGATCCACCCAGGTACCCCTTCCACAAGTGTTTTAGAAACAGAAATATCTGGTCATAGGAGGGAAAATCAGATTTGAAGTACATAGAGGGAGGTTGTCTGTAGCTGAGTTAGAGGAGGCCATGTAGCAAGGAGTGGAGAACTTCCTGTAGTAGCTAAGAGTGATCCCTGGCCAGTGTCTAGCAAAACAACAGTACCTCCTATCACCACAGGAAAATTAGTTCTACTGGCTACCTGAGGGGCTTGGATAATCTTCTAGATAATCTTCTAGTTGAGGATGTAGTAAGCTGACATTTTGATTTCAGCTAAGTGAGACCCTGAGCAGAGGATACAGATTAAATATGTTAAATTCTTAACCACAGGTATTGTGAGATAATAACTTTGTATTCTTTAAACTGCTAACTTTGTGGTAATTTGCTACTCAACAATGGAAAACTAATACAACACATGAAAGAGTATTCTTAATATTATGGATTTTCTGAATATTTTGGTGAGTTTCAAAACACCCATTGTATTCTTGAAGAAATACATATAGGTGTGTTCAGACATAGAAATTGCTTCCCGGCCCCTCCCACAACCAAACTAGATTATCTTTTCAGGATGCTTCAAGGGGATACATATGCAAAGTCCATCTGTTCAGTAGCTGTGAGATGAGATTTCCAACGGACACATTTGATTGCTCTCCTGTAGACTATCCAAGGTTTGAGAAGGAGAATTGCCACAGTTGGCCAATTACTTGGAATTAGAGACTGGGTTTAGTTTATTCCATCCTCCAAATCATAAAGGAGATTGGATTCACTTCAGGGTCTTCAGTTGAAATAATAAAATTAATAAAATGTTAGTAATAGTGAAATGATAGGGGAAAAGTTAACAAAGGCAGTAGAAAATGACATCCTGATTTCATTGTTGGGAATCATGTTCATATTAGGTGGTGAACAACTGAAACAACAGTGAGACACACAACCTAGAATGATTTGGAACCAACACTTGTGCCTCATATCTATGGAATTATTTGTACTTTTGAAGGTTTTAGACACACTCAATGTTGTTTTTCTACATAACACATCTTACAAATTACTTAACATATGGCTTTTTCAAATAAGAATTGCTTTCTACGGATTGTTTTTCCAGGGAAAATGCTGTTACAATTCCAAAAAGTTGATTTTCCCCTCCTAAATAGAGGACACTTTAAATAATAGTATTGTCCCTGATATATACATGCTGAACTTTCCCCCCTCTTTTAGAATAGCTATTACAAAGTTATGGCCTTTCCTTGTGTGTTTGTTTGTGAACATGCAGATGAGTACAAGTGTGTAGAAGCCATATGGGCACATTTTAAAATTCATCTTTTTTATTAAGGATACATTACATTTCCAACAAAGCTTCAATTAAGTTACTTGTTTTTCATGCTTAACATTATTCTCTGTTTCATCGGTATTTCAAAAACAATGCCAAGATTATTTTCCATTTTGTAGTAAACAGGTAATGAAATTTAAATCAATAAGCACTTTAGTCTTAACACACGCCATTTAGGATTAGGGAAAAATATGGTATGAATTAGCATCCTCTCTTTAGATGAAAAGACTCATTTGTTAAGGAAGATATTCATATGCTGAGACATCATAATCTATTGGACACACTCTAATAAAAAACTGATCACTTAGATTTTCATGGCATTGTAATGCTCAGGGAGCAGAGGCATAGAGTCAGAAAGTAGGTTTTAACAAAATCATTTATTAATAGTGAAAAATACTGATTAAACCATTTCTTATTTCCTAGCAACTGCTGGCATTTAGAAAGAACACACTGATAGAAATTCAAAGGATCAAAGAAACACTGAGATTGGAGCATAATATTCTCTGGCATATGTAGTATTCTTCACTAATACAGTCTTTGTTGTTATTCTTTTCCTTCCTAATTTTTAGCATGCAGTGACATCTTGATTACAATTTAACAAATTGTCCTTACATGCCCCTAATTTTTTACTGTCCATTTTAAATATCTATCACAACTGAGTAGGAGGTCAGAATGAGACATGAATTAGAGCAACTGCTACATTCCCAGCTTCTGGTCCTCTTATGGTGTCAAGGAAAGGACTTGACATTTTCCTGCATTACCTGGCAGTTTCTCTCATACCTCTCATGCTTTTCTTAGAGGAGATAAGTCTCTTTCATATTCAGTGTGTAAGAACTTGAGGGAGAATGAGAGAAAATAAATAGAAAGTAGAGAGAGATAGAAATTGGAAAATAAATCCATATGAAATAAATTCTGGACCTTTAAATAAGCAAAGAAAAGGGTCAGTGTTTGAGCATTATAGACAGGACCTGATAATAATACTTGATAAGTATACTTTGCATACTATTGCTCTAAGTACTATTTGAAATTTGAGTAAGATTTGAAATTTGAAATTTTAGACATAGTTAATTTTGGGAATGAATATAGATTGTTGATGTATTTGTAAGGAGAGTCACGAAATTCTTAAATTTAGGTTTGTCATCATGAACTGGAATAGCTTTTTTTGTAGCCCCCCTCAAAACTGGGCATGATTTGGAAAAATATAAGTCCACTACTACCCATTGTGCTATCAATCTTGCCCGTGTTTACATCTGTGAAAACTGTAAATAAAATTGTATTCTCATCTCTATAATTCCTGCTTTGGAAATTATCTTAGAACCTACTCTCAGAACTTTAAGCGTGAATGATTTGTGTAAGTAACAAACTGTAAGTTCAAGTCAAAATACAGGTTCGGTTTTAGAGTAGCAATATTGTGTGCCACCCTATGGCATTTCTTTCATTTAACTGCCCAGGAAATCAGGATAGACAATGAAGCTTAAATCGTAGCAAATGTCAGATCACCCAAACTGCACCTTGTGAAACATCACAGTAAAGATACAATCTTTATGTTGCCTTGAGCATCAGAGTCTGGCCTGAGTACAAATGATTTTCATATATTAGCTTCTAACTTCAACTGTTTCTCTGTTATGGTAAATATATCAGTATTTTGGGTGGGTAGAATTTTTGCTGGGAAGGTAAGAGGATATGATCTTATATTTCAGCATATAACTCGTCCCCTGAATTTATTTTCTTTTAGGCCTTAAGTGGCTTAGTGGATCTCTTGTTCCCTTGCTGGTGATCCAGAAGGTTGAGTGGCATGTTGAGCTTTAAGGGGACTCATGCTCCATTTCCTTAACGGAGCAGGAACTTCAGAGATTATTTGGGATTCTTTTGCATGGGACGTTTTTCTATTTTCCCCAATTATTTATGTATTCAACAATTTATATCAGGATAGATACTCATTTATACTTTGAGTGGTTATAATTCACCACTTTTTTGGTAGAGCTTTGTCCATCGGAAGGGCTTCCAGTTGCATCTTTTGACATATGCTTATTAATTAAGGTGGTGGTGGTTGTTGTTAGAGCACTGCCTTACCTTCAGGTATTATAAGGTATTCCAGAATCATCTTTTATATTCTCAACCTCAGTCCTAAAAGCAGTCTCTAAAGACCTCTGGTTCCTTTTATTTGAGAATAACAGTAGAAACCAAGATTTGGGTGTTGAGTATGATTAGTGCAACCAGTGTCATTGCTTCTAGAACTTCTCAAGAGACAGAGCTTGGAAAATATGTGTGAATACTAACTGCATTTAATACTGTGGCATGAATGTCATTATGCATGTATGGCATGACAATTGTGTCTCATGAAGTTGGGCACTGCACTGATGCACTGTCATAACTAGCAACCCTGGAAAATTTAATACTCCTATGATATATGCATACCATCAACTTATGGGTGTTCTAGGTCAGCACAAGAATCCCTGAAATTCTCCTCCTCCACAGACATACCAAATCTATACTTGTCTATAGAGCAATTCCTCCTGAAGAACAGAGGACTAACACCTTCTGCACAATAAAAGAGAAACCTGCATGAAAATAGCAGGGATATCCTATCTATTACTAGTGTAGGGCTCTTATCAGCCGCATTATGGGCTAAAAAAATTGAATGATTGGATCTAAAGAAATCATTTGAAGATTTTTATACATATAATATAAATATGTTTTGTAAATTTATATATAAATTTATAATATATAATTATATACAATAAATATATAATCCATGAATTTATAATATATAATCATATAATAAATAATTATAAACTAATATGTATATAATGTATTATAGATTATACACACACACAATATACATATATGTCTTCCTAAAACTTTGACTTCCATTATGTTTAATGTTGACCCTCATATTAAAAGAGTATATGAAACCATCATGATTAGTAAGGTAATTAAAAGGCAAGTATATGGGATTTTTTTTATTTTATTTTTTCAGTGTTCCAAGATTCATTATTTATGTACCACATCCAGTGCTCCACGCAATACCTGCCCTCCTTAATATCCACCACCAACTCACCCATACCCCCTTCCAAAACCCTCAATTTTTTTCTCAGAGTCCACAGTCACTCATAGTTCATATCCCCCTCTGATTTACCCCAATTCACTTTTCTTTTCCTTCTCCTAATGTCCTCCATGTTATTCCTTATGTAACACAAGTAAGTGAAACCATACAATAATTAACTTTCTCTAACTTATTTTACTCAGCATAATTTCCTCCAATCTGTCCATGTTGATACAAAAGTTGGCTATTCAAACTTTCTGATAGAGGCATAATATTCCATTGCATATATGGACCATATCTTCTTTATCCATTTGTCTGTTGAAGGGCATGTTGGCTATTTCCACAGTTTGGTGATTGTGGCCATTGCTGCTATGGACATTGGGGTGCAGATGGCCCTTCTTTTCACTACATCTGTATCTTTGTAGTAAATACCCAGTAGTGCAATTACAGGGTCATAGGGAAGCTCTATTTTTAGTTTCTTAAGGAATTTCCACACTGTTTCCAAAGTGGCTGCACCAATTTGCATTCCCACCAACAGTGTAACAGTGTTCCCCTTTCTCCACATCCTCTCCAACACTTGATTTTACTGTCTTGTTGATTTTGGCCATTCTAACTGGGGTATGGTGGTATCTCAATGTGGTTTTGATTTGAATCTTCCTGATGGCTAGTGCTGATGAGCATTTTTTCATGTGTCTTTCAGCCATTTGTATGTCTTCTTTGAAGAAGTGTCTGTTCTCATCTTCTGCTCATTTTTTGATGTAATTACCTGTTTTTTGAGTGTTGAGTTTGAGAAGTTCTTTATAGATCTTGGATATCAGCCTTTCATCTGTAGTGTTATTTGGGAATATCTTCTGTTCCTTGGATTGCCTCTTTGTTTTATTGGCTGTTTCCTTTGCTGTGCAGAAACTTTTGATCTTGATGAAGTCCCAAAAGTTCATTTTTGCTTTTGTTTCCTTTGCCTTTGGAGACCTATCTTGTAAGAAGTTGCTGTGGCTCACGTCAAAGAGGTTACTGCCTATGCTCTCCACTAGGATTTTGATAGATTCCTGCCTCATGTTGAGGTCTCTTAACCATTTTGAGTTTATCTTTGTGTATGGTGTAAGAGAATGGTAGAGTTTCATCCTTCTATACATAGCTGTCCAATTTTCCCAGGACCATTTATTGAAGAGATTGTCTTCCCCCCACCCCCAGTTTTTTTTTTTTTTTTCCTGCTTTGTTGAAAATTATTTGACTATAGAGTTGCAGGTCCATATCTGGACTCTCTACTCTGTTCCACTGGTCTATGTGTCTGTTTTGTGCCAACACCATACTGTCTTGTTGATCGTAGCTTTGTAGTAAAGCTTGAAATTGGGAAACATGATGCTCCCAGTCTTGTTTTTCTTTTTCAACATTTCCTTAGCAATTTGGGGTCTTTTCTGGTTCTGTACAAATTTAAGAATATTTTTAATATAGCTTTTTTTATGGGGGAAAGATCTATACAGTAACCATAAAATAAGTTAATATTAAAAAATATGATCCCCTATAGTGAGTTTAAAAATATTCTTTGTACATTTTATATTATTTATAATGTCCGATAAAACAGTGATACCTGGGGACTCCTCAGTGGCTCGGTCAGTTATGCATCTGCTTTGGACTCAGGACATGATCCCAGAATTCTGGGATCGAGTTCTGAGTGTGGGGGGGGTCCCTGCTCAGTGGGAAGCCTGCTTCTCCCTTTTCCTGGTGCTCCTCCTGCTTGACTCTCTCTCTCTCTAGATCTATGACAATAAATAAAACCTAAAAAAAATAGTGTTACTAGAATGCAACTTATGAATACAAAAGACGATTTAAATAAGTGATGGATTAAGAGGGACTAATTGAAACATTCCTACTCACCTTAAGGAAAATAAGTATCTATATAAGAATAGTTTATAAGACATAGGACATAATCCTCAGAGATGGTGCAAAAATAATATTTAATTTAATTAAGAGGAAGAAAGCTTATCCATAGGACTATCTTAACTTGCTGTCTTGAGAGTTTTTAGGATGTAGTAAATGGAGAAGAAAATCAGTGAAAGCGGGGCAGATACCCGGATTTGAGGAGATGGAGACCTGGGTAATCAAGATGGCTCCTGTTTTCAGAACAGAAAACTGGGGAGAGAGCTGCCCAGAGAACTGAAGAGATTTGCAGAGAATCCACCATTAAACTGGCTGAAAATGAATCAGTTCATGCACTTGAGAGATACTGCCACATCTTCTGTCATTAAGTTCTTTACAGTGCAAGAGAATAAGTATAGGCCAGGAAAGTAAACTGTCTTCAGAGAAAACTCTGGTTGCACTTAAGACAACAGGCCTTGAGGAAATAGTATTGACCAAGATAACCTTAATGTTTCCCTCAGGTTGACTAAAGTTTATGTAAGTTCTTCTTGACCATAGGCTTTTGACCTCCCTTTTCTTAGAGCATTTACTTTAGAAAACCTACAACTGTAATTTCTTTCTCTATTTGAGATGTAAATCTTTACATCTTTAATGTAAATCTTTACATTTAAAAGCCATCTGAGGTTTAAAACCCAATGATGTCCTTCTCTAGAGAGCTATCCTTTTGAATGGTAATCATCAGGGAAGAAAGCACCCTATTTTTTAGTCTCTAGGGGAGGGTTGGGAACCTAGCTTTCCTGGGTGCAAATTAGCAAACACAAATGATCTAATCACAACAAAAAACATTTACAAACTCAGGAGTAACTCAGTATGCTCAACATATCTTGTGATCCAAACTCCTTAGTAGTAATCTCTAGTAACTTTTCCACTGACTCATCCCAGCCCTTAAAAACCCTTCGATCTTTTGTTTCAGTGGGGTAAATTTTCCTCAGGTTGAGTTCTGACTTCTCTCCCCCTTCTTTCCCCTTGAATAAAGTCTTCTTCACCTTCATTTTTTTTCCCATTGCATATTTTTCTTTGACAGTGTGTTACCTGGATATTTGTAGGATGCACACTGGATTTTTGTTTTCAACCATATAATAGGCTTCCAGAGTTGTATAGTGGAAGGTTTGGCAGGTTAGGAATCAGAGAATAGATTGACTCAAGGGTGGGAAAGGAAGTATGAAGAATGAAGCAGCAAGAATCTTTGAATATAGTGGAAGATAGGTAACTCAGGTCCTTCTATTTTGTGATGTGAGTCAAAATAATAATAACATATGTCTTAGTAGAATTAGTTTGTCCTGAGCTTTGCAATAGAACCATTTCCAGCAGAGTGTAGCGAATGTGAAAACAAACTCTTCCCCAGAAAGGATCAGTTTGGGCACCCTTTGTGTTTGTTAGAAAATGACTTCATCAGATTTTTCTATTGACCACAAGGAAAGAAATTCCCCTGGCTTGTCCAATAACCAAATGCATCCTATATTTATAAAGATCAAAAGGCTGAATCATTTTGTTGTTGTTGTTGTTGTTTATTCGTTTTTAGAATCATGATACCTATTTTAATTTGGTCCGTTATCTAATTTGGTATATCTAGTTTTCTTATCTATATTTTGGCCCTAACATGAGAAAAGGTTGTTGTCAGGATTAAATGAATTATTTCATTATATATAAAATAGAACAGTGTTTAATTTTGTGTTTTGTAATGATCTGTTCTTATTAGCATTATTAACGATAGTCAAGGAAAATAATCAGGTGTGGGAGAGAAATTTTTTACAGTAGTTTTCTTTTTTCCCTATAATTTGAAAAACAATAGGATATGGAATTTTGTCCCTACCCCTACCTCATTCCTTACATCTAAATATTGTTTCTAAATCATTAAGGTTTATGAAATTATACTTGCCTACTTAACGCTTAATTGAGAAGTAGCTTGTTTCACTTATAAATTTAATAAAAAATATTTACTTCATGTGCATTACACAGAAAAAGTGTTTCTGTTTTTTCCTTTTCTCATTGAGGGATATTGAAACCCTAGATAATTCTGAAAGCATGAAACACTCAAGACGGCTGTTTGTATTCAAATAACAAAAAATCTGGGTAAGTAAATCTTGATAAATTATGATACTGAAAGAAAGACTATATTTACAAAGATGGGGTTTCTTTTTTTGATTTTTTTCTTAAATAAATTACAGTAAGTCATAAGTTTGTTACAAGTTAATACAGTCTTTCTAGCTCATCTGTGATTCATATAGCATTTTACATTAAATCAGAAACAGAAACAGAAAAGCTTTTTTTTTTGATGTGTTATTATTCTGTGTAATAAAAAAAAAGAAAAGAAACTAGCAAAATATAACCTAACCAAAAATATAGCTTTAATTTTGATTCACTATAAACTTATATTATTTCTAGGAGTCTCTATCTATGATCAAGAAAAAATATGTTATTTGAATTATTAAAGTTAAGTTGCTCTGGGTCTATGATCTATTTTTGTACGTCAAAAAATAATCAATTGTTTAAACATGAACAACCTGCTATCTCCCATAGTGTCAGTAAATATATTTATTATTTAGATCATAAGAAAACTGTTTGTATAAATTCAGCATCATCGTATAAGCTATATAAACTTACTGGTCTCTGAGGTAAGATTGCAAAACAAAAAAAAAATGAATAAAATGATATTTCTAAAAACCTTATGGGCTTTTGCCTTGCTGCACCATTTAAAATGGTTGCATTTAAATGCTCAGTACATTCCAAGATCACTACAATTCTCTCAGCTACAATTAACTTCTCACATTGGGTTCTGACATCTTTCTTTATGCTTTTTATACTTCTTAACTTTTCAAAATTTTTTTCAAGGAAGAATCAGTGCAAACTATAAATTACCTTGTTCTGATTCAACTAAAGGAATCAGCAGGTAATGATCATTGCAATCCAACAAGAAAAATATGTGATTTGTATGCATGTATGTTGGCATGCCATTGTACCAGTATTCAGAGCATGTAACATGGATCATTTCATTTGAAATATTCTTTAAAAGTACTTTAAGTAATGATTATGATAAAATAAAGCTTGCTAGAAATGTGTCTAAATAGACACGTTGCCCCTTACAGTTGAAGCTTCATATTATTCAAGCGGCAAATTAATGTATTTTTTCTCAAACTTAAGGCCAAAAGATGTAGGAATGAGATGTAGGATGGAGATAATGTAACATTTTCTGCTTTTACATATTTTTGGGTTTTTGTTTGCCTTTTTTATGTTGTTGGTTGCTCAGGATTCATTTTTTGTTTAATTTTCTTTTCACACAATTCTTAATAGCAGTAGTTGGGAAACTTTATTTTTTGTTTTCCACTAATTGTTAATCTTCAACATTGTCACTTCTCTTACTCTTAATTTTAGTTGTCCAAAGCAGAGTCTCATTTTTAAAGCTATCGTCATAAGTGTTTGTTTTAACTAGATCATTCAACACTCAATATACTGTTGGTAAAGTAGAAGGCCGTTTATATGTACTATCAATCAAATACTATACTGATTTTTACATTGCTTATACCATTGTGGAAATTTTTGATATTCAGCTTCGTATCTTGGTAGCTACAATGAATCACATAAACTTTTAATGTCATTTGAAGAAAATAAGACTAATACAATTTTTGAAAATATAATTAACACTACCTGCTTAAATTCTTAATTTTCTTAATGAGGAAAAATACAGAGGATAAAAAAAGTAGTTTCTTGAAATTTGACTGTTTCTTTCTCCAGAAACCAGACTAAGAAGAATATCTAATATTTATATAATGTGTGGAATCTGCTCAAATATTCATGTTTCAGTATGCCGTTTCCACTATATTATTTTGTTTGCCAAACACAATTTTTCCTCTGACTTGAATCATTACAGAGTTCTAGATTCCATGGGATTTGTTTTAGATGACTGTCTTGCAACCAACTGTTCCCCAGGAATTCAAATGCTTTAGTTAACTACCCTGAGGAACACTGAATCTCATTTTACTGGCAGGGGAAACACCTGGACCATCGGCCTCCATTTAATTCCCAGGCCATTATATTGTGGATTCTACTGGTCTCCCAGAGGTAGGATGCCAAGACATGTTGGTCATATCATCTATTTTGAGAAGAGATTAGTCTGCTACCCTTTTGGGATGGTTTGTATTCTGAGAAAATTTTTGTCTGAACCTGCCTCTTCCCTGTCCTTTTTGTGGCCTCTACTTGTACTTGGGAGTACAAGTTTAATTTTACACAGTTTAATTTTACTCAGTTGGGCCTAATTCATTTCCTCATTTGTTAATTTTTTTTTTTTTTTTTTTTTTGTCTCACCTTCCTCTTGTTCACCTTACAACGAGGATTCAGAGCCTAGTGGAAGTCTGAGTGGGTACTCCTACAGTCTTTACCAGAGCAGCTTCTTAGCCAAACTCTTAGTGCCAGAGCTTCTAACTTACTTCTACATCTCTCCTTCTAATATTATAATGACCTTTCTTTCTGCAAAGATTCTCTTTTCATTTAACACTCTTACATCAAGATATGCATTTCTGTCTTAAGTATTTTCCCACATTTTACTTAAGGAAATGTAGGTACTGCTCTAGCACTCTTCCCACTGTGTTTCCCAGCTTAGAAATCACAGGAACTATAGATAAGGGATACCACTGAGATACTAGAATTATCCAAAAATATACATATGCACACATGTATATGCCTGTAAGTAAATGTATGGATTATTTTTTCTGCCAGATTTATAAAGCTAAGAAATAAACTGTCAACTTTTTCCATTTATGTCACAGGCAGGAGCAACCTCTTCTAGAAAAATGAAAACTGAAACAAAAAACAACTATTTGGTTATTTTGCATTCTAGGTGACCATTTAATTTCTAATACCTGGGAATTAAGGATGGTCTTGGAAATATTCATCTCTTTATTCAAAAAATATTTAGAATATTCAGAAATATTCAAGTCTTTATATTTTCATGTATCTTTAACAAATATCCAACAGTTCCATCCAGTGAGGCACATTTAACACATCTGTTTCAGGATTTACAGAATGTCTAAAGGAAATGACCATCAACCCATGGAAATCCTAGAGTTACTTAAGTAAACTATTAAATATCTCAATACTGATTTTAACTATTACAAAAATAAGTGTTTAAGGCCAACTGTCTTATATATAAGAGGAAATATTTATCACACATAATTCTTACAGTAATACAGTAACTTGGAATTATTCTGCTTGTTAGCTTTCTCAGAGATAACTTTCTCTGAAACTAGATTTTTTTAAATTTTTTAACTTTGCTGTCATTTTCATATCTTCATCCTTGGCATTTATCTATTTTTCTCTTGTAGAGTTCCTTTATTGCCTACAGGTTTCAGAGATTTTTCTCTTTTCTTCACAAAGTCTGTTTCTTATAAAAATGTTGGTCCAGGGGCACCTGGGTGGCTCAGTGGGTTAAGCCTCTGCCTTTGGCTCTGGTCATGATCTCAGGGTCCTGGGATCGAGCATTGTGCTCTCTGTTCACAGGGAGCCTGCTTCCCCCTCTCTCTCTCTGCCTGCTTTTCTGCCTACTTGTGATCTCTGTCAAATAAATAAAATCCTTAAAAAAAAAATGTTGGTCCATTTCACCAGTCACTGTTTTGTATCTTCCTTATTCAAGGATATTTGGCCACAAGCCTAGGAAGTATAATTCCAACAAGCTAAAGGTTCTGACATTTGGGTTCGTATATTACCATCCTAGTGAAAGTCAAATTTATCTTCCTGGTATTTCTGTTTTCATATCCCACCACCTCAGTTTTCGTATTGGCAGAATCTTGCAGAGGGATCCCCTTAATTCTGGATCTTAGGCTTCTACATTTTCCTTCCAGCCATTGTTAAGCACAGACTTTTTATAAGGTTCTTTCTCTGCTGAACCATAGGTATTTCTAAGGTGATTTTTTTTTTTTTTTTTTTTACAGTAACTTTTTTTCCCCTTTTGGTTTTTTCCCCCAGTGACCTTCGGGGTTATTAAAGTTCACCTTTTTCTTTTTTTTTTTTTGAGGAAAAAACCCAAGTATTGTTTTTTTTTTTTTTAAATTTTATTTTTTATAAACATATAATATATTTTTCCCCCCAGGGGTACAGGTCTGTGAATTGCCAGATTTACACACTTCACAGCACATACCATAGCACATACCATACACACTTCACCATAGCACATACCCTCCCCAACGTCCATAACCCCACCCCCCTCTCCCAACCCCCCTCCCCCCAGCAACCCTCAGTTTGTTTTGTGAGATTAAGAGTCACTTATGGTTTATCTCCCTTCCATTTTTTTTTAATGTGGTGCTATTAAACAATCAAATACAGATTGACCTATGATATTAGAAATCAATGAGCTTTTCCAGAAATTCCTTCCTGTCATGCTTAATATCTATTTTTCAGTCTAACAGAATTTCCTCTTTACCAGAGACCTCACAGATAGTTGCTCATACTTACTGCTGTTTGGCCATATTATTGACTCCTTATCTATGCTCCCATTCTGCAGAGACCACAGCCTTTCAGGGTGAGTGAAATGAGAGAAAAGCAATGTAAATATCAGCTTCCTAGATCACTCTGAGCCACAAAACAAAGTGCCAGAAGAAGAATATCTGCTTTTTTCCTATTTGGGGACCTTGAATTTTAAGCTTTCCTACCATGCATCAGTGCCTATTAAATTAACCAAAGCAACATGGTTATTTACGACTACATGATTTATTACTTAACACTGACCTAGAACAAAGAGTTAGGCTGTGTATCTGGCAGGGGGGTAGAGAGGTGGAAGGATTAGGGAGGTGGGACGTCTCTCTATTTCTTTAATATATTAGTTACATTCTTCTTTCATCACCAATAGCAGAAAAATCCCCCCAAATTTCTCCACAAACACTCTCCAAGGAAAAACTAACCAACCTAATTTAGATCTCACTTGTTATTTACTCCATTTATCTGTGTTTTTATCACCATGATATTACTAGCATAAGATGGTGGTTCTGTTGCCAAGGCAACTGAAATATTTAACTCCATTTGTTATAGCCCCTACTGAGTTATTGGCTGTCCTTACTGTTTTTTGTTTGTTTGTTTGTGGTTTTGTTTGTTTGTTTGTTTTAAGCTAAAGAATGAATCCCATTCTTTGTTTTTACATGTTTTTCTGATTTTCTCTTCACCAAGGTGTTGTATTCACTACCATCCAGGTCTGATAAACTATACAGCTTCTCCAGCACACATTTATTTGTTTTCAGTTATACTTGTTTACCTTGATGCCTTCTGTCTCCTACCTTACCATAGGTATTTCCCCCACTGATTATTTCTCACTCATTAAAAACAAACAAACAAACAAACAAAAAAACACAGATTATTTATATTTAAGGTATGACTAAAAGAAGAAGAGCAAGAAATGTGGAATGTGACTGTGAGATAGGAGTTTTAGAAGGCAAATCAATAAGGCAGTGGATCTCGGGCAAAGGAAAGGATTAAGAAAGCATAAAGATCAAGCTTAGAAATAATAGAGACAAATAGTGTGCCTGAAGAGAGAAGGGAATTGTAATAGAACAATATGAATGTTAAATCCAATATGTTGTATTTTTTCAAATGGCCTATGTAAGAATACATCTGGATATATAAGAAATCAACCGAACTATGCTGAATTTGCAAATGATTCTTTTAAACGTGACATTATGTTCTCATTACTTGTCCTAAAATAATAAAAGTTGTATCATTTTATCCTGATGATGGCTGTTAAATAGATTATATATGAGTAAATTTCCTCTGGAATTTTATAGAAGCAAAGCTTTGAGTAATCTTTTTGATTTCTTGGTATATCTTTTAAATATGGGACACTTGGCTGGCTCAGTCGGTAAGCGTCTGCCTTTAGCTCAGGTCATGATCCCTGGGATTGAGTCCCCCATAAGTCCCTTTCTTAAATGGGAGCCTGTTTCTCTCTCTGCCTGGTTATCTCCCTGCTTGTGCTCTCTTTGGCAAACAAATAAAATCTTAAAAAAGAAAAAAAAAAGAAAAAACTTGTTGTGTTGCTTTTATTTTGTTTGTTTCTTTTAATTGTGTCATAAAAGTGATATATCTTCATGGAAGAAAGTAGCGATATTCAAAATTAGATAACCAAAATTGTACAGAATTTGACTTTCTGCCAGAAAACACTTAAATTTTGAGTGCATATACATTATTAGGTATATTTTGTGTAAAACTTAATTCTGCTGATAAATATCTCAGATATGTGCTTTTTGTACATATTAGTAATTATGAATATATTTTCCTTATATTAAATATGTTTTCATACAATAATTTTAGTGGCTTCATGATATTTTATGTTATGGATATATTAATGTAGAAATTCCTATGCAGGATATCTATTTTAAAACTAATTCCATACACAGATTTAAATAATTTACTAGGATATTAATACCTAAGAAATAATTGGTTTTTTTTTTAGATTTTTTATTTATTTATTTGACAGACAGAGATCACAAATAGACAGAGAGGCAGACAGAAAGAGAGAGGAGGAAGTGGACTCCCCGCTGAGCAGAGAGCCTGATGTGGAGCTTGATCCCAGGACTCTGGGATCATGACCTGAGCCGAAGGCAGAGGCTTTAACCCACTGAGCCACCCAGGCACCCCAGAAATAATTGTTATATGACTAATTAGTTCCCATTGTTTCTTTATCCCTTTCATCCTCACTTTTTAAAAATTCCAGAATCTGTATCTGTTAATTTAGATATAAATGCATTTATTCTCTTTTGTCTATTCTACAAATACTTATTATATTAATCAAGGCAGGAATTATAAAGGCATCGATACAGGAATTACTGTCTCACTTATTCTAACAAAACAGAGAAGAAATAGGGCACCTGAGTGGTTCAGTGGGTTAAGCCTCTGCCTTTGGCTTGGGTCATGATCTCAAGGTCCTCGAATCGAGCCCAGTGTTGGCCTCTCTGCTCACCAGGGAGCCTCCCCCTCCCCACTGCCTGCCTCTCTGCCTACTTGTGATCTCTTGTCTGTCAAATAAATAAATGAACTCTTTAAAAAGAAAGGGAAGAAATGTATTGTATTTATTCAATTGAAATAAATGGCATAGAAGGGGAAGATAGGTGATTTGGCCTATTACAAATTCTCTTAGAATAAGAAATTAACATTGAATTGCATATGCATTTTACTTTTAGTGTGCCAGAGAAATACAGAATTGAAATTTATATCTCAGAAGGTCTGTAGGAATAGGCATTGAGTCATTTACTAAATTATTAAATTGTACTCTAAGTCATTAGTTTAAAAGTCTATTGGATTAATCTATGCTATCACAGGATTCTTTCTGTATTAATATTTTTTTCAGACTCTTCCACACAGTCTTTGAAGGTTATAAAGGACTTAAAATGACATCATAAGGGAATGTTTTGTTTTCTTGTACATGACAGAATTACAGGTAAAGCAGGAAAAACACTTCAATACATCACATGTCTACTTTATAGTGATTTCTTTTCTATACTTCCTTTCTGATATGAGGCAGTGAGAACATAAGTTCTAAGTACAACTGTGTTAACGAGAAAGAATAGTGTTCATTTTATTCCTTTTATTTATTTATTTATTTATTTATTTAAACCACCTTCCATGGTTTGGCTATAGCTTGACTTGATAGAAAGTAGGTCTGATTTGTAGTCACTCTAATGATATGTTTGTATATAAAAGACGTTGACTACTGGTTATCAGAATTTTCTTAAATTAGTAAGAGCTCTATAGCTTTTTTTGAATGTCCCATAGATATACACTTTCACAATACCCAAAGCTGAGCTCATTACTGTTTCTCAAAACATGTCCTTTTCCTTTATTCCCATGTTGGTGAATGATACTGTCATTTAATTAAAGCCCTGGAGTCTTTCTAGATACATTTAGATTGCTTCACTAGATTTTAAACTGGGTTTCCTTTCCAATGACATTCAAATCCATTCTATTATTATTGCTTCATATTTCTAAAATTGAAATCCATTCACAATATTCCCTTGTTTAAAACTACTAAGGACATCCCAATATTCAAAACCTACAGTCAAAAATCTTTGACATATAAGGTACTTCATCATATGATTTTTGCTTAAAATTTCTCTCTATTCTTCATATATATTTGCTAAATTTGTTTAGCTGTTAGTACCAAAAAAAAAAAAAAGCAAATATCAGTTTATTTCTCACAAAAAAGCAAATTCAACTGTCTGAATCCCAGGCACCAAGATGGAAAAGGGGGTAAACAAAGTTATGTTATTTTTAAAGGATTTTTCCAGATGACATAGAGCTGATCTCCACTTACATATCTTTGACCAGAAGTTAGTTATGTAGCCCTACCTAGATTTAAAGAAAAACTTTATATTTTTGTGATTAAGAGACTCAGAGAGCATTAACAGAGAAATAGAGAAATAAAATTAATATTTGGTAGGCAACTAGAGATTTTGCTACACCACTTCTAACCAAGATACATGGAATGATTTGCTTTGTGAACATATGTTTCATAGAGATTCATGGCAATCTGTTCAGAATGCCTTATTCTTTCTTCATGCAGCTAAAGTCTATGCATTCCTCAGATTCAACTGGAGTCTCTTCAAGAAACTTTCTGTGATATTCTCAGTCTTATTTATTAGACTAATACTTTATTTGCACCTATTATTATCATCATTTCTCACTCTAAATACATTATAAAATATTTAAGTATCCACTTATGAATTTATGTTATCATTGTCTGCTTATTCCACTAATTTTATATTCTTACGCATTTAAACTTAAAATCAAGGCCTTACTGGAATTATATAAATATAAGAATATATGACATACCAGAAAAGCTAATGAGGAGGTGCTCTTTCATCCTCATATGAATCTGAGAAGACAAGAAACAAATTCTGGGAAGTGTTATTCTACATATGTTATCTCTCAAGTCTTGTCAGTTTTTATAAGGTGGCCTGTAAAAAAAAAAAAAAAAGAAAGAAAAGAAAAGCCTTTTAACCATAAGTCCCATTTTTTTTTTTTTCTATATGAAATAAGAGCTAAACTCTTTTGTGTTTCATTTTGCTCCTTGGTTCAATAATTATGATATAAAATTAAAATCTAATACCCTTTTCTAAATTGAAATGTATGGAAAACATAGAAATGTCTTGTCAAAAAGTGAGTGTTTATAGCCATTGGACATTTTACATGATTGCTTTATTTAGTTTCTCAAGCCCTGCTGTAAAGAAATACTTGATTATGTGTGATTGCATAGTATATCTTCCTGGAGAAAAAGCTATTATGCTGCCACTGATGGTCATCCATAAAATGCAGAATCTGTGCTGACCCTAAGAATGAGACTCATTGGGTTGGATATGTAGCAATAGATCTATAGCAAAAGACAAGGTGTTTCTAAAAGAGAAATGAGAGCTGGGTAGAAGTAACTTTGGTAATAGGGAACAGGAATCTGACCCTGCCCCAAACTGGTTGCATTTAGATGGCAGCAAAATGAAGCATGAATCATATAGGTATGTAAGAAATAGAGAAAAGACTACCATGAGCCAATAGAAAAAAAAAAAAAAATAAAAAGGAAAGTTCCATTACAAGGTAAAAATGCATTGCCGTAAAAAACAGTTCTACATGCCACTCGGTTTTAAGAAGATTGTTGATGAGTATATTTTGAGTATTAACTTTGTGTATCATGCTCAAATATTAACACATAAACAATGAATCACACCTAAATCCTTGATAAAATCGCCTTACTTACACATCCCTTAGTGAATGCATTTTTTTTAAATGATTGGAGGTGTAAGTTACCCTAAATCTGAAGTTGTTCCCATTAGTTGTCAACAGTTTCTTGTCCATTCTTGTTTATCTTAATAGTATCTGAAATGCCTAATGTATAATAACTACTTTTCTAGACATTTTACTTTTTTTCATTTTGACTAAATGAAAATAGAGTTTAGAATTACTGATATAAAATGATATCATAAAGAAATGGATAAAGAGCTCTTAGATATCCCTACTAGTGGCCACGCCAAAAGAAATAGCATGAAAATACCTGATTCAATATAAGAAAAGTAATTCTAAGTATGAGCAGTAAGTATTATACACACCAAATCTTTCTTAGATTTTGGCAATTAAGATTTGGTAAAAAGTAAATGGCAACATGCCAGTTTTAAGGATAACTTAAAACTGAATTTACTGGGTGGGAAAATAACATGCATTCAAAGGCCAAAACAAAATATTTAAGGGAGAATATTCCCTAACATTAGAGATGAAGCCACTTTTATAGTAATTTGTCTATAATATAAATATATTTTTTATAATTTGTCTATAATATAAATATATATAGACAAAATAATTTGCCTATAATATAAATATGTTTATATATAAAAATGTATATATATATAAATATTTGTTTATATTTATAAATATATATGTATATAAGTTTATATATAAATATAAATAAATATAAGCTTCTTGTATATAAGCAGGACCTGGAGACCATGTTAATAGTAATCATTTTAATTAATTATTGACATTTTCCTAAGACCCTGAGGTGAGTTGGGGGCTATGGAACTTGGGTCTAGGGGACTGTGGATTGGACCATCTCTGCTCACTTAGTATCTCCCTATTAATATGTGTGGGCTTTTAAGCAGGTTTTTCAACTCTTAATATTTTAACTAGAACAAATCTAACTAGTTAAAATGATATATAACTGAGACTATTTCATTTTCCAAATTTATCCATGATTTATATTTCCCTTAGTTTAATTACTAAAAAAATAAGTCTATGTTGTATATTATTCTCCCTCTCTTACCCCCTAAATCATTGATTATCATGTAGTTTTGAGCTTTTTTTTTTTTTTTGAGGAAAAATCCAAATTTTATCAGAATTTATTTCAACTTTATATAATGATTTAAGAAGTAAATTCCAGGGGCGCCTGGGTGGCTCAGTGGGTTAAAGCCTCTGCCTTCAGCTCAGGTCATGATCTCGACATCCTGGGATCGAGCCCCGCATCGGGCTCTCTGCTCAGCAGGGAGCCTGCTTCCTCCTCTCTCCTCTCTCTCTGCCTGCCTCTTTGCTTACTTGTGATCTCTGTCTGTCAAATAAATAAATAAAATCTTAAAAAAAAAAAGAAGTAAATTCCATGAAAGATTGTTATCAATGCTTCTAATTTGACAACTTTCTACTAGCATATTAAACAGTCTAGAATTACTGCATAGAAAGGTATTATAATGTATCTCCAAGATTTTAAAAAATATCAGAACAAACCAAGCTGACTTGTGAAATTTGAATGAATACAAATGAATACATCTTAGGTAATACCTTTGCCAAAGTGCACACTGTGTTTTCCTTGCACGTACCTGTGTCTTTGTGAATAGCTCTTTGTTAAAATTATCTCAAATTTTCTTAATTTGGTTATATCCTTTGTTATCAGCAGTGACCCTCACTGATTCAGTAATTGGTGTTAGAAGTGGTCCTATGCAACAAACTATAAAAACAGGAGTCTGATTTGGTTTCCTCATATATTTAAGCAGTATCAGGATAATCTCATATTTGGGGAAATGTGACACATGTAATCCAAGGCATGCAGTTTCATCACCATTATTCAAATCATTCCTGGTATAATATAGAATAAAATCTAGGAGGAGAGCAAAATGCTAAGCATTTAAATGGTTGTGACAGGTGCAATTATAACAAGGATACATACAAACTTTAATAAGTGCTTGGCTTCTTCTGAAATTCCCAGAGAACATATATATGAAGAAAAACTGAAAAGTTATGAAGATACAAATTGCAACCTGTATCAAGAGCCAGAAGACCTTCACAGCTTTGAGGGAATTTCTATTCACTTATAATCACCAGGCAGATAGAGCAAAGGACTAAGCCAGTACAATCTATTAGTAAGGTTAGTGAAGTTGCAGTTGCTATTAAAGGCTAAATTCTGGCCAATGTCTTATGCTAAGGTAGGGGCTGGCAAAGTTTGGCTCTCAAGCTACCACTTTTTTTCATACAGTGTTATAGAGCAGTCACAACATTGGTTTACATGATACCAGTTAGTTGACAGAGTTGAGGTGTTTCAAGACTGAATAGGCCACAATACTTAAAGTGTGTCTTACCTTGCCCTTTAAAGAAAATGTTTGTGAACCCCTGTACTATGGGAATGGCATTTGTGGAGAATCAGTGGGGCTCTCAGAAATGAGATGGAATCTTTGGGCAAATGTAGGTGAGTCTGAAAAATGCTAATCTCCAAAATCCATGAACTACCTTTACCTTTGAAGGTCCACCATACCCACTTTTTAGGAAAGCATTCCATTTCAACATAAGAAACTGAAAATAGAGAAACAATTGCCTTATAAACACCCGATTCCCTGTCATTAACACTGAGATGTATAAGGAGACAACTATTTTACACTAAAGAAAAACAGACTAACCACAACAACAACAACAAAAACAACAACAACCCTAAAGAATGTTTCAACTTGTATTGCAAGATCCTGAAGAGCATTTGAGGAAGTGAGAGTTAGACAAAGGTAATAAAATATGAGGTTCATTTTGGAGGAACTTACTAACATGCATGCATTTCTCCAGGTTTGGGGGTTTCATGTGGGGTTTGATTTGCTGGAAGTAATATTTATAATCTATTAGGTTAAATAACTGAGGCCTGGATTTAATGGTGACCTATGGTCAATAAAGCCAAGCTGTTGGAATTTTTCTCATATACTGTAGAGAAAGGAGTTTCAAAAGCTCAAGGAAAGAAAATGTTAGAATTAATCTATTTTCAGCAACCTAATCAGCCTGTAATGATCACTCTCAGAAGGGCCCAAAGGATACTGCCCTCTCCAAGGCATTCAAAATGTATTGACCTGGGACAATCAGCTTCTTCGGAAGAATTCTGTGTTTTCTATCCTCTAGAATGTCAAGGGAATTGCAAAAATTAATGTCACCATATAGATGGTATTTCCTACCACATTCTCATTTAACTTGCTTATTTAAGCAATGAAACTGAGATACAGAAATATAAACTAACTTGCCCAAATTTATCCAGCAGATTTAGAAGCAGAGGCAGGAAACTAATCTGGGCAATTGGAAATCAGAATCCCTGTTTGTAGCAAATATACAATATTGCCCTTCAGATAATGAGGAAGTTAGTCAATGGAAGTGAAAGGTGAGTGTCTGAAGTCTAAAATTGAAAAGAAATATCATTTTATCCTATAAAAGAATGAAATTTTCTAGGAGAGGAGAGAGGTGTGTTTTCATTGTTAGCAAGGATGAAATACTAAAAAGATAATTAGAAATTTCAGAAACTGAACATAGTTAACTTTTGTTTTGGCAAAACAAAATGGTAGACTTTTTTTTTTTTTTTCTTTGAAAGAGGGAGCAGAGCAATTTTCTGGTTTCACTGACACATCATGAACTCAGTTTGATTATTTGGGCATTTTCAGCAAGATATTGTTATAGTAAGTGATGTTCCTTTGAGTCATAGTTATTCCCATAAAATGCCAGTTACATCAGACATATGGAAAATCGGAGCACTGATGACTATTATGAAATAAATGAGATATTTTAGTGTCAGAAATAATTAGATATCTCAACTATAGAAACAAGGTACCTACTAAGTTTAGGGGACTGGATTCTAATCATGGAATTTTATGTAGAGTGCAAAGAAGTTTATCTGTTTGTGACCTAGGTAATAAATTCTCTACCCTAGTGTGGGAAGAAATACTGTAAAGGAATTAAAGATTGTGAAATGTTCCTTTATGATCCCTAAGAATAATGGTCAGAGGACAAATGATGTGAGGTATGTAGCTTACATTTTCCCTGCCATGAGGTTGGATGAATTGAGGAAAAAAGCAAAGGTGAAGGGACTTCTCTAAATCCTAGAAGAAGAATGACAGTAAGGATTTCGGATTACCATGATTAGAAATGGAGGCAGGACCTAAGCACACAGTATCTTTTAAGTAAAACAGGAAGAAACATTGTATTTAATTTGTAATTGGCAATGTTATACTTGAACAATGGAACTGCATAGTATTATTTGAAATTGAACAGAAAATTTGTTTGGGCTGGATGAGCCCAAACATGAGTCAAATTGAGGAAGGATAATTCAACTGATGTGGCTTAAAAGACAATGGTGATTTAAAAACAAAACAAATCAAAACAAAACAAAAAGAGAAGAGCAAAAAGTGTTGCTCTTAATATACACCTACTGGAATCTGAGGTCTTAATAATAATAAAGGACTGGAAATTTCAGCTGCATGGTTGCATGCAATCCCTGTAGGCAGTTCTTAGTTTATCATGTTTTATGCTTAAAACAGGTATTTTCTCAAAAAATAATAAGCTCATCATCATTAATTTACTTTCAGTGGGTGGCAGAGCTTATCAGATACAAAAGCAAGAATTTCTTTCTGGGTTTCCCTGACTCAACAAGTCATTGCTCTCTATTTTAACACTGCCTAGTTAATATAATAATTATCAATATCAATCTTTGGACCCAACTGACTACTTGGTTACTCTAATTGTGTATAAATGCAACTGAAATAAGAGCCCAATGAATGACACATCGATACCTCAATATAAACTTAGTCATCTCAAATTAGTCAAAGATGGCAATATATCACAAAACCTAGGTCCTGGGTTGCTTTTAACCTTCCTAAGCAGATACTATGCAACATGTATCTCACCACATTAGAGTATATTTGATTCTGAACATTTTAAATCATGAGCTATTTGTAAGCACATATTTATGCAGAACCAATTGTGCCAGTCATGGGAGCCTCAGGGGAGAAAAACATGTTGGTGTTCAAAGAGAAAAGTGTATTTAAAGTAAAGAGACCATGTTGAATTACTATACCTATATGAACACCATATGGAATGGCTTGTATGTAACAACTGTTGTATTTTTATCATGTGAATCACAAAATAACCACTTTCAAGAATGTGTGAATGAAGAAATTCATCTTTAGTCTGTAGCAAATTATGCTAGTTAAGTCATATCTGCCTCGTTATATATTGAACAACTATTGTACTCTCTTCTTTGCTACTTTATCACAATGTTATGTTTTGGTTAAGTTACTATACACAGCATGAACACATTTTTCTTGCATTGTAACTGGCTACATTATGTTAAGTCATTATTCAGAATAATGTATTATTCACTGTATTCAGTTATCTGTGTTGAAGTGCTTCTACAACTCACTGTGCATTTTAGCTGGTAACAAAGGTTATTTAAAGGTCATTTGTTATTTGAATAACAAATAACATATTTTACTTGCTATGACTAGGTTGAATGAAGAATGGTGTGGTATAATATTGTTTTGGCTTTTCATGTAGATTATGAGAAACCATGACCAGTACACTGGTTCTCTACAAAATATGAAATGGAGAGAAAATGAACAAAATGTCAGGGTTATTGCTAATCTATTTTCATTTATGCTCAGAAGTCCAAATCCAATAGTGGGGATTTGCATTTATGGAAAATGTCACAGAGCTTGAGAGGGAATCTGAGAAGACTAACCAAGTGATGAATACTTTAAGTGCCATGTAAGGTTTCCTCTTCTAGAAATACTTAATATTAGGAGGAAAGAAGAAAGGAAGACTTGATTTTGGTATTAAAAGTTTTATAGAGAATGTTGACAACTGAACATTGTTCATTCACTGAATTATCCTTTCATGGAAATTCAGGAGTCATAAATGTTTAAACCAATCAAAAAAGTAGTTGCTTTATGCTGAGGTATCCTATTTTCCTGAAAACATACCTTGCATAAAATAACTTAGATAGATTTTTGTAGGACACAATTAAATTTTTCTCTTATAGAGATTTAGGCCGGTATGAGGGAAAAATAATTTCACCATATTGCCTGAATTAATCCTGGGATAAAACCCTTCCTGGGGCTGGGGGGAGTGCTAAGGGGAAAAAATAGGGTAGAAGCAGACACTAATCAGTAAAGAATCAGGTTTTCCCCTTAAAAACAAATTTCATGGGTCTTCAGAATATCAGGGCCAACGTCAGCCTCTCCACATCTCTGTATTAATTACAAGGATGCATCTGTTCTGGAATAAAATACTTCACATGAGCCCAATAAGTAGAACAGAGACTGGATATGTGTCCCCACTAACCCTTAGTAACACTGCAGAATGTTGCTGAATTATTCCAGCTCCAAGACCTCATTTTTTTTTTTCTCTTGATCCAAGCATTGATTCATTTATTAACATTTATATTTAAGGTATAATTATTCTTTCTATTTAAATTAAGATACCTTAAAGAAAGGAACTAAGTATTTCTTGGGTTGTAATAAAAAGGCAAAAGAAGGTGGTGTTTAATTACACAGTAATTTATTGTCAGGTTTTTTTTTTTTAAGATTTTATTTATTTATTTGACAGACAGAGATCACAAGTAGGTAGAGAGGCAGGCAGAGAGAGAGGAGGAAGCAGGCTCCCAGCTGAGCAGAGAGAGCCCGATGCGGGGCTCGATCCCAGAAGCCTGGGATCATGACCTGAGCCGAAAACAGAGGCTTTAACCCACTGAGCCACCCAGGTGCCCCTTATTGTCGGTTTTTAAAACCTTTCAACAATACAGATAAACTAACCTGTTGTAAGCTGTTTCAGGAAATTAGAACAAATGGACTTCATGGGCATCAAATCACATCATCCTCACCCCACATAACATAATTGTTTCTTCATGTTTGGTAACTAATTCCGATGTCCAATATTCAATATTCTTGATAAAAACACGATACTCATTCAATAAAATAAGAAAGCATAAATATTTCTAAATTGGTTTTTGAATTTTGGCATATGCTAATTTATCAGGTTATTTAACAAATCCCTATTTGACAAATGTGTGTGTCATAATGCAGTATTCAAAAAACAAAGGTTTTAAATCAGTTTGACTTAGTTTAAATAGGCAGTGATATGTGGCTTCCTTTGCAAAAAATCCTCAGTTAAAGCTACAATAAAGTGTATGATCAATTTCAATGAATTCAATTTCCCAACCTCTCTTTTACAAATTTACTAAATTCATTTTTTAGTCCCTTCCATGTTTCTGGGTTTTAGGTTTGGCTTTTGAAGTTAGGGATTAAAAAAGGGAATACAAGTTAATCTCTGACCTTAACGAATTTACAATTGGCTCTTGAAACAAAATTTTTACCAAAATGAGTTCTTGAGTAAGAATGATATTTGCCCTATTGCTTCCTGTTATAATAAATTGGTTACTCAGAGTGTATACCTCTCTAACTCCAAAGCTAGCTTCAGAGGTACTGGGAGCTGAATTAGAGGTCTGTTTATATAGTTCTTCTGATTTCCATATTGTTACTGCTGTAGTGCCTGTGCTCATTTTTTTTTTTCTTATTACCTAGAATATTTGTTTAAAAAAGAAAATATGAATACTTTGGTTAGAAGAAAACATTTAAAAAAGAGAAGATGAAAAAGAAACAAGTAAGCAACAAGAACAAAACCTAAAATCCTGTCTAACGTCATTGATAAGAATAAAAATGCAAAATATCTGGTTGAATCAGTTTTTATCATTAATGGGAAAAAATGTTTATTGACTTTAAGTAAATGTATTTATTCTCTTGAGTTTTGTACCATCAAATCAAATTAAATACTATTAACAGAACTTTATAGTTCAGGGCGCCTGGGTGGCTCAGTGGGTTAAAGCCTTTGCCTTTGGCTCAGGTCATGATCCCAGAGACCCAGGATCAAGCCCCGCATCAGGCTCTCTGCTTAACAGGGAGCCTGCTTCCCTTCCTCTGCCTCTCTGCCTACTTGTGATCTCTGTCAAAAAAATAAACAAAATCTTTAAAAAATAAAACAAACAAACAAAACTTTATAGTTCAAAAATCATGGGGCATTACATTATATAAGTTATTTTGTGGGGGGGAGCAGTTTAAAGTGATAGAAAGACCAGTAAAATGCCGTTTATAAAAAAACAAACAAACAAACAAACAAAAAAACATTTAACTTCTCTTAAAAACTGGGCCAAGAAAATATGGTGATGATGAAGTAATAATGAAGAACTGAAACAGGAACTCTTTACCATCTGCCTTAGTTCCTGCCTTGTGCCTGTGAACAGCAGTAGTTACAGGCCCTAAGAATGTTTCAGTGTGTTAACTTCAGAGAAATCTTAAACCTGGTATTTATCCAAAAGCAAAGAGGCAGTGATCGAAATCATCTTTAAAATTCCTAGATCTTGGGGTGCCTGGCTGGCACAGCGGGGCTTGTGACTCTTGATCTCAGGCGTGTGTGTTTGAGCCCCATATTAGGTGTAGAGATTACTTAAAAAATAAAATCCTTAAAATTCCTAGATGTAAGTGTCACTTTCAAGCTTTTGCCTCCAGAGATTAGGTGATTTTTGTGTAATCTCGCCTTGGGGCCATCATCTGATTTTCAGACAGTCTAAAACTTCTAACTCAGAAGGATACCTTATCCTGTCCCTGAATTGTCCTTGAATGGAAGTTTGTATAATCTGCATTTGTTATGTGATGCTACCTCTCTTTTCATATCTCCTTCTGCAGCCTAAGGGAAACCCATATCAATACCTTTTTATCTCTCTATATTTCTCTATAAAATGTCAGTGAACAAAACTTTAGGTATAATTGCTAAAAGTATGAAGATTGTTTGAGTTTTTAACTCATATAGAATTAATAACTTATCATGGAGTGTCTGATTCTGTCCATACTATACTTTGTCATTCTACATAGAAAACTCCTAGTTCTATAATAGACCTTAATTCATGGAAGTTTCCAAAAGTATAGAGTGCATTATTTTGGAGATTAAATATATGATAAAAGAGAAGTTAATATGAATTTCCTATCTGACTTCCTAAAGAACCAGGGTAAATCTAATCTTCAAAACCACATTTTGGATGACTATAATATAATTAAAAATTCTAGTCTTATTTGTGGAACTCTCAAAAATGAGAACTCTATGAAACCACATTTAGTAATAACCCAAGGAAAAGTGGACTTCTCTACTCTGTAATTGTAGAAATATTAGAATAAATTTTTTCTTCAAAATTGTACCGAAACTATTCTACATCATTTGGGAATCTATTCTTTAATTATTATTACCTGCCCCTTGTATGTAGGTTATTTTTTCCTAGATGCTTTATGTGGTTTGCATTTTTACAAGCTGACTCTTGAATTTGTACAACCTTTCTCATATTTCTAACCTGTTTTAGTGCAGCTATATTATTTTTGTTCTTCTCTCTTTGTTAACCTGATCTGATTTAGAATAATCTGAAAAATGTTTATTTCCTGATCTAGTTATTTTCCCAGAGTTCTAGCAATAGATTCAATACTTTTTTTTTACTTCTATAATACAGAATAAAACTTTAAGTTAGTGTCTAAATAACCCAAGTACAGTATAACCTTACACCTTTAAAATCAGAACTTGATTTTAAAGTCATGATAATGACAATGACAATGGCAATGTAATTATTGTGAATGTACTTTCTTAATACTTCCTTAAACACTTTTGCCATATTTTTGAATATTTTGTTTTACATTATATAGTAAAATAGCAAGTTGTAAATTGTACCCCATAACCTTTTCTTACTAAATAAAAACATTTTATTCTAGAGTTTGGGAAAATGATCACTGTCAAGTTAGAGAAAACACTGTCAAATGGAATACATTATACTGTGCAGATTATTTTTTTACAATTGTTATGACTATGATTTCATACAGATGATATATTTGATGTCAACTTAAATTATCATAAGATATTCATATTTTGAAGTAATTTTTAAAGCCCCATCACATTTTGAAATAGCTCTATCACTGCTTAAAAGGAAGATTCATTGGTGGCTTCATTAGGATGATCTATTTTTAAAAATATTGTTCATATAGGTACCATTTGGTCATACTTCTTTTGCTTTGCTAAAGACACTGTTGGTGGAATGAAGGAATTTGTTTTAAGAAAGCCTTTATGTAGATTCTGTGGGGATGATTAGAATGTTCAAAACCCTATAATTGTTCATTAAGTCAAAACCATATGATGATGGTAACTAAAATGTTTTGATTCAGTCTTGCAAAACGTCACCTGAACTACCGTGTTAAAAACTATAGATTTTGAATGTATGTGCAGCCAGTGAATTTTCTAATGTTGCCATTTTTCATATCTTTCCCATCTTCTCTTCGTGTTCTTGATTTTATTAGAATTCTCAAACAAAAGTCTCTGCCTCCCATAAACAGGTTTAGAATTCCCCAGTTTCTCATTAAAATAAAAGTAGAACAGAAAAGCATATACAGGAAGGATATTGCATTTCGTATTAGGCCTGCTGTCTTACTCTCATCAGGCTTACCTTGATTTCCCTTTAGGAATTGGGCTTATGGAGCAGTGTTTTTCCGTGGCTGTCTTTACTGGTTTGACTCACCATTTACAAGTCTTGTAGGTGAAGCTTTCCTTTAGAGAGCCCTCACTCTCTGAACTCTAATTTATCCAAATTCTTTAATAAATACTGAAGAAAATAGAGAGAATTTTATTTTAACTCCTTTTTTAAAAAATATTTTCATGCTTATCATAGAAGGTCCACATTTTAAAAATAAGTTTTCATGAGAATTTACAGGTACATAAAACTCAACATTAACAAAAAAAAAGTATTTAAAAACTTTTAATTATGTTCTCGTTTCTACCACTTCTTACTGAGTCTTCAGATTTAATTATCTTTCCTCTATTCCCAGCTTTCTTGGAACATTTCTTGAATTGCATTTGTTTCTGCCTGATTTGTAAAATAAAACTACCTTATTTGCTTTTGATTCTACACGTTCATCACCAAGATTTTTAGTAGGTTTATTTTTTTTAAATTTCTAAGCTTTATTATGAAACATAAACATATTTTAATTTACGAAGAGTGAATTTTTCTAAGTACATGAAAAGAAATAAAACATTACTTTGAAGTACATCTCAGAGCTTGTTTCTAAAATATTGTTCCCTGATAATAGTGTTGACCCTGATTTTTGGAAAGTAAGACATGGAAACCGTATTACTCCATAAATACCTCCTCTGGGACTTTTGTATAGCCTTTGCCATTATGACCACTAATATCTGAGAGGGGCTTTAAAGAGGAAGGCATTTCTAATCCTATGATATTTC
Source organism: Lontra canadensis (assembly GCF_010015895.1). Lineage (NCBI taxonomy): Eukaryota > Metazoa > Chordata > Mammalia > Carnivora > Mustelidae > Lontra > Lontra canadensis. The sequence goes on along the minus strand of NW_022630995.1, from coordinate 40,196,078 downwards.
TGTCATGGATAGAAAATAATTAGTTAACATAACTAACCTTATTCTATTTTAAAGACTTATACAATTATCTATTCAGGGAATCACCCATTTTCTTTTGCCTAAGTGCTTTGAGTCCAAGGTCAAGAGCATATTGCATTACCATGATAAGCTTTTATTGAATGCTTCTTTCATGTCAAGCAAAGCATTACTTGGTGCTATAGATGCAAACCAGTCAAGGTTTTCTTTGGAAGACTTTCTTTCTTTTTCTCTTTCTCCCTTTCTTCCTTCCTCCTTTCCTCCTTCTATCCCTCTCTCCTCCTTCCTTCTTTCTTTCCTTCCTTCCTTCCCTAAATGATTCATATATTTTAATCCTGACTTTGAGAGAGAGAATGGTACCATCTTACTATTCCTGGAGCATGGAGTAAGATTGTCACACTATGAGAAAAGTTAAGTTGAAGATGATACTATATGGTGAAGAGGGAAGAATTTGTGGATTTCTTCTAATTACCACAGAAGGCCAGCTCTAAATTTATGAGTTGCTCATCTTTCATTTTAAGCAGCCACTTTTCCTGATCAGAATGGTAAATAAGACAGTTTTTGGCAAGCTTAAGACCCTTATATTTAGTTGAAGACCCTTATATTATATTTAGTTGAAGAAATGCAAAAAATGTCTTAGAGACTCTATAAGTTCAATATATCTAAAACTGATTTTATTGCTACATTCACTATGATGCAAACATAACACGTTCAAAACTAAACCTACTTCGAGTTTAAAAAAATATAATATTTAAACTCAATTTATTATCTTAGTTAATACTTTAAACTCAGTATTACATTTTAGAATCTATGGAGACACACTTCCTTCTTAATAACCCATCTTCACCACATTTTTTAGGCAATTAATTATACCTCAGAAATATCTCTGTAGTGCAACTTCTTGCAGTTCTTATTAGCATGACTTTAAGTGAGGACTTAGTTTTTACTCTATACCCAGGCCTCCTTCTCAGTCTCTCTTTCCCCTGGCCCATATTCCATTTTGCCTGTGTAATCTTTATAAAACTTTATCTGTCAGTAGCCACAATATCTGAGGATTGTATGGGTTCACTAAGGCTGCCAGAATAAAATATCACCCAATGCATAGTCAAAACAACATCTATTTATTTTCTCATAGTTCTGGAGGAAAAAGTCCAAGATCAAGGTGTCAATAGGTTTGGTTTCTCCTGAGTCTCTCTCCTTGGATTGCAGATGGCTGTCTTCTAGATTTTAGGTATGTTCTCACATGGTCGTCCCTCAGTCTACATGTTGTCAGTGCTCTATTTTCCTCTTCTTATAAGGAGGACATAAGTCATACTGGATTAAAGCCCACCTATATAATCTCATTTTACTTTAATTACATTTTTAAAGGCTCTATCTTCAAATACAGTTACATTTAAACATACTGGGAGTTAGGACTTCAACATATGAATTTGGGGGAGACACAACTCAACCAATAATAATGACAAATTATTTTCCCATGTACATGAGGCCTCTCTAATTTGGCTCTAATATATTTATATTCTCATCCTTCATCAGTCTACTCGACTTTATTTACCTACATCTCTTCAAAGTGAAATTCTTTCTGACTGAAGTGCCCTTATCATTTCTCCACCTGAAAAAAAATATATTCTTCCCTCAAATACTGTCTCAAAAATTATATCCCAAGTGATTACAAAATTCCCTATACAGTGATGCCTTTTTTAATACAGATAATGAAATGTGGAGTCAAAGTTCATTAAAGCGGGCCTCATTTCTGTATTTATTTTATACCCCTTTTTTCCACTCCTCTATTAGCCCACTTTTGTTTTATACTGTCTTGTTACATATATCCTTCTACATTGAATTGAATTTATATGAGCTATATGGGACATAAAAGTATCATGAAATATTAAGTGCCTACATGGACATTGTGGTTATTGCTGAGGATGCAATGATGACTGATTTCTACTTTCAAAGAGTTTATGCTTGCAATAAAACAATCTTACACACCTGTATTATAGAATCTTACATGATGTACTTTAGTTATACACTTTATGTTTCTTTGGCTGGACAGTAATCACAAATATTAGGAACTTTTATTTTTTATCTGTTTATTCCCAGGACTGAGCTTAATGTCTGGAATAATACATATTTGTTTAAAAAAGCAAAGGAGACATGATAAAAATAAGGCATAATTTCTTCCTCCTCAGAGAAGACCAGGCAAATAATTGACAAATTTAAGTGACCAACTTTTACAGATCAGAATAAGAGCACTTCATTAATCTAGCATCTTTTAAACGTAAAGAATCTCAGTTCCTCTGATCAGCAGCTATTTTATGTCTGGTAGCAAGTGTGCTCTACCTTTTCAAGTATTGAAATCTTTCCTCCATCTCTGTCAAGTTTAAAGAAAAGAAAGCTTTCAAATGTAAGCTATTCTACCACAGATAGTCTCATTCAAAAGGTCACTCTACACCTTGTATACAGTAGGTAATTGGATCTAGATTTTCAGTAAATGGTCAGTACTTAATCACTGTCATTTGGTCTCACAATATGTCAATTTATCTTGCTCATTCAATTTCACTTTGACAAGAGATAGTATGATTATCCAGGATCATGCCTTCTGCCATATTTCAGCAATGTTATAGCCAACAGGGATGATGAATTAGTTTCTTGGTACTGTTCTTACATGTTCAGTCCTTTAGGTTCTAATTTAACCCTTCTTCTCTCTCTTTCTTTTTTTCTTTTTTTTTTTTTTTTAAGAATTTGCTTATTTATTTGACAGAGAGAGATGGAGATAATAAGTAGGCAGAGAGGCAGGCAGAGAGAGAGAGGGGGGAGCAGGCTCCCTGCCTAGCAGAGAGTCCAATGTGGTGCTCGATCCCAGGACCTCAAGATCATGACCCAAGCTGAAGGCAGAAGATTAACCCACTGAGCCACCCAGGTGCCCCACCTTCTTCTCTTCTTACTTGATACATTCTCCCTGAACACGCTCATCTACTCTTCTGATATCAGTTATATTCTATACGTAGATTATTCCCAAATCTAAATCTCCAACTAAGACATCCATTTCAGATTCTAGTCCATAGAGTCAACTTCTTGTACATTTTCCCATGGAAGTCCGACAGTTGATGTAAGTGTCTCTAACATCAAGACCATATTCCTTGGTCCCAATAATCTGCTCATTTTCCTTGCCACATATTTCAACAAATGTTACTGTGATCCCAAACTTGAACCTCACTCAAACCTCACTAGTTATTTTTCCTTGTTATGTGCCCCATATATAACACACAATCTATTCTACCAATTATACATCTTCATATCACTTGACTCTGTCAATTTTATTTCCACTTCTGCTACCTAGTTCAAGCACCATCATCTCTCATCAGCGTTATTATAATAGCTAATTAATTATTCTTTTTTCTGTTAAGCCCCATTCACCTACAAATCATTGTTATTTCTGGGGGGGTAGTGCCCCAAATCCAAGGTCAAACATTTAGTTCTTCAGCTTAAATTCTTGTGATTGTCCTTATTCCTTTAAAAATAATGTTAATTACTTTGCATACTCAAATGCTTACCTAACTGACTTCTATTTCATTGCTTGCTATGGGAAGTGATTTTTAAACAGTGCATTGCAAGTGAAATTCCTCTTAATATTCTTATTATGTGATTCCAAGGAATGTGGACTAGCCTATGTTTGCAATGGATTGTAATTCCCTATTTGCCAGTCTGACGGGGGCTACTTCTGTTTGTTCAACATTATATTTGCAACTTTAGTACAGTGCTTGTTATAAATTATGCAATACATACTTAATATTTATTATGTGGATATTGAATAAGTAAAGATGATATGCTCATTATTTCTGCTTTAGAACAAAATTAGCTAAATGTAGTATATCTTGTTGCAGTTCAATCAACTGCTACCCAACCTGTATCGTTTTATGAAGAGAAGATCAATTTTTTTAAAAATTACATATCTTCATCCCCAAATTTAATCAAACATGAAAATCCTATTCATTTTCAATAGGCATTTTTTGACTCTCCTTATAGCTAGATTTGACCATGTAACAGAATTTTGTCTAATAAGAATTTTGCCTTGGGAATACAATAATCTTTTCCTTCTCCTCTCTAAAAATGGGACAGATATAAGAAATGAGCTTGTTGCTATTATCATTTTCCTCTTAGTCTTGACCAGACAGTATGAGTGATGCTTGGAGATGTGACATCCATGTTGTAAGCCAAAGTGACATTTGGGAGAATAAAAGCAACTATGCTAAAATTATAAGGAAGAAAAACATCTTTTGGGGTCTTTGAAGAGATTGTTGAGCTACCAACAAAAAGCTATTAACTTTGAGCTTCCTACCAAGTAAACTAAAAATAACCTCAGTGGAATAAGTCACTAATAAAGTGTTTTGTTATCTTATTTTATAATGGATATTCTAATCCTTAGCCTTATTTGATATTGCACATAATAGAGGACCTGGCTCATAGGTAACGTTAAATAAAATGTCTTGAGTAAAAAGCATAGGGAAAGATACTTTTTAGAGTTCTGCATGTGAACTCTGAGCACTCAAACTCTTCTCCAGAGTTAAAATGATGTGATGCAAAATAATATAATGTTCTTGGAAAAACTAAAATATAATGATATGACATATGATGATAGTCTACTCATTTTATTAACAGTTAATGAGTTAGATATTAGCAAGTAAACAAAAAGAAATCAAGGTATTTTTGCAGATGGATGGTTTTTAAGTTCATGTTTCTTTGGAGGAACGAGGGCTGAATCCCCTGTTACAGCATCTTGCTGAAGACACTGCCCATAATATTTTAGAAAACATTTAAGAAAATCAGTAGCTATTTAGGAAATAAAAAATGTATCCCTATAGGTTTTTCAACTGTCTCTTCATGGGAACAAATAATTTTTGTTTTTGTTCATACTGCTTTTTTTGGCGGGGGGTTAAAATTTATTTTGCATAATGATAGATTCTATTAATTTAGGCAGTCTTTTCCTTTTTTTTCTTTTGTTTTAATGTCCTGACTTTGCACTCCTTGATGATGATGATGATAATGATGATGATGACAGTGACTATACTTAGAGTTAGTCCTTAGTAAGTATGTAATACATTATAGCCAGTGTTCTTATTGCTTTAGAAATCTTAACAGTTTACTATTTTAAGAATTCTATGAAGTCGGTACTACTATTTAAAGATGAGTAAACGGAGACAAAGACAAGATAACTAACTTGTCCAACATTACATAGTAAGAACAGCAAAGATACAGGGTTCAAATCTGGACCTTTAGAGAGTATGCTTTTGCCTACCACCAAGCTTCCTCTTAAATGTATGTACTTCTTGAAAAAAATAATTATGGTAATAACAAAATAAGAATGATCTTTCCAATCTCCAAGTTTAATTTTTTTTAAAGATTTATTATTTATTTTGAGAGAGAGAGAGAGAGAGAGAAGAGGGAGGCTCAGAGGGATAGAATTTTTAAGCAGACACCCCTCCCCCAGCATGGAACCAGCTACTGGGCTTGATCTGATGACCCATGAGATCATGGCCTGAGCTGAAACCAGGAGCCTGATGCTTAACCAAGCTACACAGGACAGCTAATCCCCAAGTTTAAAAACAACGTGCATAAGAAAAAAACCTAAAGTCCTTCTGAAATTCCATGATATCCTGGTTCAACTATGTAGGAAAATTACTTAACCGCAACCCTGAAACTTTAGTCATCTCATGTTACACAGAAATAATATAACATAACATTTTGCAGGACTATTGTTTATTAGAAAGAGTTATGGATAATGGATCTACTGTGCCTGTCAAAATTATAATTTGTCTATATTTTTATATTTTATAAATTTTTGTAAATTATCACATTGCTTAATTATAAAAAAGATAAATATTATTAAACTAAATATAGTTTTTGACATGTAGTACAAGCTTGAAAATTAGTTATTATTTAAAATTAAAATAAAGGCTCTGGGGATTTGCATTTTCTGAGTTAATTCTTTCATTATTAGTCAATTTCACCAATGATAAACCAGAGTCACATATTTACATACATTGAATATTATTAGCCGGAAATAAAAAGTATAAATTGGAGGGGCGCTGGGGTGGCTCAGTTGGTTAAGCATCTGACTTTTGGTTACAGCTTAGGTCATGATCTCAGGGTCATGAGATTGAGCCATGTCAGGCTCTGCTCTCAGTGTGGAGTCTGCTTGAGACTCCCTCTCCCTCCTTCTCTACCCCTCCTCCCATTCTCTCCCTCTCTCTCCTCTAAAATGAATAATTAACCTTAAAAAAAAAAAAAAACTATAAATTGGATATATGATGTCCTATCTCACACAGCTGTCCCCTCCCTACTATCACTGCATGTAACACAAAAGAGGATTAAACCAGAATTTTAGCCTGGTCGTGTTCTTCCAGACTTCTTTCCCGTCATTAAAAACAATTTTGTCTAATTACTTTCTCATTTTTTTTTCAAGTTTGTTGAAAACAATAATCTCTGGACAATTGCAACAAGTTAAGCTGAAAATTAGGTTAGTAATTAAAAGGTTAATTCCAAACTGCCCAGCCAAGAGCAGGCTACCAAATTATGCTTTATAGTGAAAGAATATAAATGCAAACTCAGGATGCATATTGTCAATTTTAAATCTTTATTTTGTTGTAAGTAAGATTATTAGGTAAAATATTTTAATATATGTTAAACTATGGTAAGTTAAAGAAAAAACCCTTATCTCCCGTATATAATAAGTAAATGTATAAAAGGTGTGTGTACATATAGATAGGTATATAATTTAAATACATTTAATGATGGTCTCTTTATACAAATATATGTTTTCATGTTTGTCAATACATTAAGCTTATGAAATCAGATATCTTATGAAATCAGATAGAGATATACTTAGTGGAGAAGTGTCTCAGCTAAAATGCTTTAGGTTGTCACCAGCCAAAACTCCAAAATCACTTTACCAATTTGTGAAAAATTAAATACACACTTTTTAAAAGCATGCTTTAAAGAGGAATTTGCAGTGGTAATTACAACTTATTTATTATGAAAAAAATGAAATAATATGTTATAAGGTGCTGATAACATTGTGCAAAAACCCAAAACAGAGAGGTTTTGTGTATCAGTTTGGTCCACTTTAATAAATTTCTTGGCCAGCACTTAAAATTCTACAGCACATCTTTGAACATGACTTTCACAATGCTATGATTTTGTTCTTCAATGAGCATTATACATTGTTTAATTTAAAAGATAAAGGGAAGGCATTATTCTATAAAAGACAAAATGAAGGGATTTCAATGCAAATGTCAAGTTGCCTGTGTCTAGGATATGAAGAGCTTGTAGATTTGGATTTTCTTTTCTTTTCACAGATCTATTAATTAAAGATAATACTTAATCTCTTACCAAAGTCACATCTGACTTTTTGAACAGTTTCATCAGTGGCACCTACAAGCTACACTTAACATTAAACAGTAAGATGGGATCATTGATTACAAGGTCTTAGAAGGGAGGTTGTCTGCAAACCCAGACATGGTTTTACAAGTGCAACTATAGCAGGCTGGACACCTTCCAGAGTTACAGAACTGCAGAATAATTGAGGAAAGGCTATGAATGGAGGCAGGTGTTTTTGCCCTCTTATTCTAGGAAGCTTTTAAACCTCCAGGTAACAGACAACATTTCATCTACTTGTATTTTTCTTCAGATGGCATTAACAAACCAGATGTTTCCAATATCCAGATGTCTGTTGCAAGCATAGAAAATTTAAGGTATTTAGCCAACATTTCACTTCCAAAAGTTTTAGAAAAAATACTTATGCAATGTTTAATCCCCAAGAGAGAGCTGCCATTTTTGTAATATATACTACTGTTTCTCCTGCAATGTTTCACTAGAGACACCAATACTCCAAATAACCACACTCATGGTGATATTAGGAGAAATTAATATTTGAAATAGGCATTGAAATCTTCAGCTCAAAATGTTACTGCTGGTATATTGCCACTGTACCACCTTTTCTAAAATAGCCACCCCTTTTTGAAAGACTGCATTCCCTAAACAAGGTTGACCGCTGAAATCTCCCTGGCTCATTTAATCTCCTCTCCACCCCTCCCCTCCCATTCCCATCCCACTCCCTCTTCTCCTTCCTTTTCTCTACTTTCTTCTCCCATCCTCTCTTCCCCTTCCCTATCCTCCCCTCTCAGTGTCTTAACAGAAATTCAAGATTAAATAATCTGCAAAGGACCACACAGTTGTTAAGTGGAACGTAAAGATGAAAACACAGTCATTTCAAATTACTGAGTGGGATTATAGTTTTGTTTTGTTTTGTTTTGTTTTGTTTTGTTTTCCCTCTAAGCATACAACTCACCTCACTCAATTTGAATGGGACCAATTCATCCAAATTCTGAGCATGATCTCAATGCTTACTGTTACAGAGCACCGAGTCTGGAAAACTTGTCTGGACTCCATGTATTATCTCATGGAAACCAGGTTTACTTTTATTTGGTGTGGGGGCAGTTTGAAGGAAGATCATGTTCAGACTCTTACCTCAGTGGAAGTGTCTTGCAGTGCCATTTGGGAGGGATATGAAGGTGATCCGATCAAAAGTTAGAGTACCAGGACTTAGGTTATGAGATAAGTATAGTCCAAAGATGATACTAGTTTAATAAAACCTAAGGAGTGAAGAAAATAGATTCAAGAAACATTTAAGAGAAAAAAACAAAAAACAAACATCGGTGATGAAGTGCAGATAAATTGATAATATTGATTATTGATAATCAATTATAATCTTGCAATTATTGATATTTATGTCCTCAATTCTTCCAACCTATTTACTCACTTTCCTTGGACATGAAATAAATCCTCATGTGCTCTGTCGAAAGTCTTTGAATGGCATTCGTGTTCTTACTAGCATAAAGAAGATGTCAAATTTCCAACCAGATTGATCTAATTTTTGACTCACAATGCTTTAGCAATGCCTAATATATGATCTCCCACCATAATCCAAGGGAAGGGATGGGACTTTCTGTGTCTAACAGAATTTGGTATATTTTCATAGTGCCTATAATATTTTACAGGTGGAGGGCTCATTTCTCAGAAGAAAGAAAGAGAAATACAGGAGCATTGAATCCCAAGATGCCTTCTGAAGCCCAGGTAAATGATATCATATAATTTTATTTTTGTATCCAATAAAATAGAGTTATCTCTATTCAGTACAAAAATACAGAAGTGTTTTGCATTAGGCAGATTCTTGTAGGAGTCCTAACTTTTCCTTGGACTTTTTTGGTGATACCAGGTAATACCTTTTTTATCTTTTTGCACCACTGCAAAAAGATAAATGAAAATAAAACGAAAAAAACGAGAGATTGCCTTAGCTTCACTTATTAAGAACTTACAGGATGCTTATAATGATAAAAGGTCAGAACTTGAGATTTGAAATTTCTTAATTACCCTGTGGTTTGCTGTACACATCTATGCCTGGAATAATATACATCATGCAATATGTACCAAATATATACCAGAGGTCCTGTTCATAAGCTATGTTGTGACTTTCATAAAGTTCTGAGTTAAAAAGTACCGTTTTCTGTACTTCCACATTGTATTGTTTAATGGACGAATTTGAGTGTATGGATCCATATTAACTACTCAATTATAATGCTTAGAATCAGAAAATTAAGCATGTACACTACACACACACACACACACACATAATAATAAATTGCTTAGTTTTGGTTGGGTGTGTTGATCATAGATCTGGTTTTTACCTATACAATCTAAACATATTTTTTAGCAGTTAGTAAATACATCCATAAAACACCTAACATCTGATTATCTTGTGACAATTGAATTAGATTAATTTTAAATTGTTCTACCAAAATCATGTCAAAAGCAATTGATGTATTCATTTGTCAATCAAGTCATCTTAGTGAGAAATGTAGACACATTCTTATTTCTTTTCAATTTCAAATGCTTTCTTTTGGAATTAGGAACTCATGATTCATATTGACTTCACATATATAATTTTAATCTCAAAATAAAAAAGATCCATGAAAAATCATGAAAATATTAAAATAAGTACTTTTGTTTGAAAGTTCCATTAAATCAATTTTCAGTCCTATTTACATAAATTACACCACTACCCGCTCTCCCCATCTTCATCTAACATTGAAAATAGTTGTGCAGTGTTGTTTCTTTTAGCAAAGGCTCTGCAGATGCCATGTGGAAAAGATTTAGAAATAAGACACAATTCCAATTCTCAAGGTACTTGCCAATTGGAGAAATAAGAAAGTAGCACAATAAGGAAGCATGTGTCAGGGGCCTTATTTGAAGAACAAAAAAAATTACTATGGGAATGTATTAGAAGAGTACAACATGGGTTGTTTTACTAAATTTTATGCTTTTTTTTTTTTTTTACTAAGACATTTCTTTTGAGGCTTTTTTTTTTTTTTTTTTAAGATTTTATTTACTTATTTGACAGAGAGAGAAAGAGATCACAGGTAGGCAGAGGGGCAGGCAGAGAGAGAGGGGGAAGCAGGCTCCCTGCTGATCAGAGAGCCCAATGTGGGGCTCGATCCCAGGACCCTGAGATCATGACCCGAGTCAAAGGCAGAGGCTTAGCCCACTGAGCCACCCAGATGCCCCTTGAGGCTTTGATAACATAATGAATTCTATAAAAAGGTTGGAAGCTGTCAAAGCCCAATGCACTCATGGAAGCAAAACTTATTTTTTTGTCCAATATAAAGTCCTTCTCTCTGTATTCTTGCTTTTGCCCTTTGGTCTAGGGCACCATTCTTCAGGGAAATGTGAAGTACAAAAAAAAAATAATAATAATAATTAAAAAAATAATAATAAAAGTAAAAAATAAAAATGAGTTGACGCCCTTTCACTTTATTATACACACCTCTTGTTTTCATGCAAAAAATACCAGAATAACTTTTGACTCAGATCTGCTACCTGTTTTAAGACCAATATTTCCTGTTAATTAGAAGAAGATTAAGAGTCCCCTGAGCTTTCCTCTCATGGCATATTTCCAGAAAAGAATTTTGGGGCCAACTTCCTCGTACATATTTAGAAAAAAGTATTATTCTAGATTTTCTCCTTCCTTCTTTTTGAGGGTTATAATAACAGGATTCTGAAAAATTAACAATTTGATCAATGTGTATCATTGCCATTTTTCTATAGTCAAATTTAGGAGAAGGCTGTCGCGTTCTCATCAGAGACATATAATGCATGAGTTATGACTAAGTTCCATCTGGATGAGCAGCCAGCTTATCACAATCTTGGAAAAGCTTGCAGATTTCTCAAAAAAGCCCCAGGTACTTTTTTTTGCAAAACCCAGGGCTTTTCTAAGATTTGTTTTCTCAGGTTGGTTTGTCTCAAAACCTGTTTTTTTGGAGCCCATTACAAGACTTATAGTGTGCCAAAGAATCAGAATTAAGTTTGTTTTTGTCAGGTGACTTTGAAAACATGATGTCAACTAAAAGATACTTATTACCATAGAGCAATGCACACTTTCATAAAATAATGAGAGTTTTCAGATTTTTTATATCTATGACAATTGTATTTCTCAAAAAGTTTTTTTTTCGGGGGGGGAATTGATTTTCAGTGAAAGATTGGAAACAATTCGGTATGTGAATCTCAATTTACAGTTAATATTTGTATATTAGTTATATATGTAGGGAAATCTATAATGAGGAGATAATTGACTCTATCTGTAATAGAAATTAAATTTAATATTACAAAAACAATAAATCACATATTTAGTGGTAGACTTAATAATGCTTTGGCCATGCTAACCTTCTCTGTATCATTCCAATTTTAGTATATGTGCTGCTAAAGTGAGCACAATAATACTTTGAATATAACTAACTCAATTAAAATACATAAAACTATACAATTTTCTTAGTAATAGGGCAAAATGTACCTAAATTTTGTCAACTTCAAATCTCATTAACTACTTGAAAGATGCAGTTTTTAAGTTTTGAAATGCATATATCACTTACCAAAACCACATCAATACTTCTCAATTCATGAATATAATCAAGTCTATGTTTTCAAGAATCTTCTCTCCACCACATATACCTACACACATGCAATATAATTCTATAATTTTTTAGACTTTCTTTATACACCTTAATTTTGTAAAGACCTCATAGTTAACTATGGCACTTTTTGAGCACCTGTTTAAAATTAGAAGACTTGGGTTTAAAAACTGATTCTATATTTTATTATTTTTGTGAATTTGACTGTATTATTTAATATTACTGGACTTCATGAATGCCATTTACAAAATAGGATATAATAAAATTTATCTCACGTATCTTCATAGTTAAATAATATAATTCATGTAAAAGAGCATTATATTCTGTAACTTATTACATGTATTTTTTATCTGTAAAATATTTATCTATTATGTGCATAGTATAGTGTAACACTCTGAAGTAAACCGAAAAGAAATTTGAAGTAATGTAAAATATAATAAATCTTTATCAAAGAGTTGTAATCTATTTCAGCGAGAAATAACCATATCAAGCATTCAGGTAGTGACACAAATGAAAGCAAACAGCATACGATTGTGCTCCCTAACAGTGATAAACACCACAAAATGTTGCCAAAATTTAAAGGCCTGGGGACTCAATGTGGCATGAAACTATATGGGAGTACACAATAAAGGTGTTGATTTTTGAATTGGACATCTAAAAAGATGGGTATGTTTGGAGCAAGAGCACTTTGATGGATAATAATAGTCAATGAATTAGATGAGTTAACAATACAGGGTCTCAAATAGCAATAAAAGCTGGGCTCTTATGTGGAAGGGAATGGGTCTCACTGTGGGCTTCCAAGCAGGACAAATTTCACAATGCAATGAGGCCCATCTAGGCAAATAAATTTGGTATGAGAATGCCAGGTGGATTTATAAGGAGATTCAGTGACAGAGAAAGAGAATATGAGTCTAGAATCTAGTTTCAATGGCTTTGGAAATCTAGCCCAGATTTCATTACTCAAAATTACCTATTTTTTTTTTTGTCTGAATGACATTCAATAAATTTAAATCCACATAAAACTTGACAAAATCTGAAAATAGTAGTAATCCTTACAGAAATAGCTATTTACCTAAGGAGAAATGAGTAAGTGCCTTTGTGGTTATATACCTCAATGACTTATGATTATTAAATTTATAATGTGTCAAGAATTTGATACCTAACTCTTTTAATGTCACTGAATTCTTCTAGGTTTGTGTTCCAGTGCTAGGAGTCTTTAAATAATAATAATAACAACAGCAGCAGTAGTAATAATTATTTAAATTAGAGCAGAAAGAGTTTATAGTCATTATTCTGGTGAATGAGAGATTTTTCTAAGTTTGAGAAGCAGGGTCAGGTTGTCTTCAATAATTCACTATGTCAAAAGAAGTTAAATAGCTGAGTTAAAGAGTATTAAATAAAACTCCCAGATAGAATGTTCTAACTTTTTGCAAGAGTAGGAAGAGGAAAAGAGAGAGAACAGAGAAGGAAAAACTTGGGAAAGAACCACTAGCTGTGATCATTCGAGTTAAGTGGGGAGTTCAAAACACAGTATATGGACATCCGATCTGGATTATAGTTTATCTAGTCAAAAAAAAATTTTTTTTTTTTTACCATTTGATAAACTCTAATAAAAAATGATGCTATCTTGAGGGTGTTAGAGAAAAATATTAATGTTTTGCTATGAAAACAAAGCTGGTTACATTCTTAATTTTGTCAAGTATTAATTGTGATTGTCAACCTTCCATTATCTCCTGGATCCTCAGAGTAAATCATCACTATATGTAATCTTATGAAAGGATGCTTAAATTTTTATATCTTATTATATTATACAGAGTATGTGACATTAAAAAAAAAAACATTAGCTTCTTAATAATCTTCTTAATACTACTTAGTGTAGGTTCAGATTTGTTAATCTGGATTCTATGAATACACTTAAGGAAAGCTAACAGGAAAAGACCCAGAATCTCATTCTCAATCAAGAAGAATAAGTCTTAGATGAAAACATCCTGATGATAGCCACACACAATATAATATTGAATTTAAAATCCCCTGGAAGATCACACTTTAGTTATCTTACTAGAAACATACACAGTACTGAATATTTGTTTATTATAATTCTATGGTATTCATGGAGAAAATTAGTATTTTTCCCTTTCCTGTCATAGTTGGGGTTGGAAATGAAGGAATTATGGTAGCAGAAAAGTATGACTAAATATTTTATAATACATCTTTAGTTAGAAAATAGCAGAGGACCTGAACATAAGGATAGAATAAAATACAGTGCAATGCAAGGTTTATTTCATCTCTTCTCAAACTGTAGTATATAGAGAAATCAATTGAGTCTGAAGTTAAAATGCAGATTCTGATTTAGTTAGTCTGGGGTGGAGATCTCTGAAACCCAGCTTCCAGGTGACCAAACTTTGATTTACAAAATTAGTGTTTTAAATACATTCTTTTTTAGCAGACATGTACTTTTTTGGAAAGAAATTTTGTTCTAAACTGTAATTTTTCAAATGAAATATAAACCTCTTGAAAGCCGGAACAGTTTTATATCTATATTGTCAACCTAAAGAAAGGAGGGAAACTGAAGCAAACTTGAATGATTTTGTTGATTCAGGAATACCAGAGGAATTGGGATTCAGGAAACACATGTTATAACAAGTTACATGCAAGTCCCTTGACAGTTTAGGGCAAGCTGTAGTTTTTGGTCAGGAGTGCAAAGAGGGAGCAGTCCAAAGAGAGTTGAAGCAATTGGTTCAGTAGCTTGAGGCTGGGAAGAAATTCTTGGTAGGTGTTCATTGGCCTGGAATAAGTCTCAGTCTTCTATAAATCAGGCATTCAACGGAAATCAGTCTATTGTCTCTTAAGGTCTCTTCTCCTCAGGGCACATCACGTTCATGAGATTCTCCATTTCATGACCTCCTGCCCCATTTCAGACTGACATTTTTTTTCACACTATGTATTCCTAGTCCTGCCTGAGAAGTGTTAAGTATTTGTTAATGTATGTATGCATTTATTTATTTATTTTAAATATTTTATTTATTTATTTGACAGAGAGAAAGATCACAAGTGGTCAGAAAGGCAAGCAGAGAGAGAGGGGAAGCAGGCTCCCTGCTGAGCAGAGAGCCCGATGCGGGGCTCATCCCCAGGACCCTGAGATCATGACCTGAGCCGAAGGCAAAGGCTTAACCCACTGAGCCACCCAGGCGCCCCTCAATAAGTATTTATGCCTAGTAGTGGTATTGATAACTTCTGTACATAAATTGCTTTAACTTCAAACCTGCAAAGCAGGTAGTAATTGCTAGATTTCATTGTTCAAAAACATTTTAAGAATGATTACCTGTATATACCTTATTTTGAGTCTGGAAGATGATTTCTAAATCCTGGCTTGAGCAATTTTTGGCCATTTGACTATGCAAAGGTTACCCAACTTATCTGTATTTTGTTTTTCTCACATAAAATGGAGTTAGAAATTATGCTTGCCAAAGATTATTTCCAGGATCACGTGATACATGTATTACATGTTAAAACATGTGTCTGATGTATCAACATCTCCATGAATGCTAGCTATTTTTATTCTTTTAATTATTTTATATGTAGTAGGTACATATACATGTGTACTTACATTAATTTATAAGTATTTAAAATTTTTATATTAAGTAGATTTCTATTTTGTTTTAAATCTAACAATACAAACCTGTACTAATTTCTGTAATTTAACTGGATCTGATGATACTTTACTTTGGTATACTCTTGTTTAAGAATATATAATATAATACTTAAGAAAATACAACGAAATGTAATACTTAAACTGTAATTCAGTACTTGGTATGCTATTCATGAACAGCAGTACTGACATTCTATTGTTCATAATATCAGCTGAACATTCTCTAAGTTATACCCTTTATTTATCTGAGCAGCAGGTATTACTAGAACTGATAAAGTACAGCTTCCTCATGATTAACTTATATACAGTACAGCATTCACATTCTTACAGCCATGATTCTTTATATAATTATATCTATTAAAGTGTATATAAATAATGTTACCATTTAATTACTCCAACAAGGAAAAATACCAGTTAAAAACTTTCAGAATTAAAAAAAGAGAGACACAGGAAGAAATTTCCTTCTAAGTTACCCTTATTTTTTACTTTTACAATATGAACTTAAAGGAACAATGAAACACATCAGTGCATAGAAAAACTGGAGGAATCTTTTTTGACAACATAGGATTGAAAAGGTCATATAATTTAACTTTGGAATGTACTGTACCCTGTTAACCCTAGATGCTTGTTCTTCTAAAAAAATATCTAGTTCTTCATTTCACAAATATTATTAGTATCTGATAGATTTGAAGAGCTAAATGTGAAGCAAACCATAACAGAAAACAGAATAAAAAACTCTGTTAAGTAAAGACATCCTCTCAGAGCACGTATATTTATCTTTTAATTTAGCCTTGAACATCTAAGAAGGTTTCTTGGACATGGCAAATTCAAACAGGATTCCCATTGCATTATAAAAACCTGAAACTCCCAGCCCTACACCTACATAATTTCTTTCAATGTAAACTATTTAGGAATATGATGGTTTTGTTTATTTTTTTTTAAAAGGATGATTTTAAATCTTTGGTTGGTATCCATATTTTTTTTTTCCTGCATGTTTCTGTGTTTGTTGTTAACAGTTGGTAACAGGATGTGTTTACTCATTATACTCAAAGAAAATATGAAAGTTGAGCAAAACCACCATATATCAATTAATGACCAAATAAAGATAGGGTAATTCTTAGTTTAGGAATTTTTAAATTTTTATTTGTTAAGGATTTTCCATGTGTGAGGGTGTGTTTGCAAATTATTATTTGACTTACTCATTGGGTACTTGAATGGTGTAGAGAGCAAAATGGGGTCTCTCGTGCCGAGCAGGGACATGTCAAGCAATGATGCAAGCGGTTAAGGTAGTGCAGCTAGGAGACATCACAGGGACCAACATCAACTGACAGCCCTTCACCAGAACTGATCACAAGCAGAACCAGAAAAGGTCTGCAGAGACCCCAAACCGATTAAACCCTTTAAAGAGGGTAAGGATTTTGGCAGCAAATTGATTCTTCAGACCTGACCCCTCTATGTCTGACCACTTCAAAAAGGCAATTGCTGCTGAAGGCTCCACCCATTGATCTCCATGATCTCTGAACAGAACCAAGATCCTTCACAGCTTGAACATCAGAAGCAGTAAGTGCCAAGAGCTAACCTGGACCAGACCCAGGCCTTATCTCAACTGTGTGCCCACAGACTGACTTGGCATTTGGTTGGTTAACTTCCTGCACTCTTCTGTTATCTTCTTTGTTGTGTGGCTTGTCTTCTGTTCTGCTCTCTGTGCTGTGTAAGAAGCCAACTTCAATCACATGATGCAATGTCACTGAGTTTGAAATCCTGAACCTGCTTTATAATTGTGATTTACTTTGCTTTATGATTGCATAAAGCTGACATCGTGGAAAGATACACCTTGTGTGTGCCTCATAGAATGCTCATGACAAATGGATTGTTTGGGAATCTGGTTTGTGTGTGTGTGTTTCCTGTTTGTTTGGGTAATTTATTTATTTTTTTAAGATTTTATTTATTTATTTGACAGACAGAGATCACAAGTAGGCAGAGAGGCGGGCAGAGAGAGAGAGGAAGAAGCAGGCTTCCTGCCAAGCAGAGAGCCCGATGCGGGGCTGGATCCCAGGACCCTGAGATCATGACCTGAGCCAAAGGCAGAGGCTTCTGCTCACCCAGGCATCCTGTTTGGATAATTTATTGATAAGTAAATTGACTTTTTTCAAATAAGCCAAGTGAAATTCTGCAAAATCATATTTTTTTAATGAAAATTTAATTATTGGTTAAAATGATAAGAATATGTATGTATCTGCATTTATACTCTTGCTCAGGGCCCACAAATAATAGCAATTTGTCCTTCTGGTCAAAGCTGATTCTTAGGGTAGGTTTGTTTCAAGAGGGTCTGAGATTCTGCCTTAGGAAGAAAAGCTGCTATCTCCCTCTGTCGCATTCTCTAGTGGAGGTCGTGGAGGTTGAGAAGGGAAAATTCAGGAGTCAGCCTGTCTTCTCTCCATACACTGCCTCCTCTGTACTAGGGATGAAAGAAAAATTAATATGCCACTCTCAGAGGCTGCCAACCCCTGGTCTAGAAAATAGGACCTGTTTAGAGAGCTTTCCCTGTATAGGACCTCATATGGTTGCTACTTGATCAAATAGTGAGGAAAGCTGAGAAAAAGGCTATAAACAGGACTTCATTCTGAAAAAAAGAGTGAGGAGCCTTGTGGGATGCAGAAAATATTAGCATACTTGATTTTTCCTGTTACTGGAGAGACCTTGGATAGAGCTTCCAGTCATGAGTTCAACTTCAGGATCCTTGAAACCTGGATGTATGGAAATGGAGAAGGCTGGCTTTTGATGGGTATTAGTAAAGTTTGGGGTATAAATCTGAGGACATCTTATTTCATTAGTCAGTATTTTCCAGAGAAACAGATGAGTTGGGTTTATGTAAATATATAAGGAATTTTGTTACAAGGTTGAGAAGTCTCATGATTTGCTATTTGCAAGCTGGAGACCCAGAAAAGTCAGTGGAATTCAGTCTGAGTTCGAAGGCCTGAAAACCAGAGGAGTCAAAGCTGTGAATCCCAGAAAAAGTGAAATGAGATGTCTCAGTTCAACAGTGAAGTAGGGATAAAAGGGGACAAATTTCTGCTTCGTTTACTTTTGTTTCTATTCAGTCCTTCAAAGGATTGAATGGTGGCCACCACATTGAGTAGAACAAGCTATCTACTAAATCCACCAATTTGGATGCTAATGTCATCCCAAAACACCTTCACAGTCACATCCAGGAATAATGTTTAATCTGGAAACTCCACAGCCGCTTGAACTGACACATAAAATTACATCTCACTAATTTACCTTGACAAGAGCTTAAACTTTTTAGTAGATTATAAAGAATGCTACTAGGAGGAGAAAGTGTTATTGGCCTAATTTCAGACTCAGCAAAAAAGATACTTAGTAGATCAAAATGCTGCTTCTTCCTGAGAATAATTATGTGTTCCCGTATGAGTGGTGACGTTTTGTGATCTAGCAATTGCAGGCTGGGGCACAATATTTTCTGATCTGGTATGTGGGGAACTTTCAAATATTTAAGGGCACTCATCTTTTCCTCTGAGTAACCTGTTCCTTTGAGGATCATAAAAACCTTGAGAAATATAAAGTTTTATTTTTTTTTAAATTTTATTCATTGAATGTCTCATTTTTTTAAGCCCTTCTAATAAATTTGAGCTCTCATTTTATGCCCATTACACTGGAAACTCAAGTTTTCCTAAAAGCTGATTATGTGTAATATATTCACAGTCAACTAGACTAGACAGTCATTTAGATATTTTGTATTAATTTAATATAAATTATTTGTTGAACCTGTAGACTGTGAATTCAGACAGGCTGGTTCAAGTCATAACTCAGCTACTTAGCCAGCATAAAAAGTTATTAAACGTTATTAGATATTAAGGAAATAGACTTTAAAATGTAATTAGGATACTATTCCACAATTACTAGAATTATTCAGACATTTTTGGGAAAAAAAATTGAAAGGATATGCACCAATTTAGTCTCCTAAACATTTCTTGTAAAAGTGTAGAATGAAATAACTACTCTGAAAAATGTCTGATAGAGTCTTTTAAAATTGTATCCTATTGTCCTTAAATTTACATTATCACTACATTTATTTATATATACTTCATTTAAATGTGCTCTCATGTAAACCACAATTTTTGTTAATTACTTTTTGTTGTTGTTGTTGTTGTTGTTAATTATGTTTTATCACCATGAATATTTTATCTGAGATAATCTTTTTGACTTATATATAACCCCAGATATAACAAAAATTACTACTATCAACAGTGGTCTAAGAGATTTTATATACTTAGTGCTCTTGAAAAAATTGCATCAATCAGAGAACACTATTTTCATTTCATTCTATCAACATGAATATTTTAATTAGGCAAAGGATTAAGTTACTTACAGAAGACAGAACAGCACCTATTGTTATAAAACATAAAAACGCATTAAACACAGAATTGTATATGTTGGCTATTAAAATACACTTATTTCAAATTTCAATCTGTTTTACAATGGACAAGCATATGGTTTTAAATAACAAATATGAAATACAGGCAACGACATGTTGAATGTATTTATTTACATTGCTATAGCAAAAACATGCTTTTCAGATTCATAAACAAGACATTTAGAATGTTCAGAATCTAGTTTTAAGAATAATGATCTTTATATCCTCAGAATCCTCAAAATTCTGGGGCAATTTCAAAGAAAGAATAGAGTTTATTATTAGAGATAGAAAGATTAAAGTTCTACAATAGTGTTTTTGATTTTAAAAAGTTGGTGTTTGAGCCAAGTTTTAAGGTAAATAGAGCTCACTTACTTGGTTCAATCAATGATTTTAATAAAGTTTCTTTTTCGAAGGTCTACAGAGAGTTTGCTTGTATTTTTGTCTGCTCCCTAGAAAAATATTCAATGTGATTAAATAATTCTACTAATTTAGTACATTTTACTGGGTATTTTTTTCAGAGTAATTTGTATTTGGATAAAATTTGTACATTTCCAAGCCGAAACTAGAGTCTTGAAATTTATTTCTAATTAGTATCATAAAAATGAATAACTGTGGCATAAAAGGAACATTAGTTTCAAAATATTTTTAAAAGCAATGTTATAGAGACTTATGAAAAGGAAACCTAAAACAAGGATGTATCTGAACTATTAAATTTCTAAGTGAATATTGTAGGATATTCTGAGGGCAGTAAGTACCTAATTGATTTTCCCAGTTCAGCCTTAAAAAGAACCTTGGGGCTAGTTTGCACTTGTAGTCTTGCTTTATGGACCTAAAAGAGTACGCGTGTAAAGTATCACATATTCCAAAGAATTCAAGTCATAAAATGACTCTCAGATGAAGAAATAAGTATAGTATTTCATGCCTTAAAGACATGATGTTACAAATAAAAGTACTCAGTGTAAAAATTATTTTTAAACAGTTTATTTTAACATACACAACTTAAAACTAGAAAAGTGAAAGTTATAGTATGTTTTGGAGGCTGAGTTCCTGGGGAAGCAGGTTATAAGAGATTATTGCACACGAAGTTATTTGGGGTGTGCTCTCAGGATCAAGACCTATCAGGAAACGGGAGAACTGAGATAGGGCAGAAAATGAAAGTGGGATGAAGTGCAGTTTCAACAAAGGCTTCAGCTTGACCCTACATAGAATTCTAGAGTTAGGATGGCCCATTTCTGTGTTGCCTTGTGGAGCCAAGGGACCAGCCTTTATATCCCTGAGTAAAGTAGTCATAGGATTGGGCTGCCTTCTGAAAGGGGCATGATTTGAGTGAAGAATCCCTTTTCAGCTGAGGACATTCTTGAGAAAGGCTGGCCATTGAGTTATGTGACCCAGCAACTGGGAGGAGTGTCACTCTATTTTGAAGGAAATTTGTGGAGTCATTGGAGAATACTCCACATTAACTGACACTTATTATGTTCTACAGCCCCTCCCTGTGCTGAATGCTTAGTCTGTAGATTTCATTTTATGCTTAAGATATTTCTTTGCCCATCTCTGAAGCATGGAAAATAAATAAACTTACCTAAACTACCAGCAAATGGGTAGTTCATCTAAAATATGAGAGCTTCCATTAAAAATCAACATTTTATTTGTAGGAATGTTCCTATTAGTGGATTCAGAAAACAATTTTTTTTCACCAGATTCTAATTTCTATTGTTCCTATTTGTAGGAATGTAGATGCAGATTTCATACAAAATAAATCATTATATTTTGAGTGTATTTTCCCTGCCCATAATACTTGAATTCATTCCATACTTGCATGTATTTTGGTATCTTCCTGTATGTCTTTCTTTTCACGTGTGTAAGTTTTTATACACAATATTCTAGGACATACCAATCGGAAATAGGTCTAATATTGACATTCTATCTTCAGTGTGAGCCAAAATTTAATCAATGATAGCAATGTGTGTGTGTGTGTGTGTGTGTGTGTTTTGTTTTGTTGCATATACAAAGTTAACAGATACTTGTAAAATCCTGAGTCCAAACCAGAGAACGTTGGGTGATATAATAGCCTGTGTATGATTAGGAGAGCCTGGAGACTTTGATTTGAATTTTAGGCTTACTTTGATCAACTCTCTTGAGTTCATTTAATTTCCTTTACTGTAAGCCAGGAGTAATACAATTTTCTTTATGACTTCAAATTTTTATTCCAAAGTAATAGTAAATATAGGTAGAAGTGTAAAAAACCTGCAAATTATTTAAATATATTTAAGTAAAATTATTAATATTGCAATTATTAAATTAGTTAAAATATTTTTAAAAGATTTTATTTATTTATTTGACAGAGAGACAGATCACAAGTAGGCAGAGAGGCAGGCAGAGAGAGAGAGAGAGGGGAAGCAGGTTCCCTGCTAAGTAGAGAGCCCCACGTGGGGCTCTATCCCAGGACCCTGGGATCATGACCTGAGCCAAGGGCAGAGGCTTTAATCCACTGAGCCACCCAGCATCCCAAGTTAAAATATTTTGTAATTTATTTATTTGTCTAAGCTTTTTCTAAAGACTGATCAGGTCACATCAGCACAAGTTATCTGGAGTCAAGTTTTTACCACCCTTTCTATGTGAACATGTACTCTCCTGGTCCACTTAAGTCTTGGCCACTCACAGTGCTGGATTTATACACTTTACAATTTTACATCTTATTTGTTACCTATTTTCTATGGACATTTATGTTTACAGCTTATACTTTAGATCTGTTAACTCCTCCAACTTATATCTTAGTTTCCAGAAAACAATATTCTTCCCCAATGTTATGAATGCCCTCTACAAAATTATATTTACAAGGGTGCCTGGGTGACTTAGGCATTAAGCATCTGCCTTTGGCTCAGGTCATGATCCCAGGGTCCCAAGATCCATCATGGCATCTGGCTCCCTGCTCAGTGGGAAACCTGCTTCTCTCTCCCCCATTCCCCCTGCTCCTGTTCCTTCTCTCACTGTCTCTGTCTAATAAGTAAATTAAAAAATCTTAAAAAAATTACACTTACTAAACATAAATTTAAATTTTTGTTACTGGTTTTTATAATGAGTTCATAAGCTCATTTAAAAATGTCTTCAGCATTAATTAAATTGCAAATGTTGACAATGGATATATTTCAATATTTGGTTATTATTTTCAAACTTTACATAGAGAACTTGGTGGAACTTTTCTGATTTAGTTAGGGAAAAACAATTAGCATGTGATTATTCAAAATGCTTCATTTTAATAATAGGACATATGACATTTTAATTATGTCTCACTCTGGATTTTGGCTTAAAATGTTCAATTCTATTGTTTTTGTTAAATACTTTGCTATATAATGTCTATCCCTAGGAGTTTTGAAAGAATTATCCCTATGATTTTTTTACTGTTTCATGATTCTTAACTCATACATCTGCATTTAGTTTGTTCTCTTATACCTTTTAAATTCTTATTTTAAGAAGGAAGAAATAGGGAAAGAAAAAGAAAGGAGAGATGAACAAGGGAAGAAAGAATAGAAGGAAAAAAGGGAAGAAGAAAGGGAGGAAGAAAGATGTGCTTTATTTGTTTCTTTGTTTAATTTGGAGAAAAGTCAGTTACTTTCAAATTTTTTAACCTTTTTTTGTAGCTTTGTTTTTATTTAAATTCTTTTTAGCTAACATATAGAGTAATATTGGTTTCAGGAGTAGAATTTAGTGATTCATCACTTATATACAATACCCAGAGCTCTTTACAACAGGTGCCCTCCTTAATACCCATCACCCATTTAGCCCATTCTCACCCCACCCACCTCCCCTCCATCAACTCTCAATTTACTCTCTATAGTTAACAGTCTGTTTTATGGTTTGCCTCTCTCTTTCCCACCCCCATGTTCATCTGTTTCATATCTTAAATTCCAAATATAAGTGAAATCATATGGTATTTGTCTTTCTCTGACTGACTCATTTTGCTTGGCGTAATGCTCTCTGGCTCCATCCACGTCGTTATAAGATTTAATTCTTTTTGATGGCTGAGTAATATTCTATTGTGTATGCATACCACATCTTTATCCATTCATGAGTTAGATGGGCATTTGGGGTTTTTCCATAATTTGGCTATTGTTGATAATACTGCAATAAGTGTCAGGATGCATGTATCCCACTGAATTAGTATTTTTTATACTCTGGGTAAATAGCAAGTTGTGCAATTGTTTGGTGGTAGGGTAGCTCTATCTTTAGCTTTTTGAGGAAACTCCATATTATTTTCCGGAGTGGCTGCACCAGTTTGCATTCCTATCAAGAATGTAAGAGAAGTCCCCTTTCTCTGCATCCTCACCAACATCTGTTATCTCCTATGTTGTTAATTTTAGCCATTCTAACAGGTGTGAGGTGGTATCTCATTGTGGTTTTGATTTGCATTTCCTTGGTGAGTTATATGGAGGATCCTTTCATGTGTCTGTTAGCCATCTGTATGTCTTCTTTGGAAAAATGTCTATTCATATCCTCTGCCCATTTTTTAACTGGATTACTTGTTTTCTGGATGTTGAGTTTTATAGTTCTTTATATATATTTTTTGGTAGTAACCCTTTATCAGATATGTCATTTGTAAATGTCTTCTCCTATTCCATAGGTAGCCTTTTAGTTTTATTGATTGTTTCCTTTGTTGTGCAGAAGCTTTTTATTTTACTGAAATCCCAATAATTCATTTTTACTTTTATTTCCCTTGCCTCAAGCAACATATCTAGCAAGAAATTACTATGGTCAATATCCAAGTGGCTACTGCCTATGTTGTCTTCTAGGATGTTGAAGGTTTCTTGTCTCACATATAGGTCTTTCATTCATTTTGTATTTAGTTTTGTCTGTGGTGTAAGAAAGTGGTCCTGTTTCATTCTTTTGCATGTTTCTGTCCAGTTTTCCCTACACGATTTATTGAAGAGACTCTTTTTCCATTTGATATTCTATCCTGCTTTGTCAAAGATTAGTTGACCATATAGTTGTGTGTTCATTTTTGGGTTTTCTATTCTGTTCCATTGAACTATGTGTCTGTTTTTTTGCCATACTATACTGTTTTGATCACTACAGCTTTGTAATATAACTTGACATCTGGAATCATGATGCTTCCAGCTTTGCTTTTCTTTTTCAAGATTGTTTTGGCTATTCAGGGTGCTTTGTAGTGTCATACAAGTTTTAGGATTGTTTGTTCCAGTTCTGTAAAAAATGCTGTTGGTATGTTGATAGGGATTGCACTAAATGTATAGATTGCTTTGGGTAGTATGGGCATTTTAAAAATATTTTTTCCTCTTGGAACACAAAAAATAAAATAAAATTTAAAAAATATTCCTCTAATCTATGAACATGTTTTTTTCATTTCTTTGTGTCATTTTCAATTTCTTTCATTATGTTGTGTAGTTTTAAGCATATGGATCTTTTACTTCTTTGGTTAGGTTTGTTCCTAGGTATCTTATGGGTTTTGGTGCAATTGTAAATGTTATTTGGTCATATTGTAGATTGGATTGATTTCTTGATTTCTCTTTCTGTTGCTTCATTATTGATGTATAGAAATGCAACAGATTTCTGTACATTGATTCTGTATCCTGGACTTTACTGAATTTGTATATCAGTTCTAATAATTTTTTGGTGAGGTGAGGTCTTTTGAGTTTTCTACATAGAGTATCATACCATCTGCAGATAATGAAAGTTTGACTTCTTCCTTGTCTATTTGGATGCCTTTTATTTCTTTCCGTAGTCTGATTGTTGAAGATAGAATTTCCAAGACTATGTTAAAGAGCAGTACGTCCCTGTCTTATTCCTGACCTTAGGAGAAAATCTCTCAGGTTTTTCCCATTGAAGATCATATTAGCTGTGGATCTTTCGTATGTGGCCTTTGGGATGTTGATGTATGTTCTCCCTTCCTCTACTTAGAGAGTCTTTATCAAGAATAGATGCCGTATTTTGTCAAATGATTTTTCTACCTCTATTGAGATTATATAATTCTTTTTCTTTTTAAGATTTAATTTATTTATTTGACAGAGAGAGATCACAAGCAGGCAGAGAGGCAGGCAGAGATGGGAAGCAGGCTCCCTGCTGAGCAGAGAGCCCGAGGCAGGTCTCGATCCCAGGACCCCAAGACCATGACCTGAGCTGAAGGCAGAGGCTCAACCCACTGAGCCACCCAGGCGCCCTGGGATCATATAATTCTTATCCTTTTTTTTTTCTTAATGTGGTATATCACGTTGATTAATTTGCAAATATTGAATTACCCTTGCAATCGAGGAATAAATCCCACTTGATCATGGTGGATGATTCTTTTAATGTTTGTTGGATTCAATTTGCTAATATTTTGTTGATAATTTTTTTTTTCCTTTTTGATAAGTCTGGCTAGGGGTTTATCAATTTTGTTAATTTTTTTCAAAGAACCAGCTTCTGGTTTCATTATCTATTCTACTGGGTTTTGTGTGTTTGTTTCTATATCATTTATTTCTTTTCTAATTTTTATTATTTCCCTTCTTCTGCTGATTTTAGGCTTCATTTATTGTTCTTTTTCTAGCTCCTTTAAGTGTAAGGTTATGTTGCATATATGATAATTTTCTTGCTTCCTGAAGCAGGGCTGTATTGTCATATACTTCCCGCATATGACCACTTTGCTGCATCCCAAAAGTTTTGGGTAATTGTGTGTTTATTTCATTTGTTTCTATATATTTTTTAAATTTTCTTCTTCAGTTTCTGGTTGGCCCATTTATTCTTTAGTAGGGTATTCTATAATGCCCATGTATTTGTGATCTTTCTTTCTTTCTTTCTTTTTTTTTTTTTTTTTCTTGTTTCATAGTGTAGCGGTCAGCAAAATGTATGGCATGATCTCAATCTTTCTGTACCTGTTAAGGCTTAATTAGGATGTGATCTAGTCTGCAGAAGGTCCTATATGCCCATGAAAAGAATGTGTATTCTGCTGCTTTAGCATGAAATAGTCTAAATATACCTGTTAGGTCCACCTGGTCCTGTGTGTCATTCAGAGCCATTGTTTCCTTGTTAATTTTCTGTTTAGATGATTTGTCCATTGATGTAAGTGTGGTGTTAAAGTGCCATACTATTTTGTATTATTATCAATGAGTTCCTTTATGTTTATTTTTAATCATTTTATGTATTGGGGTTCTCCCAAGTTGAGGGCAATAAATATTTATAATTGTTAGATGTTCTTGCTGGATAGACCCCTTTATTATGATGTGGTGCCCTTCTTCATCCCTTGTTACACTCTTTGGTTTAAAATCTAGTTTGTCTGATAAAAATATTGCTACTCTGGCTTTCTTTTGACATCCATTTGCCTGATAAATTACTCTTCATCCCCTCTCTTTCAATCTGCAGGTGTCTTTAGGTCTAAAATGAGTCCCTTGGGAGTGCCTGGATGGTTCAGTTATTTAAGTGTCTGTCTTCAGCTTAGGTCATAATCTCAGGGTCCTGGGATTTACCCCCCCAACACACACACACACTCCCTGTTAGGCTCCCTGCTCAACAGAGATCTGCTTCTCCCTCTCTTTCTGTCCCTCCCCCTGCTAGTCTTCACACTCTATCTCTCAAATAAATAAAATCTAAAAAAATATTTTAAAAAAGTGTGTCTCTTATAGACAGCATACAGATACTTTTTTTTTTTTTTAATCTATCTTGACATCTTATATGTATTTTGACTGGAGCTTTTATTTATTACATTCAGAATAATTCTTGATAGATATGAACTTAGTGACATTTTATTAGTTATTTTATCATTGTTTCTGGAGATTTTTTTCTGTTCCTTTTTAGTCTTTGTTGCTTTGGTCCTTCTTTCCATTCAAAGAATTCCCTTTAATATTTCTTGGAGGGTTGATTTAGTTGTCACAAACTACTTTGGTTTTTGCTTGTCTGGGAAACTATCTCTCCTATTCTGAATGATAGGCTCGTTGGATAGAATATTCTTGCATATTTTTCCCATTCAGCATGTTGAATATATCATTCCACTCTTTTCAGGCTTACCAAATTTCTGTAGACAGACCTGCCCCAAACTTATCTGTCTTCCCTTGTAATTTGGGGTCTCTCTTGTCTTGTTGCTCTAGGATTTTTTTTTCTATATCTCTATATTTTGAAAATTTAACTATGATATCTTTTGGTGTTAACCTGCTTTTGCTGATTTTGATGGGCATTCTCTGTGCCTCCTGAATTTTGATATCTATTACCTTCCCCAGATTAGAGATGTTTTCGGCTCTAATTTCCTAAAGAAATCTTCTTTCCCTTTTTTCTTTTCTTCTTCTAGGACTCCTATGATAAGAATATTAGTATACTTTATGGAGTCATTGAATTTCCTAAGCCTACATTTCTGATCTTTTTCTTTCCCACTTCTTATCAGCTTCATTATTCTCCATAATTTTATCTTTACCACTTATTTCTTTCTTATTTTTTTCCATCCTTGTGATCATTACAAGGTTTTGAATCTTTGTTATTGCATTTTTCATTTTTACATGAGTAGTTTTAGGTCTTTTATCTCTAAGGGACTCCTTGGTGTCTCCTTGGCTTTTCTTATGCCCCGGTAGTATCCTTATCATTGTTGCTTTAAATTCTAGCTCAGGCACGTTACTTTTACCAGTTTTGATTATATCTCCAGCTGTGAACTTTTCTTCTTCTTTCTTTGGGATAAATTCATCCATCTTGAAATTTTGTCTAGGTTTCCACCTTCTTCTTTGTATTAAGAAAAACTGTTATGTTTCCTGCTCCTGGGGGTAATGGTTTTATGAAGAAGAGGGCAGATATTTTCCAGGGCCTGTCACTTCATGATGTAAATCCAGTATATGCTGCACTCTGGTACTCTTTTGGCAGCTCTTTTCCTCAAGTCAGTTCTGTGCAGAATTCCCCTTGCCTGAAGTGGGGAGTTTTGGGATCTTGGCCAGAGTGAGGTGAGTTTTAACTAGTGAGGTGAGTTAAAACTAATTTTAACAGACTAGTGCTCTAGTCTGCTTGTTAAAGGAGATCTAATGCAAATTCCACAAGAGCTGAAATTTTCCAGAACTCTGTAATCAGTAGATGGTGCCTGTGGGGGTTTATGTTGGTCTTCTGTGGGATGAGCCCATTGCACTGGTTCTTAGGCACACTTGCCCCAGAAAAAAAGCACCTGCAGAGTACAGGGGGGCAGGGTTTCAGAGGTTTGGGCTTCAACTCTTGGCACTGTGCTGCTTACTAAAGTTAGTTTATGTTGAATGGTAAAGGTGGGAAGACAGTGGGAATGGTTCCAGTCAGTTCCCTGTTCCCTGGAGAGGGGAGTAGCCCTCTCAGAAGAGTGAACATTCTCCCCTTGTGTGTAAGCAGGTGTCCCTCAGATCTCGGGCTTCACCTTGACTGTGTCAAAATACCTCCCTACCAGCCAGCACAGTGCATTTGTGTTCTATTCCAGGAAGGTGAGCTGAGTGTTAAAACCTCAAAGTTTAGGGAGCTGGCATGGTGAAGACCTGAATTGGTCCTCTGGGGAAAGGTCTTGCCTTGCTGGGACTCACACAGGTTTGCCAGTGTCTATGTTAGCTGCCCTCAGCAGCTATCTATGCACCAATGCTGAGGGGCAAGGGAAGGAAATAGTATCCATCCACTCTTTTGTTCCCAGAGAGAAAATGCCATTTCTTCCAGATACACTACAAAAAGAGGAAATGTCTCTCCCAGTATATCCCAGGGATCCTCAGATCATGCTCTTCACCAGACTATCTGTCCTCCTTCTCCACAGGAGCATGCAGTACCCACTAGGTTCCAGACCCACCATGGTGCAGACCTCTAAAACTCCAGCTTTGAGCCCCATTGCTTGCAAAAACTCATGAAAATCAGCCCCTCTTGCGTTCCCAGTCATTGGCTCTGGGGAACTGTTTTCTTTGAGCGTTCCTCTCTCTCTCTCTATCTCCACACTGCCCCCCCATACCAGTAATCCTTTTCTTTCCCAAGCCATATCCCTGAACATCCTACCTTCCACAGTATGGCCTCTTCTCTCCCTCTAGTTGTACAGTTTATACTATCAGTCCTCAAATCAAATTCTTATGTATTCAGAATGATTTGATATTTATCTAGCTGTGTTTGAGGGTCAAACACTAAGGTCCTCCTCCTACTCCACCATTTTACCTCTTCCCCTCATCTACTTTAATCTGAAATGCTTGCTTTTTTTGGTAATATAATTAACCATTGGTTCAGAAGAGAAAACATGTGCTTCTTTATTGTGGGTGATTAATTTTAACTGATTTTATGGATTTAGAAAGAATAATATAGTTAATAATGCTGGAAGGAAATTTGTAGATGACTTACTCCAACCTTCATATTTTACCCAGAAAATTTTAATAATTTGTCCAAGACCACTAGCTTAGCTGACTAATGTTCAAGTGAGAAATAATGCAATGAGCTCTACATCCTTAGATTCCCAGGGTAGATTTCTTTCTGCTATTCAGTCCAACAGTCTTTAAATTTACATAGCTTCAAAAAACATCTCTGGTCTCATTAAAACCCAGAATGATCACAATGTATTGAGGCTTTATGATTAATCTGGTTATCATAATTCTCTAGTGAAAATGCAAATTCAAATCAGTAAATTTTTACTTTCAACAGAGAAGTGAGAAGGAGCTCTGCTATCATCTTTGGAATAATTTTATTTGCTAAAGAGTCATGTTTCTCCATGTTTCACTAAATTTATGCTGAAGTTACTTCCTTTCCAATGAGTGAAAGCATGCTAATTATCTGTGACATATAAATTGGTGATTAGCAATTATTAGCAATAACCCTGAAATATGTTTTACATAATGATGTTGTTGAAGTCATATTGATGACTATTGGTAAAACAGAATTCATTTGTAATATTTAATTGACTTTAAAGCACATACTATATATAAAGTATTTTTTTTTTTTGCATTGAGCCAAAAAGGAATATATGATACTTTTTACTTCTAAGACTTATTCTTGAGTTAGAGATATATAGAAAGAAATATCATGTTCACTTCAATGCAAAAGACATACCGGCAAGTGTTTTTTTTTTTGATAATTTATTTTATAATTATAATTATAAAATAATTTATTTGATAATTTATTTTTGTTTCTCATCAGTGTTGATCTAAACTTACAAATGTTTGAGCTTATAAATTCTTCTAAATATATGAAAAGTAGAAAGCTAAGTTTTGCTCCTCAGTAAAAGATAATCTTTCCATATGTCAAATATTAACTGTATTAGTCTTGCTATTCAGTCTTGTGTGAATTCTTAACCTATTCTTGTAGCTAGTTAGTTAATAATATTAATTAAACAAGCAAAAATATAGGAGATGCAGATAACTATAGAAAGCATGCTTCTGACTTAAGGAATCACACGTAACTAAAGAGAGGTAGAAACTTTCTTCAGAAACTTTTTTTTTATTGATATTTTGTTGTTGATCTACACAGTAATAGACTTGGTGAAAGTAAATAGTTGATTTAAGAAAAAGTGTGCTAAAATGGAATCTGGAATAAAAAATGAGTACGATATACAATCAAAACTCAACTAAAATTTCTAATATCTTAAAAAATATATTTTTAAAATATTTAAAGGTTTTTGTAGTAGGCAGAATAATGGCACCCAATGAAGCCTATGCCCTAACCACAGAACATTTGTGTATGCAGATCTGATTAAAAAGATTGAATTTGAGATGTGGAGATTATCCTGAATTATCTGGAAGATTCCAGCTTACTCATATGAGTCTTTGAAAGTGAAGGATCTTTCCCAGCTACCTTAGAGAGATGAGGCAGAAGAAAGGGAAGAGATATGGAAAGTGGAAGGGACTCAATTCACTGTTCCTGGCTTTGAAGATTCAGGTGTCACAGCCAAGTAATGTAGGCTCTAGAAACTGCAAACTACAAGGAAAAAAGTTTTCACCTAGACACTTCATGTGTCCCTGCCAAGAACTT
This sequence comes from Lontra canadensis, assembly GCF_010015895.1. NCBI lineage: Eukaryota > Metazoa > Chordata > Mammalia > Carnivora > Mustelidae > Lontra > Lontra canadensis. The sequence goes on along the minus strand of NW_022630995.1, from coordinate 40,164,055 downwards.
GGTTTTAGCTCAGGAAGGCCCAAGCTGAACTTCTAACTTATAGAACAATAAAATAATAAATTTGTGTTGTTTTAAGTCACTAAGTTTGTGGTAATTTATCATAGCAGTAGTAGAAAACCAATGTGATTATTTAAATATATTAATTATTGACTCTTTTGTTCATATGACTTGAATTACAAGAACTTCCTTTCTAAATTTTGGATTGAAAACAACTAGCAACCATAAGTGGGATATAAAAGTAAAATGTATAAATAAACCAAAAAAGAAAAATGACATGATTTGATAACAGTAATGATGGAGATTATTTACTGAGCAATTGATATATTTCAGACAAGCTCTTATTAATGCTATATATTATGGCTAAACTACTGATTCCCATTTTAACAAATATAAGCCCTAGGAGGGGTCCATATATATCACAGAGAAAATAGTAATTTTTCTTATTTTCAGAATGCCAGTAGTGTTTATTGAAATAGTGATAATAATTATTAATAAAAGAATATGATTATAATAAATTCTAGCCTAGTTTGAAAAAGAACATCTTGACCAAGAATAATACAAATCAGTATACTTTACACAATCCCTCATAAAATTTATATAAATAAGGATTTGCATGGTATTTTTTACTTTATGCTTTGGTCTCATTCCAAACATATGATCTTAATAATCATGCCTCTATAAAAATAGCAAAACCATCATCAGAAATGAGAAAAAAAAAGACTAACAATATGATTTTCTTTAGTTTGGCCTTAGAAAGTCAATGTGTGTGTGTGTGTGTGTGTGTGTGGTGTGGTGTGTGTGAGAGATAGAGAGAGAGAGAGAGAGAATGAGAGAGAGAGAAAGAGGATATGGCATGTTTTGACCTGCAACACTTGTTTACAAAGCCTAGATGTTTTCAGGTGGATTCAGTATTTATTCAACATTTTTGACAAAAGTAATTTTTTTTTTTTTTACCCATGGTTAGCATTAGTTAGCCAAGAAATATCAAAATTATATGAATCCTAAATAAAAACTAGGGGACAAATAAAGGCAAATATAAATGAGGCTGTATCTCAACCCTTAGCGTCCCGTGTCACAGACAATAAAACTATGCAGTAGAGGGCTGTAAATGTGGTTAAATCTGGAGAATAGTCATATCACTATGGTTCAAATTAGGGCACAGAACTCATCAGTGACTTCAAAGAAAAAGTTTTAATATAGAGAATTATTAAGTTTTGATAGGAGGGTAAGTAGAATTAAAGATAACTCTAAGAGGATGGTCCAGGGATGAGGGAGGATACCCAGGAGAGTACCACTTGGAAGGAGGAGTCCTTTCACAAGACTGGCAGTCAGACCTTATTGGCTTGGGTGTTTTGTAGTCCACTGGGTGGTAGTGAAGTTCATTGGTTTGTCCAGGCCAGAGCTAGCCCACATTCACCAGGTAAACAGGAAGTAATCCTTTGAGTACAGGTGAGCTCCCTCCATTGGTTAGGTATAAAGAGTCGGTGTGTCTCCTCAGGTGATGGTTTTAAGTTGGTGGTTTCTACACTGAAAGGACCTCAGGAGTCAGACTTCCAAGGAAGTAAACATGTAGAGAGAGTCAAGGCACCACTGTAGACAGGATATCTAGAGTGCCAGCTCCCATGTGGGAGGACCCTAGGAAGGTGGTCATCAGTGTGAGGAGATTTTTTGAGATTGCTAAGGGACTATAGTTGGAGCAGAGAACCACCAATATACCACTGATTAATCATGCAACAGCAGGAAGCTACAAGAGAAGCTGCCTTCTTACTGCAGTGTTTCTCTAGTACCCTCAATTATGGAAGTTTAACATTGTGCTAATTTTAAAAGAGAATTTCTTAAAAGAATTCCAGTCTTTATTGCAGAGCAGTTATTACAGTGTGAAGTCAAAGCTGAGATACAATGAACTGATAATAGATAAAGAGGAGTGGGAATAAATTAACCAAAATATATCTGATACAAAGAATACTATAAGTGATAAATCTGGACTTATTGCTCCAACTCCAAGTGAAACACACAATTATCTTTTAAAGTACACAACAAACCTCTATAATGAGAATCATGGGCCTATTTTACTTTTGATAATAAAATGATACTCAGAAATATCAAAGATTTTTTTCACAAAATCAAGAGGATGAAAGAATTTGGACACTCATCTCCCTGGCTCAAAATGATTTGGTCTTAAGCAAATGACATCATACCTCTTTAGGCCAGTGTATTCAGGATTTATTATGGCATCTTTAGATCAATGCATTGGAAAAAAAAAAAAAAAAATGCATTGATATAAAAATGCCATAATAAATCCTGAATACACTGGCCTA